>NC_056746.1:1162400666-1162716500 GCF_019279795.1 Protopterus annectens | reverse complement strand
AAGTCATACTCCTCTCTCTCTCTCTCCACATGTCTCTCATTTTTCCAGCCTGGGCACGAATCACTCAGGATTCCTGTGTTCTATCTGTCATCCAAAAAGGATACTTTATGACTTGGAAGAATCTCCCTCCTTTTGTGGGAATTCCGCAGCCCCCTTCCAATCAGCTGGCATTGTTCCCACAGCTCCAATCTCAGCTTGTTTCTCAAGGCACTATTCAGAGTGTTCTACTGGATCAGAGAGGCTGAGGTTTTTAATCAAGAATGTTTCTGCTTCCAAGAAAGGATGGACCTTGGAGACCAATTCTAGACTTCTCTCACTTGAACACTTTCCTGGAAGTGCCATCTTTCTGGATGCTGTCCCTACAGACACTCTTTCCTCTGATTTCTTCTCAGTCTTTCATGGCTTCCTTGGACCTCAAAGATGCTTATCTACATATTCCCATTCATCTTTTAATACAGGAAATATTTGCATTTCTCAGTGGGTTCTTTGCACTTTCAGTTCTCTGCCTTGCCCTTTGGTCTTTCCACTATCCCAAGGGTATTCACAAAGTGCTTAGCCCCTGTCATTGCCTTATTGAGGGTCCAGGGAGTTCAGGTACATCTCTATTGGGACGATCTCTTTTTTCTAGCTCCCTGCTCAGAACAGTTATATTAAAACCTTTTGGTAGTCATTCATCTCCTTCAAAGCCTCGGGTTCACAATAAATTTCAAGAAATCCTCTCTGACTCCTTCATAGCATCATATCTTCCTAGGGAGCAGGTTCAGGATGGACTTCATGTAATGGTTTTCCTACCAACAGGCAAGGTTTAGACTCTTATTACCATCATGGAAGGCGTTCTGCCTCTTCCTTCCATATCGGCCAGGAAGTTCCTAAGACTTTTTGGGTTCATTGCTTCCAAGATTCCTCTGCTGTTCTTTGCAAAGCTTCGCATGAGGAAATTTCAGTGGATTGTAAAGGCAACCTAGTAAATACAGGGTCTCTGGTTTCCATCTCAAAAGAGGGAGCACATCAATATCAGAGAAATGAGGGCTCCGAGTCTGGCTTTGCAGACTTTTCATCCTCTCAGCCAGGTCCTGTGAAAATATAAACAAACAGGAGACACCAAATCTTACCTTCATTGCAGGTTAGCTGTAAAGGCATGGAAATTCACAATTCAGTACAAGGTAACCCTACATGCTGTCTACATACCCTCTGCTCAGTACTCTGTGGTGGACACTTTAAGCAAGTCTGTGACACACTCACATGAATGGATGCTTCACAGGGATATGTTCCTGGATCTGGTTCGCTAGTGGAGTTCTCCTCATCTGGACCTTTTTGCATCCCCTCTAAACAGACAACTTCCTGTATTTTGTGCCAGACTCCCACATTCTCTGGCTTGGAATGTGGATGCCCTTTCCTTTTCAGGGAAGGAGATGTTTCTTTATGCATTCCCCTCCTTCCCTCTGATTCCGAACGTATTGCTGAAAATTCAGCAGGACAAGCCAAAAATCTTGTTGATGACTCCCTTTTGGCCAAGACACAGCATTGGTTCCCTCCTCTTCTGCCTTTAGCTAAGGACCGTCACCACAAGTCTCACTGGATGGACCTGCTCACACAGGACAAGGGAGACTTACTTCATCAACATCTGTTAACATTACAAATGACTATGTGGGTGATCAACTTCTGATCCCTCTCAGGCACCTTTTTTTCTTAGGACATGCTTTGGGTTTTGCACGAGACCAGGAAACCCAATACTAGAAAAATCTTACATTTCCAGATGGAAGAGATTTTCTATCTGGTGCCTTTCTAGAAGTCTGCATCCACTTTGTAGGCATTCCAGTAGTACTTTCTTACTTGTGTGAATTACTTAACAGTGGCTTGTCATATTCCTCAGTGAAAGTCCACTATTCTGCTCTTTCTGCTTGACTGCCATTATCACCTCCTTTATTTATTTGACATTTGTTTACTGGGAAAGTCCACTAAGCCATAGAGAACCCATTTTCAGTGGAGGCCCGGGGACAAAAGCTCCATAAGACAAACAATTTAAGAGAAATAGTACAGACATAAGGGTTCACTTTACATTCAGTAACATATTCAAATAGTAGTAGCACAATTATTACAAATGGTTACAGACATAGGATATACAAAATAGACTCTAATTGAAAAATACACTGCAACTGTGGTATTCACGGTGTTGTGTATTTGTATAGGGGTAGTCATTAGGAAGATGTAAAATAGGAGAGAAGTTCATTTTAGTGAGAAAGGTGGGGGTTGTAGAAGTAGGAAACGGGTAGAAAATAGAGGGTAGGATAAGAGGGAACAGAAAGGTGAACGAGGGAGTTGTAGTTGAGATATCAACCTGGAGTTGTGCAGGAGCATATCCAGGATTTAGAGAGGTATGCCTTGAGTGTGAGCTTGAAATATGTGTGTATGTGGTTTCATCTTAAAGATAAGGAGAGGGAATTCCAGGTTTTGGCTATGGAGAAGGAGTATAGGCTATGACCTGCTGATTTCCTGGGATGATGCTGTTGTAGTAAGTAGTTTGTCATCGGACCTAAGAGATCTGCCTGGGATGTAGGAGTGGAAGATAATGTTAAGGGGCTTGGTAGGCCAAGGGACTGTGAATGAGTTTGTGTTGTGTTGAGCTGGATGAAAGTGTGTGGAAGCTCAAGCCAGTTGTGTAGGGGTATGCAGTGATGAGTGGAGTATTTTTCATTGGTAGCGAACTTAGCAATCTTGTTGTAGTTAGAGTCTAGCTTTGATTTCAGGCAGGTTTTTAGGTTGATGAGAACTGGGACTCTGTACAACAGAGAGGGTAAGAGGTAGGTAGTAGCTAATGTGCATTTAATGTGAGTGTCTAAGAAACGTCTGTGCCGGTAGAGGGTTGAAGTTTCTGGTGTGTTTTCTTGATCTTATTGTGTATGTGTAGGTCGAACTTAAGGTGTTCGTCAGTGGTGACACCTAGTAGTTTTGTGTGGGAGATGTGTTCTGTTATTGTGTTCTTCAGTGAGAGAATAGTACATTGGCTTTTATTTATAGCAAATGTTTTGGGGGTGACGAGTATAAGTTTAGGTTTGCAGGTGTTGAGGAGTTGATTATTCGAAAGCCATCTTTCAATGGATGTAAAAGCATTTTGGTTGATTTGTTGGAGATGAGCTATGGAATCTGATGAAGATAGCTGTGAAGTCATCTACATATTGTATTAGTGTACTCTGTTGGGAGGCTGTATGTAGGTTGTTGGTAAAAATTTTGAATAAGAGGGGGCAAACAATAGAGCCTTGGGGGACTCCAGTTGAGGTGACTTGGAAAGTAGAGAGGGAGTCTTGCAATTTAACTGCCTGCCGTCTATTAGAGAGGTAAGCAGTGAACCAGCTTGTGGTGGAAAGGGAAGCACCAAGGTTATTGAGCTTGTGTATAAGAAGGTGGTGTGGAACATTGTCAAAAGGCTTAGATAAGTCAAGGAACAGAGAGAAAACAGTTTTGCCAGAGTCTAGGGCTTTAACTGTGTCATTGAAGGTTAATAGAGCTGTGTTGGTACTGTGGCCAGGCCTAGAGCTGTGCTGTGTGGAATGTGAGGAATTGATTGTTAAGGAGGTAGTGCAGGTAGTTGTGAGTGGATACATTTTTTAAGGAGTTTGGAGAGTGGTGACAGAAAGGCAGTGGGACAATAGTTGGACAATTCTTTGTAATGGCATAATGAAGGATTTTTTCCAGAGAGTTGGAACATAGGCCTCTAAAATAGATCTGTTAATGAGGATGGGATATAGGATACGCAATGGTGTAAGCTGCAATCTTGAGATATTCTGTAGGAAGGTAGTCAGAAGAGTTGGTGCAGAGGTGAGTTTGAGGAGAAGCTTTTTAATTGTGTTGGTGGGGACAGGCTGTAGTGAGAAAGTAGTTGAAGTTGAGGAAGCAGTGGGGAGGAGGGGGAGAGTGGGTCATGGGTGGAGGGTGGTTGCAGTGGGTCTTTTGTGGGGCGGATGTAATAGTGGTGGGTTATGAGTGGTGGTAGGAAGAGATGATGTGTCTGAGGTAACCTTTTGTATGCATTCAGTGAAGTGGTTGTTAAAGATATTGGCTATTTCTGTGCTGGTTTTGTCAGGAAGCGGGTTGGGGTTATGTTTTTTGCCAGGATTGATAAGTGAAGAAATGGATGATCAGAATTTTTGGGGATTATGTTTGTGGTTGGATTGTAAGGTGTGATAGTGGTCTCTCTCATCTTTTGTTACAACTTTTTAGTTAGACTACAGAAATGGTGATACTTGTTTAAGTTATAAGGGGATTGGGAGGTGTGACATAGTTTCTAGAGCCTGTCTCTGGATCTCATTAGGTCCATAGTGGTTTTGGATAGCTGGGGTGCAAAGTTACTTTTGATCCTTTTCCTGCGTAGGGGTACATGGTTGGTTAAGGATGTCAAGAAAAGTTACATTGAAGTGGCTGACTGCCTCGTCTAGAGGAAGAGTTTTGAGGTAGAACCAGTTGATAGCATTTAAAGTAGTGATGAATGATTGTTAAAGTTGAAGTTATTTCGAATAGTTTTGTATTGATGGTCTTTTAGAGGGTAGAGGAGAGTTTGAAGGGCATAAGCAGGGAGGTAGTTGCTCAAAGTATCTGGGAGGGTCCCAGCATTGGAGAATTTGGTGGGGTCTGGAACTAAAATCCAATCAAATGTGGAGCTATGACCGTGTTTGTTGGAGAATCTAGTGGCAGTGGCAGCTGGTGACTTCACATCAAAGGGGTGGCTGCAGGAGACAGCTGAATGGGTGGGGTCAATGGGAATGGGTGTGACCAACTAGAAAGGGGAGGAGCTATGCTCAAAACCACAAAAACTTTAATTAAATACGCTGCCCTGGGTGCCAAACCATCATTATGGGAGTCCAATCAAGACAAAATGAAGTGTAGAAGAAAAACAAAATATTTCAATCCATTGGCTGCATGACAGCTTACTTAATATCTAGATGGAAACAAAGGATGTGAGGCATGAAAAAATAAATTACATTTTAAATACATTACTGGAATGCCAGTCAAAATCAAGTATAAGAAAAACAAGCAGCATTTAACTCAAATCACTTCTCCTTGCACTCCAGTTCCAATTAAAATTTATATTCAGCTTTATTAAAGTACCAAGTAACATGCTGAAAGTAGCAATCTCTGAGATACCCTCATTTGTAAAAATGTTTCTTATCCAAAAAAGACCAGCTGCCTGACAACTATCTACTTGTTTCATGGGGAAAACATGTTCAAAGTAAAAAATGAAAAGCAAACAAGAAACAAGCTCAACATATATTGCTTAAAGGATTACTGCACAGAATATGGACCACGCATGATAGATTGGCATTCTGTTTAGTTTGCAGGTAAAGCCTGTAATGAGCTTAACATAATCTAATCCTGGCCTTTATTACAAATAATGTCATATGCATTTCAATACCCAAGGCTTATACCTTATCTAGTTATGTAAGTATTCTCTGCATGGCAACAGAAAGGCTTTCAATGTTGGCAATACTGCTTATTAAAACTTACTTGCATCTTACAATATCAGACAAGCTTACCTGATGGTCATTAAAGCACTGCTACTTAAACACATAGCAAAAGGCACTTTCTGAATAATAATAAGCATAAATCAACAGTATAAAAATATGACAGAAACCAGAACATTCTGCAAAATCAAGGACAGATGAAAAGCCACTGTAGTACTTGTGTTTACCTTGGATGTGGGGGAAATAGTCTGCACATTTGCACTGCATAACTGCTCCTTGCCTTGCTTGGACACATCCTGAGTCACTACATAGGGGAGTGGGGTGCAACAAGTTTATCACAATTTTAAATGTCTCTGGCTGACTGCGATGGCCCTGACACATTTGTCATACCTCTCAACTCAGAGCAAGAAATTTGGACAAAGCCATACATAGAAGTGGGACAAAGGCCCAAAAATAAGGACAATTTTTAAATATTGCTCTTATAAACTTAGAAAGATAATAGAATAGTAGGTGTTGTATTAGTATGAATTTTCTGAAAGGTACGAAATCTGAAACTTAAATGTCTTTCATTATTTTCTAACTTCAGTCTTTAATGATTTGCCACTAATTTGCCAAAAAAAACCCACAATTTTATGAAAAATGGACCAAATATGTGATGCAAAAATATAAAATAGCCACACAATATAGCTGGGAACCTGACAAAGAAGGGACACTTTTAATATTAGTACTGCTAACTTGAGCAGCTGACAAAATAAAAGAATCTACATGCATTTCTGAAATAAAAGTAATCTATAACTGATTATTACAGTTATCTATTAATTGTAAACCCTCCATGTTTTCTTCCAAAATTGCCATTTTGCAGAGGGATTATTAGGGGAAGAGCAACATTTTGAGCCAAAATCGGTGACAGTTGAGAGGTTTGGATATGCCTAATTCTGTAAAGCAATTTTATTTGCACGTACCCCTCAACCTGTTAATGCAGGAAATCTGGACAAGGCCAAATATATTGGGGGAACTTACAAACACTACTAAAAATTGCTCTTGTATAAACTTAAGACAGTTGATAGAATAACAGGTCTTGCTTTAGCATGCATTTTTCTGAAGGTTATGACGTAAAACTCAATGTCTGTCATTTAGTGACTTCATTCCTAAATGATTTGCCAGAAAACCACACATTTTATGAGGAACAAACCAAAAATAAGAAGCAAATATCTATTCATTCTGCAAAAATATGGACAGCTGAGAGGTATAGTTCAACCAGGGCTGTCTGAGTTTGCTGCCCTTCCCCTCTCAAAATCATGGTCGATTGGAGCCTCCCCCCTGCAACCACATTCCAGTGTCCCATTTCTTGGTTATTTTGCCCCATTTACCATAAACACTAATGTGCATACTGCTTTACTTCTGCAATGATTTGGATTTCATTTGAAAGTTTTATTTTGCATTTTACAGCACAAACCCCAATAGATATCTGCTAAACAAAGCAATGCAGTCTCACAATGAAAACAGACTTGGCATTAAAACTTCTCTGCCCTTGAAACTCACATGCATTGAAACAGCATTGAAACCCACATTCAAAGAAAATACATTTTGCCAGTGGCAGATAAAGATTAACTTTGGGCTATTTTCAAATCATAGGCCCCTTGAACACGAAACATACACGTGCTCTTTGATACACCTTCCCGATTGTATTAAATTGTATTCCTTGTACAATGCAGTACAGTTGTTAGGGGGCATTTTAAATTTGTTGTTTTGAACATTAGTAAACAATGAAACAAAATGCATGCACCAATGACAAAACTACCCAATTCAGAACATTTCCATCATAAAAGTCTACTCAACCTTCTACACTCCACCAGTATCAGTAAATATGCACAATCTCTGAAGTGTAAAAGTCATCTAAATAATTCCACATTAAAGAAATCTGTAACAATGAAGAGGCTGCTGCTAGCAAACAACTTTATATGTCATTGTTTATTCATCTACAAATAAAGTGCCTGTTGCCCTTGAGGAATAAATTGCCTATGTTGCATGCATTAAAAAAATGATAAGCTAGTAATATCACAATTGGGACTGTATGGCAAACTGATAACAGGTTTATAGTTACTACTCTAGGTATCTTTGCCAAAAAGGACTGCAGCATCCACCCACTTTACAACACAGTACAGTATCAGCAATGCATCTATCTACTGTGGGAGTTGAACCCACAACCTTCTGCATCAAAAGCAAGTACACTACCTGTTGTGCTATTAACAATACAAGCACAGTCAGAATAAGCAGCACTAAAGTTTTGTTCCCCTGCAGCTCTCAGCTCCTTGTAAAATCTACTAGACACACAGTTGTATTTCCGAACTTTGCAGCACAAGAAATCTTGAAAAAGCCGAAATTTATTGGGGGGGGGGGGGACAAAAGCCCAAAAACCAGGGACATGTTTTAAATATTGCTTGTACAATGTTGGAAAGTTGCTAGAATAAAATGCTGTGTTACCACCATACATTTCACTGCCACATCTTTAACCCGGGGACCCTGTGCAAAACAGTCAGAGAAACATACCACTATGCCAAATCATCTGTTTTGTGAAAGAGAGGAAGACAATTAAATGGCTACCATTTAGTGAATTCAGTTCTCACCATAGCTGCCAACCTCTTGGCACAAAACACCTGAACAAAGCCAATAATGGGGGGAATACAGCCCCCAAACATATTCAGTGAATTCAGTTCTCACCATAGCTCTCAACCTTTTAGCAAAAAACTTGTGGACAAAGCCAGTAATGGGGGGGGAATACAGCCCCCAAACATTCAATGAATTCAAGTTCTCACCATAGATAGCTCTCAACCTTAGCACAAAATACCTGGACAAAGCCAATAATGGGGGAATACAGTCCCAAAAATAGGGACAAATTTCAAATATCTGCTAGAATAAACAGTTTTTTGTTACCATGTACTTTAAGAAGAATATGAAGTCTGAAATTCAAATGCCTGTTATTTCTTTGGTCTACCACTTATATTTTTGTTTATCACTATCTTACCGCCATCCTGAAAGGTTTATTACCATTTTAATTACACCAGCATTTCTCTCCCATTTACCTTAGCATCTCACCTAAAAAGTTCCAAAGGCTGACATATCAAAGCAAATCATTTCATTCTTAGGAAAATTCATATATTGGATAAGAGTAACACACACACACACACACACCTCTACCTGTTTCATGAACAGAATCCATGTGTACGACGCCCAGGCAGCAGCGACCAACAAAATCCAGCCACACACACACACACACACACACACACACACCTCTACCTGTTTCATGAACAGAATCCATGTGTACGACGCCCAGGCAGCAGCGACCAACAAAATCCAGCCAGCGAAGCCACATAATCCATCCAGGAAGCAGCGACTAACAGAATCAAGCCAGCGACGCCCGCGCAGCAAAATTGCTGAGAGAGACCTCACTCCTCATTGGCCCTGACCTCTCAGCTCACTCCTCATTGGCCCTGTCTGCAAGGGAAGCAGTCCGGAGCTCCTCTGTTCTGTGCGGTCGTCGACCGCACAGATTCCTGGGTATCCTACAGCACAGGTTGCTGGATACCCTTTTCTCTGCATCCGGACCGCCGATAAAGGCAGTCTGAGTGGATTTTTTGTTTTATAGATTTTTTTTCTTTGTTTTTCTAGGTGGGAGGGCTGTAGACCGGCAGTCCGATAGCACGAGCCGCCCCTGTCTAGTGGGGATGATGATGAGCTGGGTGAAGTTAAAAAGGATTATGCTTGAGGCAGGGAAATTAAGTGAAGTTCTGTCATTTGATATTGACGTCACCTAGTGTGATAGCTTAATTTCATATGGATTTAGATATCCAAGATAGTATGTCAGGGATGTTTGGACATGGTGGAATGTATAGTACTGTAAGGGAAAGGGTTTTGGAGTTAAGTTTTAGGAATGTGATGAGAATTTCTGTGTTATGAAATTGAGAGATGGAAATGGAATGAGGAGTAATGTTGAGTGAGTTATGATAGAAGAGGGCAAGTAATCCAGCTTTTTTTTTTTGTGGCTTTTTTCTGATCTAATAAGATTATAGCTGGGAGGAGGCAGATTTCCATATCTTTTATGCCAGGTTTAAGCTAGGTCTCAGTGGCAGCTAAAATGCCTGGAGTGTTCTGTGACAGCCAGGCTTGGAAGCTGGGCATTTTGTTACAGCTGCTTTATGAGGACTGAGTGTGATTATTTTTAGGGATTTAGAGTAAAAAGTGGTAGAGTGGGGAGGATGTGTGTTGTGGCTAGGGTGAGCAAGAGGGGTCTGGGGAGTTGGGACCCTGATTAGGATGAGTACCTCCACTGAGGATTACTTTTGAGAACTTGGTGTGCATTGGCCTGGAAGTGGTATTTTTTATTATGCCAAAATAAATGTTAGTGAGGTAGGAATGTGTTTTCATTTGGAGTATATTGAGTTTAAGGAGTAGAAGAGGATTTATGACATAGGGGCATGGAGATATAGTAGAGTAACTTTGTGGGGAAGGAAGATTAAGGGTGGATAGCGTAGGGGAGCATTTGTAAGGAGTAGAGGAGATTGGATTTAAAGAGGTAGAAGTTGTTAGTGTTAGGAGTTGTAGAATGAGTGGGATGTGGAGGAAGATAAAAGACAAGGCTGAAGACATTATGTTGGTTAGTTGCTGAAGGAATATTTGTTGCAGAGTGTGCAAGTTGGAAATGAATGAAAAGGAAAGTGAGGGCAGGAGTGTGGGGATGGGTATAGTTTGTGGGATTGGCTGTAGTGGTAGCAGAGGAAGTGTAACTTGATAGGTGCGAGTAGTTTGTTGTAGCGAAGTGTGTGATGTTAATTATTAGTAGTAGAGGAAGGGGGAATAGGGTGTGTTGTGAGGGAAGAGTTAGGGGGTTTAAATGTAGAGATAGTTGGGGGTAAGATTTGGGGGTAGGATAGGGGAGCAGAGTGAGCCCGAGCATAGCGAGGGCGAATGAAGCGGGATGAACCAGGTCACAATGAGCACAATCTAAAGAAGCTAGGATTAGGAGTTGTGTGTGTGAACTTGTTATAATGCAGTAGTTCTCTGTTCCAAACACTTACAAGAAAAACCCTTTTACTGTCTCCATATACATGTAGTAAAACACTGTATCAGGCAGTTTTAATTGAGTCACAAGGGCAAGGCAAGATAAGCAGGATGGCAATTTGGGAGGAGTGTTTTGGGACCAAAACAGGTATGCCCAGTAAAAATAAGTTTGAAAGTAAGCAGCTAAGGTAGAACTTCAGAAATATCTATATGGGATTTGTGCAAGGGAAACTCGAGCTGTTATTGTCCCTGTGTTTGCGCATTCCTTTCTTAAGTAACGATACATCCTTTCTTAGATAACAATGCATACAGAATAAAATAGTATAGTGATGGCAGGGATTCCTTAGTGGAAAAACCTACATTGCTTAACTGTAATGTAATGTCCTTTGCAGGACTGAAATTGTTTCCGAACAAGCTATAGCACTGTTGAGGGAGGGATGAGAGCATAAACGCTGAGAGATATGGATATGAAAGAGCTGCACATCTACTTGCAATGTGGCACAGGTGAATTCCAGATTGGAGGTGAAACTTTTTCTTAAAAGTGTCCTACATATTAAGCCTTCCCGGAAACCAGTTCCACCTCCTTGGGATCTTAACTATGTCCTAGAGAAGCTAACTGTGGCCCCTTTTGAGCCTGCAGCTTCTGCTTCTCTAAAGTTTTTTACTTGGAAAACTTTGCTTCTGGTAGCTTTGACTTCTACTAGGAGGGTTTCTGAGATTCAGGCTTTGATGGCCTCCCTGCCTTTCTTGTTTTTTCACAAAGACAGAGTTTCTTTGCATACCCAGCACTTCCTTTATGCCTAAGGTGGTGAACGAAATGTCCCTTAATCAGTCTGTCCAATTGCCCACATTTTTTCCTTCTCAGTCCTCTTGAGAAAATATTTTGCATACATTGGATGTACCTTCGCAACTTAGATTTTACTTGGATAAGACAAAAGCTATCAGGAAAACAGATCATCTTTTTGTGTCTTTTCATCTCAGGGCTCTGGGTTCACCTGTTTCTAAACAATTAATTTCCTCTTGGAATTTCTAAGGCTATTGTGTTTTGTTATGATTTTCATGGTAAGTCTCTATCTGCTTCTTTTAGAAGCCCATTCCACTAGATCTGTTGCTTCTTCAGGAGTTTTGTTTAAAGGCCTGGATACCAGTTCTATTCTGGAGACTGCTACATGGTCTTCTGTGGACACTTTCACCAAACATTACAAGTTGGACACCATTTTTTAGGTCTAGAGTGGGATTTGTTAGAGCCATTCTCCATCTCCATGGCTTTGTTTAAAATTTGTCAGTGCATACTTCTTGTTCTCTTTCCACCTCCCAAGGGTCCCTACTAAGCTTTGGTACTCACCCATATGTAAAGAATACTGCAACATTGAATAAAAGGCAGTAGAACAGTTGTGTAAAATCTTACCATAACCATAGATGTCCTTCTCTTCTATATTGCAGTATTCTGTCCCTCCCGCCTTCCCCTTTGCATCTTGTCCTTTCCTTGGATAGCTTCTTTATCTCCTTAGGACTGCTGTTCCTCATGTGGCATCCTTGTTCTGAGGATGGTACATGTGGACGTCCTTTTTATGGCTGACATTGTCAGAACATACTTGCAGTGTCCAACTTACTGGCAGTGGCTAAAAGCTGTTGTACACTGGCCGGATGTCAGGTTGTAGGGCAGAAAACAACCCTTATCTAAAGAATACTGTAACATAGAAGAGAAAGACATCTATGGTTATGGTAAGATTTTGCACAACTATTTTTTTTTCTGTCTTTCCATCACGACAAAGGAGTTGCCATGCATGTTCTTTAGGTAGACATTGACACACACTCAGTTGCTTTCTTCTTAAGCTGGCACACCAAATCACGACTGACACATCTCTGAGCAGACATAGTGACATGTGCAGTTGTGGTATGGCATTCATAAAGGCATTTACTTTGTCAGAGGCACATATTTTGATAATGGATATGGATGGGTCTTCAGATGGAGCAGGACAGTTTCACTGAGAGGAAACAAGCATCTTAGTTCCACTACATTTCATCAAGTTGCATCAAGTCATTTTCTTCAGATGGACAACACAAAGCTGTTAGTAATGTCAACTGAATGCGAAGAACAAATCATTTTTTTGCAGAGGGATAAGCCTCCTCCCACCCCATGCCTTCTACTCCATGATCATACAGCCAAGGAAAGTGAAAAGCCCCAAAGGCCTGAAATCATTGGTGGCACACTAATAGCAGTGATTCTAAATGGAAAACAGCACTTGATGATTTGCAGATAACAGGATGTATGCTTGATGAGTTGCAAACTGGTCCAGTTTATACTCGACCAGGAATAGGAAAGCCACTCGAGGACATGCTATTTGACAAGATAGCAATGCATTTTGTGTTAATGTACATACACAGACACTCACAGAGTGCTTGCAAGTGTGTTGTACACATATATAAATGGATGCACAAAAGCACTTGTGAAATTATGAAACCGTAAACTCTTTCAAGTAGTAAGGCACTGATGTAATGGCAGCTGATTCTAGAGGAACATTTTGTCATGTCCCTTGGCTCAGATTGATTGCAACTTTTGGAGAGAGCTATGATGCTCATCTCTCTAAGGAATAACCATGTAACTGTACACTTTTCCATACATAGCACTGGGTTTTGGTGCAAGCAATTCAAAGCATTGCAGTGCACCTTGTTTTGTTTTCTTTCTTCTTCCCACAGCAGCATCAGTGTCCTTGCAAGCCTAATGTACAAGATGTTGAAATAAGCTTGCAGGATGCAAGTAAGGCTTTTTTTTCATTCACCTAGATAGAACATGGATTCCTCTGTACTGGTTTCAGATGGTATTAGAAAGGCAAAAGCTGTACGAGCTTCCATACAGTTAAGGTTGTGGTACAGTGAGAGTTAGTCCTCCTCCAAAAAAGCTAGCAAGTATGACTGGTGAGCGGCATAACCAAACTGTTAAATAAACAAAGTTAAAATGTAAATCTCTTAGGACGGCTTCCTGAAAAATGCCCACATATTTGTTCATTATGTTCATTGGTGGCATAAATGCGGATTTGTGAAAACAAAATCCAGATGCTCTTTCAGAATTATTAGATGTTCCAAAAAACAATTTTAGATTCAAAATTCTACAGAAGGCAAAAAGATCTGAAACAAAAATATGTTCATCTACCAAAAAACTTGGAACAAACCCTAAACCTTTATTAAGTAAACTTTTTTCATCTATTGGTAAAACATAAGAGGAAACATTATGTACATTTTAAAACTGGGTCCCTACTTCACCATTGACTGTAATAGATTTTCCAAGGCTGCCACCTTTGTTCTTGCGTCCACACCTACAGGTTTGTCTCCTAAAGGGCCCTCCTGAATTCGTACCTTTTTCGAGTCAGGAGAGTCACTGATATAAATTCCCTCCTTGTCATTCATAGATGATTCTTCCCCTGAGGTACTGAGACCCTGTGTTGCTTTCTTTAGTATATATCTTGATCTTTTCTTTCTAATATTGGATCTACCCTTATTGTTGTCAATAAATCTAACCCCCCCCCCCCCCCGGGACTCAAAGGGCTTGCCTCTCTCATAATCCTCCACATCTCTATGAAATTTCTGTAGCTTCTTTTCTTTCAACCAATTCTCAAAATTGAGAAGATCTTTGGATAGTTTTTCCAGGCCTTGCAAAAAAGAAGGCATACCTTCCTATTTTTTCATATTTTCACATGTCTCTGTAACATCTTTAATATTTTGTTCAACTGTCCTTTGATAAAAGGACATTAGTATATCAACAAAGGCCATAGTGGCTTTTTGTTGTGCCTTCTGCCAATCCTCCATCAATAGGTCATCTGGCTTACCAACCAAGGGCTGAATTTTGACCCTTAAACCACGTGGAGTAATACCTTTACTCTTATATGCCTTGAATAATTTCAAATGCCATATATTGGTCCTTAAGATTTTCATTTCTTTATTTAGTTGGTAAAACAGCAAGTTGCAGCCGTCATGGAAATCTCCTATTTTCTCATCAGGGACCCCCATCCATATTGGTCCCAATGCCAAAAACTTTTTATGTCATCCTGATTTGCACACAAACCCTGCAGAATTCTTTGGAGATCCATGACAATAAGCCCTAAACTTGCCCTATATATTCAGATGACCCTATAAATGGTGTCCAAAGATAAATAATGCTTATTTAATGCAAAGCCTGGAAAAATACACCAAAATTACTTATTCAAAAACTCAAAAATATTTCTATGAGAAAGGCAAGTTCCTGCAGGTCCCCTAATAAGTTATATTTCAGATCCAGAACTAGAAGAGCATGACCTGACCACTGCCAGAAAACATATGACCACCTGACTTGCTACCCTTCCAACCAAAATTGCATACAACAGAATATCTTTATACACATTAATGACTAGAGAAGACCCACATATTTCAAAAGCAGGAGTGAAATCATATAGGAAATAAACAACTAAATACATAGAATAATACAAATGTGTTATGCCACCAGTTATGGTTAAAGCATTCTTCACCTTATATTTATACACTTACAAAAATATATTGTCAAAATATAAAAAATACATTTCAAACTATATATGTATGGTCTAAATACAGCAACCTAAATCACTGTATTACCATTACTTATATTTATATTTATATATATTTTCAACAATAAATGCAATTGTAAACCCCCCTTAATTTGTGATGTTTATAAAGAAAAATTATTGTCCAAACCCATGAACAAAACTTGTGCATGAATATGTCCCTAATAACAATGTGCATCTATTCCAATAGAACTCTTATAAATGAATTACCATGCTGTCAAGGGGCAAACCTCAATGACCATAAATATTATATAATAAACAACATTAAATGACCTCCTTTGTTCAATATTCAAAATAATACCTTTAAAATGAGCAAAATCTGTAAGACTTTCACCAGAATTTAGCACCAAAAAATGGTGCTTGTGCTACCTAACACACAAATAGTCATAAATATCAGTTGGCCAAAGTTTGTTTTCAAATTAACATGCTATGTTCAAATATTGTCTACATCCATTAATAAAGCAAAAAATGATAATATATAAACCACCCAACAAAACACCATGGTGTGTCACCATCAGTCTCGGATCATCCTATAAGTCAGAAATAAGAACAAATAATTTGTTCTAGAAAAATGTCACTACATTTATTATAGAGTTAAGTAAAAAAAAATTTTGGCCCATTAATCAAAATCTTCTGACCTGCCTGGAAACTATAGTGATACCTTTGCTTTTGGCATCAGAACATAAGCATTGTGTATTTGAGAACAAACCGTTATGGCCCTAATAATATTAACACAATCCCAAATACGTTATCAAGGTACTTTCAAAATCAGCCACTGGCCTGAATCTAATCCCCCTTATATTTTTCTCTTCAACCCCCACCAATGTTCAAAGGAAACAAAAACTTTTAATGTTCGTTAATATTCACAAAGTAAAAAATGTTAAAGCACTTGTTTAGGCATATCTTAATCTATATATTTTAAACAAGAAAATGTGTTCATTATATTTATGAATCACGATGTTACATCAAATTTACGTATATCAAAATATAGTTCCATCAGTTGTTGGCAACTTCTGCTTCAAACACCCGAAAAAAATTGCCATTCATTAGTATTCTCAGAGCCAAAGTTAGTTACTTAAACAGTATTAAACCGTTGACATGAACCATCCGGGATTAAATCTTTAGCTTGTAAACGCCGATGTTAGCCCAAACATGATTGTACCAAAACACCATTACCTTCCCTTCATTTACACTTGCGTTTATCAAATTAAACATTTATGTCTAAACGAACATCAATTGGAAACCTTGTATTGAAGAAAAAATATAAAAGTCCACCAAAATACGAGAGCACCATACAAATAGGCCGCCAAATGAACAAGTTCACCACCTTATGTTCCTCTCAAAGTCAGAAATAAGAACAAATAATTCGTTATGAGGGTCTTTTTTCTTTTTATTAAGAACCCCAATTGGTAATTTCACAAGTAAATATATGATATGAATGGAAGTTTGATTACAGCATCTGATATTATATTTAAAATGTTTATTCTGGTTGATATTTGTATGTGTTTGGAGGCTGGAATGGATTAATGGGGGAAGTGATGTCACAATTGGGGATGTGTATAAAAACTGTCCCTGCATTATGTATGTTTTATCACTGAAGAAGGTTTTTTACCGAAACCGGTCTGAAGGGAAAGGAATAAAACTTGAATTGCCTCCGAGTGCTGGCTTTTTCTTTTTTGGTTTATTTAACAATGAGAGTTAGTACCAACAAAGGTTTTTACAGCTGGTTACATTAATGTAATGCACGAGAGCCCTCTTAAGCAGATTCAGGTTATTTACAGTTCATATTTAAGTGTTTGTTAGAAGGGTAGAGGAGAGAGGGAAAGTGGAATGGGGGGGGTTAGTGAAAGCATTGTACAAGAAGGACCTCCTAGGGATGGGGATTGGTCATCACATACGTATTCCTCAGTGTTACCATTGTACTTCATGTGTGACTCTGTATAGTGAATGCTTGCCTTGCAGATCTTGACAGTATCCTACTATTTAGACACAGGCATATGGCTCCCCATGGACATGATATAAATGCAAGATGTAAAACAAAGCACTCTTACGGTTGCTGATGGATGTTTTCTCTGCTAACTTAAATTTGAATAACATTTATAGTAATGTATGTCACATACTATAACTTTTCATTTCATGTTTTTTTTTATAGCAGTCTATTATTATTGCATGGTCTAGTGACAACCGCAGCTTCTGTAATAAGTTTGTGTCTGAAAGGTGCCTTTGTGGTGTAGTCCACTGCTTGCTTAAATTGCATAAACAAAATATCTGCATTGATGTGTAAGTAGATAAGAAATACTGAGGCATCTCAGGTCAAGCAGCATTATCGGAGTGTATGCGTATTCCAACATACTTGATCCCAGGTAAACAATGACAGGGAAATAAATGCTTGGTGTGGACGTTTTTATTACAGGCACTACTAAAATGCGCAGTGGTATGCAAACTAAAATGCAGATAATGTACCCATTGATTTACATGCATATACCACATCTGTACATAGGAAGACATTAGAGGGTGTTAAGCCACATTGTCTGTTGTGACACCACCAAAAAGAGAGTTTTCCATGACAGAATTTTAGCTCTACTGGATGCTGGTTCTAAAGGAGAGTGCGAGTTTCTAATGTGATACTAAGAGCACTGTCATCTGCGGCCATAACACTATGAGTGCACATTAGTAGTGTATCATAGGCTTTAGGATGTAGTTTTTAGGTAGAATGTCACTAATGATATTCATAAGTACACTTCGTTGCTGAATGACAAGTGAGAAAAGAGGTAACCATGCCTAGTCTTACACATATTGTACCTCAGTAACAGTCTCCATCTGCACAATGTGATTGAACATATCAAGATTCCATAACTTCTTCCCATGTACTTTCATGAGATTCAGTTTTCGGTACTGGAGACCACTTTGCATCTCGCACACAGTGTCAGACATGTTCATCTTAAAGATGACGTGCGTTTTTTTTTTTTTTTTGCCCTGTAGTTATGCTTCTTATAATATAAACCATGAATGCATCCATTGATGGCTTAACACACAGAGGGTGTGGCATGCAAATAACTTGCCAGTGTGACATTTACTGAATATAAATATGTACAGTGAAGTACGTGTACAGTATGTGTACAGTGAAGTGGAACATGTCCTTTGAAATTCAGGAGCATCACTTGCTGTAGAACCATTTCACATTGTTGTAGTCTGTATGGCCAGTTCCCATTTAACATAATTTTCAGGGGACAACAGCATGTTCGACCTACTTCTGTAAATGCTGTGGTCTGGGTAAAGGATGTGTCCACAGTAACCTTCATGAGTTATAGGTTCATAGGTTCATACTAGGCTATCTGCCCTAGGGCATCTATAAGCCTAGCCAGAGTGTGTTTGGCTTTCTCCACCCATTTTAAAATAATTTTGCTATGCCCTTTTTCGAGGTTAGTATACTGTGCCTCTGTCTAACAATGACACAGAAGTGATACCCGGGGTAAACCTACGATCTCCCATCCACCCATCAAGTTTCCCCTTGAAGTGAGTCAATGAGGGACTCTGCCTAACCTGGACTGGGATTTTATTCCAGAGTGAAGGGAGCCTCTGGGTTATGAATCTGTCCCTCCAGCATGTCCTATTTATTTCAGTGCTGAAGTTCAAGTCTCTCGAGTGCGTAGCTCGATGGGATTTGGATTTTCTGAGGTGCAGCATGTCCATTAATTCCGGGATGGACATGGCTTTATACGTCAGGCACAGATCGCCTCTGAGCAGGCGGTATGCCACTGAGTAGAGCTGGAGTTTCTTTAACCGGGCAGCATATGGCATCTGTTTGAGCCCTTTGATCCTCTTGGTGAGGTACTTTTGGGGTCTTTCCAGTTGCTGCAGGTGTCTGGTAAGGTACATCCCAAAAGAGGGGCATTGTACTCAATTATGGGCTTGATGAGGGATGACTAAAGAGGCACGATGACCTCCCCTGATCTAGATGTGAATCCCTTCATGATTAGGTGGGCTATATAAAATGTTTTTCTAACCACTTTGGCCACGTGGTTGTCAAATGAGAGATTATCAACTTGGGTCCCCAGGTCCCTAATGACTTCTTCTGTACTTAATGGATTACCACCTATGTGGTAATTTGTGGGCACTTTGTTTTTGCCAAAGGGGATGACTATACACTTTTTGGCTTTTAGCTTGAGGCCATGGCTCTGGCACCAGTTGTCTGTTTCTATGGGGCCCTTTTGGAGGATGCTTGTGTTGGCTGGAGTGTCGATTATGGTGCCCAGTTTGCAGTCATCAGCAAACTTGGTCAGCCACAGTCCTTCCGTGTTGGCCTGTACTTCAGAGAAATATATACTGAACAAGAGAGGTCCCAGGACTGAGCCTTGTGGGATGCCACTTGTAACTGGTTTGGAGTCTGATATGGCTCCAGCCATTCTGACCATGTGGGTTCTGTCCTTGAGCCAGTTTGCAACCCATCTAGTGACATAAGGGTTTATATTTAAGCTGGTGAGCTTATCAATAATGCCCGAGTGGGGCATTGTATCGAAGGCTTTTGCGAGTTCCAGGTAGGCTGTGTGGACCACCTTCCCCTCGTCAATGGCCTTAGTGACTGCTTCAAAGAAATCAACCAGGTTTAAGAGGCAGGATCTGCCCTTAACAAAGCCAAACTGGGTAGGATCCAGTTTCTGTAGGTCCCCAATATCTTTATTTATGAGGTCCATGATGATCCTTTCCATAGCTTTGCAGACCAAGCTAGTCAGGCTTATGGGGCGATAGTTTACAGGATCCGTTGAGGCACCACCTTTGTGGAGAGGGACCACTGTTGATGTATGCCAGTCTTTGGGTACATATCCTGTAGTAAGGCTGAGATTGAACAGTAGTTTTATATTTGGGTGTAGCTCTTCTTGGAGTTCATGTAGTACGCAGCCCGGGACACCGTCTGGTCCCATTGATGCTGTGTTTTTTGCTTTGGAGAGGGCAGCTCTTACCTGAGCATCTGAGATGTCAGGGGGGCAGCACTCTGCTGGGATAGATATTTGCCCTTTGGTGGGAGGGAAAGAAGTTTGCGCTGAACCTGTCAGCTAGGATGTTGGCAATGTCTGTGGGTTTGGTGTATTTTTTGTCATTTTGGACTAATTCTGAGCATATCTGGGAATTCCCACCCAGGTTCCTAACATAACTAAAGAAAGCCTTTTGATTATCCTTAGTGTCCTGTGCAATTTTTCTCTCAAGCTGGCCTTAGATGATTTTATGAGTGCCTGTAGTTTTTGCTAGTACTGATCAGAGAAGCCTTCCCTTTTTAGGATTTTGCTCTATCATGTAGTAGCTTCCTCCTCCTATTGTATAGTTTGTTTATGGCTGGGGTCCACCAGACAGGACGTCTGCCTTTGGAGGATTGGGACTTGGTTTTATTTGGGATTGCATGATCCATGCATTCCTGAAGGTGTTCATATAATGCGTTTATAAAAGATTCTGTGGTCTGGGCCATATTTTCCACAGGCCCTGGGCTTTGAAGGATTCCACCTCGGTTTTGAGGAGTGTGAAATTTGCATTAGAGAAGTTTTTCACTGTGGTTTTCAGGGCAGGGGGTGGAGTCGGGATGTGAATATCAAGTGAGATTAGTTTATGGTCTGATCTTACCAATGAGGGATACACTTCTGGTCTGGAGCATAGAGTCCCCATGTTGTTGATGATCAGGTCCAGTATGTTTTCCCCTCTTGTGGGAGTGGTAACAAGTTGTTCCATAGCATTTGAGTTTATAAATTGTAGGAACCTTTGGGCTAGGGTGTTGGAGCTAGAGTAATGCTCCCAGTCTATGTTTGGGTAGTTGAAGTCGCCCAATATAATGGTGTTTGGAGAGACCTTCATATTTTCCAGTGTTTTCAGGAAGGCCGAGTGGGGTTCCTGGGTTTGGGAGGGTGGTCTGTAGCAGGCTATAAACGGGAAGGCAGTTTTACCCACTGTTAGTTGCACATGGATAGTCTCTGATGCTTCGTGCTGTGCCACCAACCTGGAGGTGTGGGTATCTTTGACAAATATTGATACTCCCCTCCTTTTGTGGTTCGTCCAAGTTTTGGGGCCGAAAAGCATGGTATGAGGTATAACCTGGTAGTGCTGGATGCTCTCGGGAGCCTTGAACCAGGTTTCTGTTACTGCACAGATATCGATGTTCTCCATGCTAAGGAGAGTTTTGAGTGCATGCATCTTGAGGTTTAGACTTCTGGCATTGAGTAGCATTACTCTTAGTTTCTTATCCCTTGTGATACCTATGGAGGTGGGTTTGTCTTTGAGCCTTGTCTAAAAAGGCACTATGGGGTAGCAAGAGCCTTTGCCAATATCCGAAAGCCCAGGGGTGACAGGTGCAAGCCGTCCCTAGCGAAGCATCGTGGCTTGTCGAGCATGTCATCCCAGGCTGACAGGCATTGGATCCCCTTTGAATGACACCAATACTTAAGCCAATTGTTGAAATTGATCATCTTGTCTTCATAGTGTGGCATCATTCTTGGTGAGGGTAAGATGCCACTCAAGGTCAGGATCATACCGGCCTGGGCTGCATGCTCAGAGAGCTCCTCTATGTCTCTTTTCATGTAGTCCAGGGAGGTACGTCTCAGGTCATTCACACCAGCATGGACAATGACTGAGTCATATTTGTACTTGCCTTAGAGTGACCTGAGTGCTTGTGTTATGTGGCGGATCCTAGCGCCAGACAGGCAGCTCACCATGACCTTCTCCTTGTTCAGCCTGGTGAGCGGGACGTCAGTGTGCCTGATGATAGAGTCACCTATTACAAGTGTATCAGGTGTGTTGTTTAGCCTTAAGGGCTGTGACTGTTCGGCACACTGGCTTTGTGAGCTATGTGTTGTACGCGTTTTGGTTTGGGGTAGCGGTTGCTTGGGTGTCTGCTTTGGAGGTCTCTGCTGCTTAGGCAGATTTTTATTTAGAGCCTCCGAGTATGTTTTTGTGTGTTTATGTGTTTGGTTTGCTGTCATGGTAGGTCTATGTGAGACTGGAATTGTAGTGAGTGTGGTTTCCTTCTCCTCCTGACTGGTTACGCCAGTACTGAGTTGAGAGAGCTTAGCTTCCAGTATGGCTATATGGTTGCATCTCTCACATGTGTTGGAATTTGTTGGGAGGAGAAGAGGGTTGTCTGTGTAAATGAGGCAGTTGTAACATTGCCTCAAGATTCCCAGATTCACCAGCTGGACCGGAGAGGAGATTGACAACTGACCTTTGGACATGCTAGAATAGTATTGGGAATTCCTTTATAATTGAAAAAAAAAAGAGCTAATGGGGAACTTGTGAGGGTGTAGTGCTTTTAATTTTTTAGTGCTGACTTATATAATTGCTTTAGTGGGCAAGTGCCAGGTAACTTAAATGCAATGTGTTACAGGTAACTTAAATGCAAAAATGACAAACAGTAACTTTCTTTCAAGTGAAACAAGGAAATAAGTGCAGTAAGCAATGCAGATATCACTAGGGATCCGCAGAAGCGCTGAAAAGCTGCATTTTAGGTGGAATTAGCATTTCAGGGAAATAACAAGCAAACAAATAACAAGCATACAAACACAGCTAGATTCAGCAGGCCTGGATCTAGTCTATGCTACAGCAAACAAGGTGTACCAATTTCAGTAAGAAACAGTTCAAATATGCAGGCACTATAAGCCATTAACCAGAAATTCCCAGCTCAGAAGGGCAGAGTCCAGCCTCTCCTCCCACAAGAGTGCAGACGACAAACCTTCTTAATGTAAAATAACTGGCCTGAAGCCCAAGTGCTTAAACCAGAACTAATATACTTTTAGAATAACAGACACTGAGCCCTCAATCAGCAGTTCCCAACTTAGAAGGATGTAAGCTACTTGTCCTGCCACCACAGTGCAGGCCACAAACCTTCCTAATGTAAAACAACTGGTCTGAAGCCCAAGTGCTTAATCCATAAGACTTAGAATGATAGCTACACTTTAATCAAGTTACTACCAAGCAGTAATAAATACAATTGAATACTTTAAAGAATGCCTGGATTAGTGCTCAAGTTATACAAACAAAGCTAGATTCAGTAGGCCTGGATCTAGTCTATGCTACAGCAAACAAGGTGTAGCAATTTCAGTAAGAAGCAGTTCAAATATGCAGGCACTATAAGCCTTTAACCAGAAATTCCCAGCTCAGAAGGGCAGAGTCCAGCCTCTCCTCCCACAAGAGTGCAGACGACAAACCTTCTTAATGTAAAATAACTGGCCTGAAGCCCAAGTGCTTAAACCAGAACTAATATACTTTTAGAATAACAGACACTGAGCCCTCAATCAGCAGTTCCCAACTTAGAAGGATGTAAGCTACTTGTCCTGCCACCACAGTGCAGGCCACAAACCTTCCTAATGTAAAACAACTGGTCTGAAGCCCAAGTGCTTAATCCATAAGACTTAGAATGATAGCTACACTTTAATTAAGTTACTACCAAGCAGTAATAAATACAATTGAATACTTTAAAGAATGCCTGGATTAGTGCTCAAGTTATACAAACAAAGCTAGATTCAGTAGGCCTGGATCTAGTCTATGCTACAGCAAACAAGGTGTAGCAATTTCAGTAAGAAGCAGTTCAAATATGCAGGCACTATAAGCCTTTAACCAGAAATTCCCAGCTCAGAAGGGCAGAGTCCAGCCTCTCCTCCCACAAGAGTGCAGACCACGAACCCTTCTAATGTAAAATAACTGGCCTGAAGCCCAAGTGCTTGAACCAGAACTAATATACTTTTAGAATAACAGACACTGAGCCCTCAATCAGCAGTTCCCAACTTAGAAGGATGTAAGCTACCTGTCCTGCCACCACAGTGCAGGCCACAAACCTTCCTAATGTAAAACAACTGGTCTGAAGCCCAAGTGCTTAATCCAAAAGACTTAGAATGATAGCTACACTTTAATCAAGTTACTACCAAGCAGTAATAAATACAATTGAATACTTTAAAGAATGCCTGGATTAGTGCTCAAGTTATACAAACAAAGCTAGATTCAGCAGGCCTGGATCTAGTCTATGCTACAGCAAACAAGGTGTACCAATTTCAGTAGGGTGCTTAGAGTTGTATATGATTCAGCACATACAAATGAGTTCAATTGTAATTATTGCAGAAAAAAACGGCAAGCTGCTTTACAACTGAGGTTTGAAAAAGGGATAAATTAGTGATCTGGGTGTCTGAATCCGTTGAGGAATATTCAGGGGCAATTCCTTTTCACCATGCTGTTTTAAATTGCCTTCTGTCCATTAAATGGTTTACTTAATAAATAGGTCATGGATACATTTTGTCTTCATGGTAACAGTCCTGTTAAATAACACTACACCTCCTCCTTGTGAATTATCTAATATTGAGTAGGTCATCTGACAAACAGCTGAAAGTGTAATTACCGGTGCTTAAAACCTTTTCAGTGATGTAAGAATGTGATTTGTCTTTGACGAATATGTATAAGCAGTATTTACAGCAGAAAGAGTGAAACATTAAAAAAAATAGCCTGTGAGTCGAAATCCATATAAAAAATGGTAATAAAAAAAAGACACTATAAATATTTAGGAAAAGATGAAAAATCAGTAATACAGTATATATATATATATATATATATATATATGTGTGTGTGTGTGTGTGAGTGAGTGTGTGTGAATCAAACGTTATGTACTTTCTGTAGCACTAGGTATGCATAGTAAGGTTCATCCTCCTCACCATTAGGACTAAAGCACAGGGTCTCTTAGTCTGCGCAACACTGATCTAAACTTTTGCAGTCGTCTTCACCTCCCTTTTATGAGTTATGCATTGTACTCTGCCTGTGTTCTAGAGATCTCGTTAAAGTATGCTGCTTATAAGCCAAGCAAAAAAAAAACCTCTTAACTGCATGTCTGTAAAACATCTGCAGAGAACCTCTTTCTCCGGGTGCTAGAGAGGGGCAAGCACTCTACATAACTTTTGAATTTTTCACGGCCTTGTTCACACTGCTTATACTCCTCGGCAATAGTATAGAATCCTAGCAGACTCTCCTGACTGGCGGCATGGAGGGATACTCTTGGGTAGTTGTGGTGCTTTGGTTTGAGAGACCACATCCAACTTGTATTGCTTTGTGAAGGTATTCATAGAAGCCTGAGTCGCAGCCACACATACGTCATCTACAAACCATTCTTAAAAAAGGCTTGTGACATAGCCATGCCACTTGCAGAATAAACTCTAGGTTGTACCATTAACTGGCTGCCATGTTTATTGCATCAGTATTAGTACTCTTAGATAACTACCTTGATAAAATGACTTTGGATATATTTCTTCCCATTTTGTTAGCTATATATGGCACAAACAACTGTAACATTTTCTGAAATATTTTATCTTTTCAAGACAATAACAAAGCCGTCTTTGCATGTCATTACAGTGCAACAAATGATCTAATTTATTAAATTAACTAAGAAAAATACTGACATTTTTAGAGTGGTTGAGGTTGGCCTTTGCAGCTGCTTTGGGCAAACAGTCTATTTGCAAGACTGACTGACCTATCTCTGAAGTTCAGAGACTGTTCTTACAGATGTGAAACCACCAAAAAGAGTTTTCCATGACAGAATTTTTGCTGCACTGCATGCTGGTTCAAATGAGAGCATGAGTTTTTCTTGTACAAAATACAGGATGTTCTGTAGTCCTATCTCCCCTTCATTCTTGCATATGGGTTCGGAGCTGATCCGATGTATGTGTGTGTGTGTGTGTGTGTGTGTGCATATATATATATAAATATATATCTATATATATATATATAAATATATATATATATATAAATCTTTTCATGTTAATGTAATTGTCTCTCTCTCGCGCTCTCTCTCTCTCTCTATATATATGCACACACACACACACACATACATATATATATATATGCACACACACACACACACATATATATATATATATATATATATCTGTGTGTGTAGATGTATATTTATTTATTTGTTTACTGGAAATGTCCGACTGGGCCAGAAGCCCGTTTTCAACAGAGGCCCGTGGAGAAATGCTCCACAGAAATACACTCAATATACAATAATTAGATAGTACAACAGTATACATACAGTAAGATGCAGAGTACGTATCTTCTGGTTAGTCTATACAAAGTATTCCATACAGATTTCTAGTAGATACAGGTTTTAAAAGAAAAACACAAGCATTTCAGTGAAGATCACTATGAGAAAAATGAAGTTAGTAATGTGTACATATTAAATAATAGTTAAGGCCAAATGACATGTCCTTGATATACATTTATTTTTGAGTAGTGATGAACGTTGAGGAGAGGGAGAAAATGAGATAAGGAGGGGACAGTTTGTTGAGAGAGTTATAGATATCTTGTCAGTCAGGTATGGCGCAGGAGCAATGCCAGTTCTTGGATAGATGTTCAAGTACTAGTTGTTTAAAACCTGGTAGATTCAGGTGTGTTTTGGAGGGTGTGGGGTAGAGAGTTCCATTATTTGGCTATATGATTTGAAAATAGTGCTTCACCGTAAGTGTTGTTAGCTTTGTTTACTGTGAGAAAGTTTCTGTCTGCAGATCTTAGACTTCATAGGCATGAGTAGGGAATAACAAGTTCCTTGAGGGATTGGCAACTGTCAGGATGGAAGATGATACTGTGTGTGAATTTAAGTTGGTAGAGATGAAGAAGGTTAGGTAGCTCGAGCCAATTTAATTTGTGTAGAGCAATACAATGGTGGGTAAGGTTGGCTGCAAAACGGGCTATTTTGTTGTAGCGAGTTTCCAATTTGTTTGTTTGATTTTTATTAAGTTGACAAAGAGGGGGAAAGCATATAAGAGTGTAGAGAGGAGGAAGGTTCTGGATATGGCTAGTCTGGTAATGTCAGTGAGGAATGGCTTGCTTCTGTACAGTGAGCCAAGTTTAATGTGAACTTTTTTAATTGTGGTGGCTATGTGTTGGTAAAATCTGAGTTTGTTGTCAATTGTCACTCCAAGGAGTTTTGTATGCTCAACTGGTTGAATGACTGTGTTGTTTGCTGAGAGAATAGTGAAAGGGAGGGGTGGTCTGTGATTGTTTGCTACTGGTAAATAGCATTAACTGTGTATTTTGGGGGTTGAGGATTAGTTGTGATTTACTTAGATATGTTTCTATGTTATTAAAAGCTTGTTGGGCTACTATTTGGAGGCCTGGTAAGGTATCTGCTGAGCAGATTAAAGTTAAATTGTCCGCATACTGAACTACTTTAGCATGTGTTGTGGATGAGGCTAGATCATTAGAGAAGATGGTGAAAAGAAGGGGTCCTAATATGGACCCTTGGGCACTCCAACCGAGACCGACAGAAGTGGGTGTAAGTTCGGATTTCCATCGTACTGCTTGTTGTCTGTCAGAAAGATAGCTTAGGAACCAGGAGTGGGAAGTCTTTTTAGTGAGGCAAGAGTACTAAGGAGTTTCTAATGGGAGATGGTGTCAAACGCTTTTGACATGTCTAAGAAGATTGATGCTACTTGCTGGTTTGAATTTTTGATGGTGCTAGAGAAATTAAATAGGGCTGTGGTGGTGCTATGATTTGGTCTGAAACCATGTTGGGAGGGATGGATAAGGTTGTGAGATAACAGGTATTGTAGTAATTGAGTGTGGATACATTTTTCCAGAATTTTGACACAGGGGGAAAGGATGGCTATGGGTCTGTAATTGTTTAATTCTGTTGATGTTCCTCCTTTATGCAGAGGAGTGATGTAGGAAATTTTCCATAATTTTGGGACATATTGTTCTGCTATAGACCTATTTACCAGAGTGGAGATAGGCAGAGCTATGACATCAGCTGACAGTTTGAGGTACTCATTGGGGAGTTGGTCAGCTACTAAGGAAAAAGGTTTCAGTTTTTTTCAGCATTGTTCTTATGGTGTTAGCTGGGACAGGTTTGAGGTCAAAAAAGTTGTTGTTAGTGTCCACATTAGGTGGAAGAGACAGAGGGCTGGAATTGCTCCCTGTAACTAAGGAGAGGATGGTGTTTATAAAGTAGGTGTTGATTTGTGAGGCAATACTCACACTTTGGTTATTAGTTGTTGATTCTGGAGCTGTAGCTTTAGACCTGAGTGGAGGAGTGATTTAATTGCTTGCCAGAACTTTTTGGGATTATTTTCATATTTGTTTTGCATAGTTGTATAATATGTTTTTCTGTCTAGTTTGAGTTTTTTTTTTTTTTTATTGCGGAGCTCCTGATATGCTAGCAGAGTTTTATTCTCTCTTGTTTTTTGGTATTAATACCAGGTTTTGTCCCTTAGTTTTTGAAGTTTAATAGTTTCTTTTGATATCCTGGGCAATCTCTTATTTTTAGCACGACATGTACGAGTTGGTGCTAAGCTATTTAGAATAGCTAGAAATGTGTCATTGAAATATGTTACATCCTGGTCAAGTTGGAGATGATGGAGTGGTGTCCAGTTGCATTTATTGAGCATGTCTATGAATGCTTCATTGGAGAAGTTTTTGGTATTTCTTACGACTTTATAAACTATGGTTCTATGTGAATTGAGCTGATGACAGATTAAATAGGTAGGTCTATGGTCACTTAAATTATTTGGAAGGCATCCAGAGAGATAGTTGTGGGTGGTACTGTTGATAAGGGGCCAGTCTAAGATAGATTCTCTTTTGCTATTTTATCTCTTCGTGTGGGAAAGTGGATTGTTTGGGAGAAACCTTGCAGATTTATGAAGGTAGAGGGGTTATCACTAGTTGCAAGTGTTCCAGTCTAAGTTGAAGTCTCCTGTAATAATGGTTTCATGGGTGTAAGTGGAGGCTGTCCAGGCTATGAGTTCCTCAGTGGCAGTGGAAGTATTCTTGAGAGGTATGTAAGTGGCTATTATGGTAATATTTTTCTTTGAGTTGATTCTGAGCAGTGTTACTAAAACTTCAAAGTTGTTATCATAAGGGTATTTGATGGGTAACGTAGTCTATGCTTAAGTTATCTTTGTAGAAGATTGCAACCCCGTCACCCTTCTTCCTGATCCTGTCTAACCTGTGTACGCTATAACCTTGTGGGAGTATGTCTGGGTCTCTTATGTGGGGTTTTAGCCAAGTTTCTGTTGCTGTATGGTGAGTATTGTGCAATGACTGCATGAAAGTCTGTGATCTTGTTAACTAGGCTTCTAAGGTTCATGTTAAGAATGAGAAGGTCTGTAGTTTTAATATGAGGAAGGGGTGGAATGGTAGCCATGATGGTATGTTTTGCAGTGTGGCCCAGGATTGGGGTGTATATCACCACTACAGAGAATCTATGATAATACACATGCATGTTTGTGTGACAATTTAGAGAGTATGTGAAAGTGTTTGCTGAAGTGGTTGGTGGTATTACTGGCAACTACATGTTTGAAGTGGAAGTATGCAATAGGTGTATGATTGTAGAATTGGGAGGAGATGGCAAGGTAGAAGAGTGAGGAGTGGATGGTATTAGTATAATATAGTGTGCGGCTATGGACATGTATCTGTAATTGACTGTAGAATGTTAGATAGTATGCAGATAGCAGTAGGGTATAGAGTGTGGGCAGGAGAGAAAGAGCATGGTGTGTATTCTTTTTAAACAGTAGGTTACCTGGACGGTATGATGAAGACGTAGGGAAAGAGGGGTGTTAGTGTAGTGTGGTGGAAGTAGTGTGATTAAGGACTGTTGCAATTAAGTTGTGTGAGGAGAGGGAGGAGTGTTACAAATAGTGTGATTGGCTAACTGAAGTGTGACCAGCAGATGGAGGCTAATTCTTGATTAGAAGAAGTTAGGGGAGTGGTTAGCATTGGAATAAGTCTAGGTGATGCAGGGGTGGATGGGAATGGTGGTAGGGTAGGAGAGCGGAGTGAGCCCATGCGTAGCGAGGGCGAACGGAGTGGGCTGGCACTCCCTCACAGAAGAGTGCAAAAAACCCAATCAGTATGAGAAGTAGAAGCTTTGGAGCTATAAGGTAAGTGAAAGCAAGGAAGAGGTAAGATGTAGAGGCAGAAAGGTAGGATGTAAGCAGATAGTTGCAGACACACTATATTTATGGCCTTGGTGTGTAAATAAAATGAAGGAAGGCAAATCTATCTGGGGACAAAATAAACCAAGTAAATGGTACTACCCTTACTTTACAGGAATTCTAATGTGGAGGCAAATTTTGTTGAGACAGGATACAAGTAGTATATTATTAGTTGTGCCACTTAGTGGCAAGAGACCAAGCTATAGTTGCCTGGGGTGGGGAGCCCTTGCAGGTCTGCACGCCGGCCAAAGCAATGTTTAAAAATAACTAGTAAAAGTAACAAATATGCTATAAAAAGAAATGTAAACAACCAGTCATGATGTTTAAAACATAACTGTTAAGGACCAGTTCTGCTAATAAGAAACTGCAAACATCCAGTCACTTATGCAGACTTGTCTGGTGGGTATCATTATTAAGAGGCGTTACTCTTGGCTTGCAATAACTGTAGCTTAGCAGTGGTTCTATTTGCCAATTTTGTAGTTGCTGGGGTGGATGGGGAACCTGAGCTCTGCTGATACAGGCAAACCAAGTGTGCTATGCAGACTTGTCTGGTGGGTATCCTTAACTCATTAACCCTGAGTACTGTCACAGGATGCATCTAAGGTTACATCCGAGTGCTCCCTGAGACGAGAGCTTTTCTTGTACATTATACCCGAGTGCCATCTGGTAGCGAGAGCATGTTTATAAGCACAGCTTAACTCCACTGCCGAAAACTAAGTTGAAAAGGTACCTAAACTTTAAGTACCTTCTCAATTTTATTTTTAAAGTACAGTTGATGATTGTTTACGTAGGGTTTTTTTTAGAGAAAACTTCCTTTTTGTGGCTGAAATCTTTCACAGCTAGCCGATTTTGTCAGCATTGCATTATATTGTGCAGAGTTGTCCCGGTGACAAATGCACACTCCCTTTTTTCCTTCCTTCACCTGCAGTAAATAAAAAAAATAAGGCTAAATGCTCTAAATCTATAAAGTTAATTGCATGTTTCAGAAAATAAAGAAAGACTTTAGCCCGCTGTCACAGCCAATCAGATTCATGAGTGATGGCCACCTGTATGACATCTGTGCCTCCACACTTCACATTTCTTTGGTTGTGGTAATAAAAAGGGATTCCTGTAGCAGCATTGCTCCCTTTTTCTTTAGAGAAGACATATATTGCACAGAGCCTGCTACAGGATCCCTCTTCACAGAAAACCAGTGCATTTTCAGCATGAGGTAAGAGAGATTTCAGGTAAGCACATTTTTTTGTAGCCTGCAGTTCCAGACATTCATTTGTGTGTTTATGTATGTGTACATATGTGGTTATGTTTCTGTTTGCATGTGTGAGTGAATGAAAGTAGAATTTGTATGTGTGGGTGTGTGTGTGTGTGAAAGCAGAGAAGACTATGTATGTGTGTATGAGAGAGAGTGAAGAGCAGGATCGACGGAGCCTTTATTTTACACTCACTGTTTAGTGAGTGTAAAATAAAATAAATGAAACTGAAAAGGTGTGTGTTTGTGTAGAGACAGTGATTGAGGAATGACAGCAGTCCCTGGTGGCAGCAGTTTTTGACACATTTTTTTGTTCAGTGGAAGCGCAAGCGAGAAACAAAACAGACGAGTGGACTACATTTTTAATAATTTCTGCAGAATTGTCTACTCTCACAGCCTATGTATTTATTTGTCAGACGTCTTCATGGTTTCGATCTTCTCAGTTTTGTTATAATGGTGCTGGACTGAGTGACAGAGCAGCTTTCCCAGTAACCCTTTGCATCTACATGTTTGCTGCACTGCGATGGAAGTCGAGTGAACCCTCCCAACCTGGATTATTGTTGTATTATTTTTCCATGGCTACTCTGGACGAACCGTGAGTAAGAGTTATTAGCAAGACCGCACATGACTGAAGCCCCGATTTGCTGAGGTAAACGTTGCCGAGTGTGTTTCTTTGTAGGTAGATCAGATGACCTGGGCAGCGAGGCACCGCCGCTGCCATTCCAAGAGGGTGGGGGGAGTTTTTTTTTTTTTTGAGCCTGTTCCTGTTCACTGCGACATAAATTGTCTGGTTGTCTCGTATGAGTATAAATAAGTTAAAGCGTGTGTTTGTGTGCGGATGATGGAAGTATTTGATGTCCCAGGGAAAAGCCTGTTGACTACTAGCTATATGTGTAACTGGCAGGTGTTTTCACTTGTATGGTTTGCAGGAGCAGATGGCTGGTTTATTTACATTTAGCAAAAAGCGCATTTCCAAAACGCGACTGAGCAACTGACACTTGTTATCCCAGTGGTACAAGATCAGAGAAACAATACCAATATATATGCTAGCAATGAATGCTAAAGCCGTTAGGCATGTATTACAGTTTTAAAACATCACAATGGATTTAGGGTTGCACCCTTTAAAGAGTCCGTTTAAATGGTTATAACAAATTGGTTGTGAAGATCTGCTAGGTATGCATTCTTTACTTACTAGTGTGACAAATTATTTTATTTTCTTTGTTTTGCTCATCACTCGTGTCTGGAGGATTTTCCTGGAAAGGCTAATGGATAGTATTCTGGGCTGTTGTGCTTGAAGCTGACGAGAGGATGAGGGTGGATGAGCCGGGTGAGATGGTCTTGTCCATTCTGCTCTTTACTATTATTTTAGTCTATGATGTATATCTACTGTTGTGACCCTTGATAGTCACTGATGCTGTGAATCCATATTAATCAGGAACTGGAAGGGGCACTTTTTAAAATGTTAGTATTAGTAAAATATTAGGGTGGAGCGTTGCATTATGTTGGGTGGGAGGTTACCTTGGAGCTTTAAACCTAAAACTGAAAATGCTTGATCAGAGTAGTTGGAAGTTTATTTTTGTTTGCAAAATTGAAGGTAGTGCTTTGAAGTTTCATCAGCATGCATTGAGAATTTGATCTATGGATAGAAATGTGATGTATAAAAGTGTACATACATAAGACCTTTTCTCTATGTGTATATATACATGAGAGAAGGTGGTATCCTGTGATGCACAATGGGATTAGTATTATATTAGGATGCTTATGACAGAATTTAGTAACAGAACTGTGATCAGCTTAGCTTTTCTGAGGTACATTCTGCTTTTTTAAAAAGTGATTCTAGTGCTATATATATTTATTATTTTACATACAGATTCATGTCTTTCATGCTTTTTTAATTTTCATGTTGCATCTTTGTTGGAAGCAAGTTGACATGTAACGTTCTAGAGGAATCTTTCTCATTGCTGTACTTATTGATAATCTGTTTGGCCATAGGTTCATAGGTAGGTATTAGGCTATCAGCCCAAGGGCCTAAGTAAGCCTAGCCAACAAGGTTCCCTGGCTTACGCCACCCAAGAAAGTAAATTTCCTGTGCTCCTGTCGAGCAGAGCCACAGAAGTGATCCCCGGGGTGTATTTCCTATTTCCTAGCCACTCATCAAGATTTTTCTTGAAGAGTGCTAATGAGGAACTTTGACATAGATGGGTAGCTTGTTCCAGAGTATAGGAAGTCTCTGGGACAGGAATCTTATCCCTCCAGCATGTCCTGTTTATTGTGGTGACAAGGTTTAGGTCCCTAGAGCGTGTAGCTCGGAGGGATTGGGATTTCTTTAGGTGTAGCATGTCCATCAGCTCTGAGTTTAACATAGCTTTATATGTTAGGCAGAGATGTCATCGGAGTAGACGATATGCTACAGAGTAAAGTTGGAGTTTTTTGAGATGGTCAGTGTAGGGCATCTGTTTGAGGCCAGTAATCCTCTTTGTGAGGTACTTCTGTGCAGATGTCTTGTGAGGTACATTCCAAATGGGTCTGAGTGCCAAGTAGAGGGTAACAGTGACCTCTTTTTTCCTGGATGAGAACCCTTTTGCGATGAGGTGTGCCACATAGAAGGATTTCCTGACCACTATAGTGATGTGATTATCAAAGGAGAGACTACTGTCCACCTGGGTCCCAAGGTCTCTTATCACACATTTGGCGTCAAGTAGACTGCCGTTTATGTGGTAGTTCATGGGTACAGAGATTTTACCAAGGGGATGACAATGCACTTTTTGGCATTGAGCTTGAGGCCATGGCTCAGACACTAGGCATCTGTCTCGATGAGGACCTTCTGTAGGATGTCCACACCATTTGGGGACTCAACTATGGCTCCTAGTTTGCAGTCATCTGCAAAATTCTTTAACTTGCACTTCAGAGAAGTAGCTGCCCAACAGGAGAGGTCCCAGGACTGAACCCTGTGGTACTCCACTTGTCACTGGTTTGAAGTCAAATTTGGAGTCTGCAACTTTTACAGTGTGGGTTCTGTCAGTGAGCCAGTTGGCAACCCATTGTATTTATTAATTTACTTTGTTTACTGGGCTAGTGCACTGATCTCAATAGACCATTTGCAGGCATAGCCTAGGTAAATAGGATCACATAAAGACATGTCCATAAGACGCTGACAAAAACATATGTTCAGATAGAAGGATATGATAACAAACATATGTATTTCCAGACACGAGTGTGCTACAACATTTAGGTCAAGAAACAGTACTGAACATGTAGTCAAAACATGTTTGGGTGGGAAGAAAGGCTTAGTGACCTGTATTTTATTGTTGATTTTTGGCAGAGCTCAACCTATTTTGGACAATATTTCTGCCTTTTTCACTGCTGTGTCTTATTATAAGTAGAGGGTTGGTTAGATGAGATAAAGTGATTTACTACTTTTGGAGTACTTCTTAGATGGATCAGCAAGGTAATTTATATATTTCTGACTGTTATTTCTGTTTATGATTATATACTCAGTGGTTGGCTCAGTGACATAAATGCTGTTCATTGCACAAAAGTACCAGCACGGAGCAACCATATTTTTTGGGCTATGTTCATGGCTCTGTCAGTCATATGTGGAATTTAGGTGGGAGGAAGGGTATATAAATGTTGCACTATTTTTACTGAATTGCTCTGGTCTTCTCTTAACAGATGGTAATGAGTCAGTTTTATATAACACCTGCACCAGGTAATCTGAGCATGCAGAACATTGCAGTAACGGAATGTAAGTCATTGTCACCTTATTAATTTACAATATGTACAGTCAGAGTATAACACTGAGTCATTATCACTGGGGTAAAACTCACAGCAGCTGCACCTGTTACTCACATTACTAAAAGTCATTATCACATTGAAGAATGCACATGCCAGATTTTGGTTTCTGTCTATGTGGAGTCTTGCATAGCCCCCCCCCCAAGTTTCTTTCTTTCATTTTTGGTAAATAACTTAGCACATTGACATGTTCCCTAGCATAGTAATCCCTCATTTTGAAGACTGTATTAGTACTTACAACATGGTAAAAGAACTGTCTGTATGCTGTACACATGTACAGATATCACAGTTTGTTTAGGACTAAGGTTATGAAAATTATGATATTTTGTGTTTGTCATTTATATCAGCCTGAATAACTGAAGTATAATATATTATACAATATAAATATTACAATATAATAATAGTATTGTATTGCCCGTGTAATATTGTTTATAGGAAAGCTGTACTGAATAACCTCTGGATACAACAGCTTGCACACATCTGTCATTGGTGCTGACTAACCAGGATTGTAAGTGCAAGGAAATTCATTCCCCACCTGACTCCAGAGAGGGACAGTTGTGCAACACCTCAGGGATGCTGCAAGGATTTCTTGGAGGGAGAATCCCGAGACCCCTGATTCAGTGGACCCCCTATGTCCTCATGGGGTGGTCCTTGATGGATTTATTTTGCTCTTTAACTTTATTCAGAGTAGTTACTGAATTTTTAAAGTTGAGATGAATATTGTAACATACATAAACAAAATAATATACCAAAAATGTAACTACAAACTGTAACATTTTGTAACACTAACTGTAATACAACATTAACTATGTACAATATTTTATTCTTTGATAAACGCCATATGTCTAATAAAGTAGAAGTTTTACTTATTATTATTCAGATTAAAGTTTACAGGTAAGGAATAGGTAACATGAATTAAGGTAAGAACTGTGATAGATTTCCCTTCAGGAGCATAAAGCTATCACATCCTCCTCAACTACTGGTCAGCTGTTCCACTTTGTAGCTGTGAATATAGTGAGCACTGGCTGATAAACCTGAGGCAGAATCATATTGCTAAAGGAAAGTTAATATTGTTATTCATGGTGCTCCCTAATTGCTGTCTTATTTAAACAGAAAAGAAAGATCATTCTTAATATTTTATAGATTCTTCAACTACTACATAGAATCCATGAACTGTTTGTGAAAGTGTTTCTAAATGCATTTACATGGGGGTGGGGGTCAAACAAAAATAATTTCTGGAATTAAATTCAAAAGACAGAAATCACTGGGGTGCTGAATACTGTGCAGTGTGGTTTTATACTGGTATGTAGGAAGTTATGGGTTAGTAAGTCTGATAGAGTTAATAGTGAACAGAGCTAATGTTGTCATTGCTCAACTAGACATTTTGGGCAATATTTCTTCCTTTTTACTTCTGTGTCTTATTGTAACCAGAGGGATAGTTAAGCGAGATAACATGACTTACTCATTTTTAGATTAATTCTTAGATGGATCAGCCAGATAAGTTAGACATTTTTGCTTGACTTATTGTATTTCTGATTACACTCACTGGTTGCCTGATTGAGTTAAGGGTTATTATTTGGTGACTGCTACCAGCATGGAGCTGCCATATATTTTTGACATTTTTCTTGGCTTTATCAGTCGTGTGGAATTTAAGTGGTAGAAAGGGCTCAGTAATATCTAAGTGTTGTACAGGTTTACTGAATAACTAAGATCTTCCCCTTACTGATGGTAATGAGTGTGTTACATAACAGCTGCACAGGGTAATATAAAGAATGCCTTCTCAAGAGGTTATGTGCAGCAATTAACACCTGTGTCTGAGCATGCATAACTTTGCAGTAATGAAATGCAGGTCATTAGCACAGTGCAATAAGTGCAGTTACACTATAGCAACTAGTCATTATCACTTCTCAGGTAAAACTCTCAGCAGCTGTCACAGCTATTTACAGTAGTAGAAGTCATTATCACATTGCTGATTGCACAAGACAGATTTGGGGTTTTCCCTACTTGGAGTAAGCCAACCCCCCAGCTTATTTCTGTGATTTTTACAATGTCAAGTCGCTGCAGTAGTTCTTTTTTATTCTTCTTTTATCAGGCTGCTGTCCTAGGTAAGCATGGTCTTGGGGGTGACACTGTGATGCAGTGTTTCCCTCCGGGAAAGGACACATACAAAAAGGCAAGATCAGGGTCAGTCTTGCTTTTTCTCTTTACATGTGCCCTTTCTGTGCCCCCTTGTTAGTGTCCACATATGCAGTATTTCAGCAAAGGTAGGTTAAGACTGTTATCTTCTGATGATGTGTGCATCAGTGGGCAGCACACGTAGACACCATGACTGTTGGGATCATCCTGGATGGCAATGGGGAACTTGGAGATGCTTCAGCTCAGTCCCACTGGGTTGCTTTCCAGGATATGCATGGTTTTATGGGTGCAACTTTGATGCCTTCAGTCCCTCCCCGAAAGGCTTCCACCAAAAAGAGAGAGTCTAGGTACGTCTTTCTGCAATGCAATGTGGCCTTTCACTCTGCCTCCATTCTGGTACAGTAAATGTAGGAACATCATGGCAGCAATTAGTAAGTTACTTCCGTCCCTCATCCCTTAGGTTCATTGCTGAATGGGCACATGTAAAGAGAAAAGGCAGAGGTAAGGCAGACTGCTGACAGTGAAGGAGGTCGTGAGACAGTAGTGGTATCAGCAGTCTGAGTGGGCGGCCAGTTCAGGTATGGGACACTTCAGATAACCACCAGCTGGAGCCCCATGCCTCTCCTTGGCATAATAGTGGAGCGGTGGTCCTTACCCTGCTTTTTCTCTTTACATGTGCCCTTTCTGTGCCCCCTTGTCAGTGTCCACCCATGCAGTATTTCAGGTAAGGTAAGACGGTATCTTCTTTCAGGTAAGGTAAGACGGTATCTTCTGATGTTCTCAGTCATTGTGTGTAATGTTGTGTTTTCACGGGTAGTAGGTATGTACTTCTGTATCGTCATCACCAGTTATGTACCTAATGCAAAGAATACTGCCCCGTGGATAGGATGGAAGATTTGGATGGGCTAATCAGGTAATGCATATGATATACATATATATGTAGTCTCCAATACATCTGTCAAACATCAGTAGTAATCTGTTTGCATTTTCTTTCCTGTGCAGATTTATCCACCAGGAGAACGACAAGTAAGAGTGTGGGTATGTGGCCATTCCTATTCACTGGGCTGCCAGCCATGCCTCTGAAACTGAAAAACCGGTACAACTTGAGCTTCCCCACATCCAATGTGAAGGTATACTGGATTGCAAGAAGAGGTATGCATTGGAGCGGAATACAGCAGTTGTTGGAAGAGAAGTGTTCCATCTACCCTGAGCCTGACATTCTTGTGCTGCACATTGGAGGGAATGATGTAATCAGCCAAACACTCGGAAGGCTACAGTTTTAAATCACAGCAATTTTTGAACACCTGCAGTCGTGGTGGCCACGTTGTCATTTTGTGTGGTCTGATATAATTCCTCGACAGATATGGAAAACAGCAAACAGTTAGTGGGCAGCTCACAAGGCCAGACGTTTGCAGAATGGCTTCATGCATGGCTTGATGCACAGGGTCGGTGGATCTGCAGTCTGCCATGACAGCATCACCGCGGAAGATGTTCACCTGTTCAGAAGGGATGGCGTTCACCTAACTCAGGAGGGCGTTGCGTTGTTCTTGACTGACCTCCACAATGGCATTAGGAGAGCTATGCAAGATTGGTAACATGCAGCTTGTGAGAAGAATGGAAAACACCCATGACCAAGTAGGACCAGTATAGTAAATAAAACTCTTATTATGAAATGTGTAAAATACATTTTTCTGAGTTTGGCAAATAACTGCGGTAAGGAGCTGGAAGGATGCTGAGAAAGAACAACTGTGTAGGAGAGTGCTACCATGTACAATCTGTCAGTGACCATCCTGCAATATTTATTTTTTTAGTCTGCTTTTATCAGGCATGTGTAGAGTTTAGATGATAGGAAGGGCTTACTAATACAGAACTTGATCCCTTAGGTCCATTGCTGAATGGACACATGTAAAGGGAAAAGGCATAGGTAAGGCAGACTGCTGACACTGAAGGAGGTCATGAGACTGCAGTGGTATCAGCTGTCTGAGTGGGTAGCCAGCACAGCTGTTGGACAGATCAGATGGCCTTGCCTGCCACTGAAGTCCCATGCCTGTCCTGGGTTCATTAGTCGAGTGGCGGTCCTTACCTTGCTTTTTCTCTTTACATGTACCTATTCAGCAGTATGTTGGATACACCAAGAATGTGTATATTTACAATCATATGTGTCTACATGGTAAAACAACTGTTTCTGAATGCTGTACACATGGACAGATATCAGTTTTGTTAGGACTCAGGTTATGGAAATTATGATTTTTTTTCATATTTTGGTAAATAACTTTGCAAAGGAGCATCTGAATGCGGTAAGTAACCCCTCATTTTGAAGACAGTATTGATAGTTCCAGCATGGTAAAAGAACTGTCCCTGTATGTTGTACAAATGTACAGCATATCAAAGTTTGTTTTGGACTTGGGTTATGGAAATTATGATTTTTTTCATATTTTGGTAAATGACTTTGCAAGGGAGCATGTCAGTGTGCCAAGTAATACCTCATTTTGAAGACAGTGTTGATAGTTCCAACATTGTAAAATAACTCTCCCTGTATGTTGTACAGATATCAAAGTTTGTTTCAGACTTGGGTTATGGAAATTATGATTCTTTTCATATTTTGGTAAATAACTTTGCAAGGGAGCATCTGAATATACTAAGTAATAACTCATTTTGAAGACAAAATTGATAGTTCCAACATGGTAAATGAGCTCTCCCTGTATGTTGTACACATGTACAAATATCAAAGTTTGTTTTGGACTTGGGTTATGGAAATTAAGACTTTTTTCATATTTTGATAAATAATTTTGCAAGAGAGAATCTGAATGTGCTAAGTAGTACCTCATTTTGAAGACAGTATTGCTGGTTCCAGTATGGTAAAATAATTGTGCCTGTATGTTGTACACGTGCAGATATCAAAGTTTGTTTTGGAGTTAGGTTATGGAAATTATGATTTCTTTCATATTTTTATAAATAACTTTGCAAGGGAGCATGTCAATGTGCCAAGTAATACCCCATTTTGAAGACAGTGTTATTCCTTATAACATGTTAAAAGAACTGTCTGTGCACTGTACGCATGTACAGATCACAGTTTGTTGTTTAGTCTTGTAGGATTATGAAAATTATAGGTTTCTACTACTTCTCATTATTATGCCCATATCTTTGCAATGGAGCATGGTGATCAAACAAATGATGCATCATTTTGAAGCTGACATTGAGACGCACAACTTCTACACTATGTAGGCTTTGTCTCTGTTACAGGTGATGAGATATTATGCTTTGTGTATTTATCAATTATGAGAAATATATTAATCATATTTCTGTGAATATCTCCATAAAGGAACATCACACAGTAATGGTTAAGGTATCATTTTAAAGCTGACATTCATATTAACAAATTTAAATACAAATTGTATGGGTCTACATGGTACATTGACCAAGATATTGTGCTTTGCTTTTCCAAAAAGGTAAACAATATGCGCAATATCAAATTTCCTTGTCAAATATTTAATAATGACTTTGATATGCACTATCAACATTTACAGTATTGGAAAGGTCAGTGTCTGCTGAACAACTTTCACATTTACATTTTTAGTCTAGCTCTTAGAGTTATGAACATTTGTTTTCTATATGGTATTACAAATAGATTTTCTGAAAATGAGCTCAGGCAGCACTGTTGTTCCTATGGTGGAATTAAGCAGGCAGTTTTTTCTGAGCTGCTCCGGAGTGAATGAGTTAAGAGGTGTTACTCTTGGCTTCCAATAACTGTAGTGTAGCAGTGGTTCTATTTGTCAATGTTGTAGTTTCTGGGGGGGGACCCGAGCTGTGCAGACCAAGTGTGTTGCAGGCTTGCACACTAAAAAAGGTGCTGGAGAGAGCTTCCTCACCATGTGTAGGTGGCGAGCACAAGAAAAAATCTACACGGACCAAAACTAAACCCTAAACTCCCCCTACTTAAATATTCCAACTCCGAGATCGCACTACATTGAAGAAAGGGAAAAGTTTACCATGATGGTCAAGTGGTTTCTTTCACAGGGAAAGGCAGTCCGTGTTTTCGGATAACTGAAGTTTCGAAGAACTGGGATCAGGTAAGTGAGCTTTGGTTAAATGTCAATGGGTCGAAGTAGTCCCCATGTATGTGTGTGTGTATATATATATATATATATATATATATATATATATATATATGTGTGTGTGTGTGTATATATATATGTATATGTGTATATATATATATATATATATATGTATACATATTTATGTATATGTGTGTGTGTGTATATATATATGTATATGTGTATATATATATATATATATATATATATATATATATATATGTATATATTTATGTATATGTGTGTGTGTGTATATATATATATATATATATATATATATATATATATATATATATATACATATTTATGTATATGTGTGTGTGTGTATATATATATATATATATATATATATATATATATGTGTGTATATGTGTGCGTGTGTATGTGAGCACACACAATATTGTTATATTTAGCTATAATTATTAGATATAATTATTATGTTTAGTATAGTTAGGATATTGCATGTGTCTTCATAGTCTAGTCTTTTTTTTTTTTTTTCAGGATATTTTCCATTGCCATGCCACAGACTTGGAAATGGCTGAGTCTTCAGGTTTTAAAAAATGTTCAGAGTATGGACATACGCTCCCACTGCAGCGCGCACACTCTAAGTGCATATACTGCTTGAGCACTTCCCAATTAGATGTTGAATGTCAGGCTTGCTCTGCAGACCATGAGGCACACGTTAGTGTTGAAGGGGGCTCCTTCCTGCACAGACAGGGCCTACACCTCAGTTTCTTCTTCTACAGCCAAAAAGCAGGAAAAATCTAAAGCCAAAGAAAAGAGTCAAGAGAAAGAAAAGAATAAAGAACCAGGCAAGGAAAGGGAGAAAAGGAAATGGTTTCAACAGGAAAGCTAGATAAATCTACAAAAATGGCTAAAAAAACTCTATCAGGAGCCATCACCTTCGCTCGGGCTCAACTTGAAATTTGCGCACAGATCGGACTCAACAGTCTCTCATTTCTGATCTCCTTCTCAAAGACTGGCATTCTCTCTGGTATCGGTCAATCCTAGACTACACTCTCCAGTTCTCCAGGAGAGAAGATAATCCAGACCTTCATTGGTGGCTTCATCTGCAAGATCATCTCAGAGTCTGTCTGAGCAAGATGTCGACAAGATGATGATGACATTTTTGAGGCTGCAAATCCAACCTGGGGTTATCTAGGTACCATCCTCTGGTAAAGTACAGAGTACGGGCTGTCATAGTCTTCCACTTATAACTCTCATACTGGTCTGATCTTCTACACCGGTGGTATTAAAGCCAATTCAACCCAGAGCACCTTTGTCGGCACCAGAGGTGCTAACCACTTTGCCGACAACTTCTCTTTCGACACTGATGCCATCGGATTGGGAAGAGACTTGAAGCTGAAGCTTTGGCACCAGATTCCGGGAGAGAGGGGTCTACATATTCTGGGAGCCATCCCTCCCTCCTCTCAGTACTTTGGCCCTGGATAGCTTGGGACCCAGGTCAGTTTCAGGGCCCGGAGTTTGTATCAAATGTTCCTTTTCATCTTTGGATTATAGAGAGCCCTCTGTACTGGTTGTGGCTTCAGCCTTTGAAGCTTTTAAAAGGGTATTGGTATGGTCCAAGAATGAAATGTCTCCAACTGGGCCAGTTCTGCCCATACCCCAGCAGGGATCCACTTCTTTTCTTCTTCATCCTGACAGATGGGGGATTTCAGTTCCAAGGGCTTCCAAGAATGTCTGCTTCATCAGTTCCCAGTCTAATTTGGATCCTTCTGTTGCTCCCCCAAAAGGTCATTACAAGAAATGGATGTGCAAACGGAAGCACATAGACTCCTCTACAGAGTCTGTCACCAAAAACGCTGACTTGAGGATGAGGAGGAATCCTCTTGATCCCTCTCTGAAGATGTCTGTTTTGACGATATCCTCAAATTTATGAAAGATATAGGGGGATGGTCATCCCAAGACCCGTCACCCGATGAGTCAATGTTCTTGGAAGCTTTTGGATCCTTCCCAACATCATCCTGGGTGGTACCACCCTGACCTTTTGACTGAATAGGTGTAGAAGGACCCTGATGTGGTGGAAGACATTCCCAAGAAAGCATTGCGTATATTATCTGCAACTAAGGACAGGAAGCATCAGAGCAGGGGTCCCCCCCAGTGGATGTTATGGTGGTAGCAGTAGCCACTAGAAAAGAACTATCCGAAGAGAGTTCCTCTGTTCATACCTCTAACAGAGAATCATGGGTGATGGACAGGTTTGGGAAGCAGTCTTATGCATCAGTGACTTTCAGTTTTAGCTTGCTGAATTGCTTAGCCCATTTGATCATATTCCAGAGAGACTTGACCAAAGAGATCTGGAAGTCTCTCTCTCTCTCGCTTGGCGGTATCCCTGTGGATGTTCAGAAAACAGTGGGCTATCATTTGTTTACTTTACAGTCCATCTCGAATGTGGCCATGCATTTGCTGTCCAGTGCAGCTGATGGCACTGGCATTACCATGCACTGCCATGCCTGGATGCATCTCATGATTATGTGGAAGGCTTTAAGTTGTTCTTTGTTAATGCTGCCTGTGGTGGTTCAGTTCATTTTGGATATAAAGTCAAAGACACTCTCACAAGGAAGCCAACATGATGGTAAGACTTTCTCTGCAGTGGGAGTCCACTTTTCAACCCTGCAAAGATTAATCTCCAGGAATCAAAGACCAAGTCAAAAGATGTGTTTCTGTAAATCACAGAAGTCTTACCACAACTCCCCAAGAGTTAGACCTCCCCAAGGCAGAGGATGAGGTAATGCTAATGGATGACACCCTAGAGGCAGACCGCACAACCAGGGCTTCACAGTCCTTTCACTGAGCAAGCCTGTCAGTGCTCCAGAATGATTGTCTGACTGCTGCACTCTGGAGACAGGTGGAACACCTGTCTTTGCATCCACAACCTGGAGCAACATCACTTCAGTTTCTTGGGTGCTAAAGATAATTTCTATCATCTGTTTGATTCCCCTTTTCCCTTCTATCTCAGAAAAAGCAAAACATCCCCAGTGTTCCACCCAGTCAGTGGGACTCAACAGCCATAAAATTTATAAAGCTGCTAGAAAAAGAGTTGTCCAACTGGTCCCCCAAGAACAGTTAGAATCCGGAGTCTGTTCAAAGTTCGTTTTAGTATCAAAAAAGATGGGGGACTCAGACCCATTCTGGACCTCAGTCACATAAACCAATTTGTGAAACAGACATAATTCCAGATGGTCACAATTCAGTTAATTTTACCTCTGCTGATGAAGGATGATTGGATTAGCACCACAGATCTCCAGAACACACCTACTGTCATGTCAAGATAGCAAAGCACTCCAGGAGATTCCTCTGCTCTCATCTAGAAGCTAATCACTACCAGTTCTAAGACCTGCCTTTTGATCTCCCCACAGCCTCGAGGGTGTTCACCGAGATCACAGCAGTGGTAGCAGTGCACCTGCATATGCTGGGGATCCAGGTGTTACCATACTTCAACGATTGGCTACTAACTGCTTCCTCTGACCATCTGCTGCTCTACCATCTGGACCTAGGTATAACCATGAATTTTCCAAAGTGCCACCTGTCCCCAAACCAGGAAGTAGAATTCATAGCATGCTGTCTAGATACCACTCATCAGATAGTCTGCTTTCCCTATTCGAAGGCTTTCTCATTTTGACTCACAGCCATGCAGTTGCAACATCGTCCATCACCATCAGTTAGATTAGTGCTACTTATTTTAAGTTTCATGGCCTCCACAGTTCTGATGGTTTCTTTATCCAGGTACTATATGAGGGTACTGCAGTGGATCTTAGCAGTACAATGGTCTTAGTCCATTTATCCATTGCATGCACAGATGTGAATTACACAAGTTTGCAGACAGCACGTTGCATGGTGGGTAATGTCCCCAGTAGTAGTAACAGAGCATCACCCATCCCACTCAGATTCACTGGTAGTGGTGGTAACAACAGATGCCTCCCTTCTAGGGTTGGGGGGCATTTCGAAGGGGGAACAGTCCAAGTTACTTGGTCACCCCCTTGAGGCCGATCTTTACATCAGTGTCTTGGGAGTTGAGGGCAGTTTTCCTAGCATTGCAGGTATTCCAGGATCTCCTCCCCAAGGATGAGATCTCCATACAGACAGACAACAGTGCAGTGGTATGGTACAACAACAAATTGGGGGGGGGGGTCATTTTTATCCTTGCTGTCAGAAGCCATAAAAGTAGGGCAAGGGACAATGTCTTCACTCCTTTTTCTAGTAGCAGTGCACATCCTGGAGTCTGCAAATATGTTCGCAGATAAATTGAGCAGAATTACCCTGATGCCTCGTGAGTGGTCTCTCAATCGAACAGTGGCACACTTGATTTTCAGTCACTGAAGCCAGCTTTGCTACACCCGGTTTGCCTCCTACCTCAACAACAAATGCATAAGATATTTTGCCCTGATTCCTCCACAGAGTCAGTTACCAAGGGTCCACAATTGGCCCTTGGGTTTCCTGTATGCCATTCCACCTTTGCTGCTAATGAACAGCGTCATGCAGAATGCAAGACAGTGCAATGGTTCCACAACCTATGGCTTTTATTAGTATATCCTTCATGGATGTTGGATCACTATTCAAACCTATTAACTCACCCATCCAGATTGCCTCCTCCAGATCAGAAGGTCATAAAGCTAACTGTGTGGTACCCCTGATTCTAAATGTAGCCAAAGATGCCAGGCTTCCTTCTGTGGCAGCCAGTAGTCTTTCTGCCTCCCAGAAACCAACCACTAGAAATATGTATTAGAACACGTGGAAGAGATTCTCTATTTGGGCCGTTTCTAAAGGGCCTGACCCCTTTTCAGCTCCTATTCCAACTGTACTAGAGTTTTTATCTGAGCTCTTTGATGAAGGATCCAGCAATTCTGCCATCAAGGTTCAGATGGTGACTATTTCAAATTTTCATATTGGATGGAAGAATACTAAACTAATCGCTAAAGCTTGTTTGAAAGACTCTTTTCTGTTAAGACCCCCCCCCAGTTACAGACCAGCTTATCCATGAGTTATTACCATTTTGCTGTAGGCTTTGACCCAGTTTCCATTTGAATCTACAGCCAGTTTAAAGTTCTGGACTTAGAAAACAATGTTCTTAGCAGTTAGAGCAGCTAGATGAATTTTTGAGTTAGGCACTCTCATGTAAGTCTCCTTATTCACTATTTCCACAGGGATTGAGTCCGTCTTTCAACTAATACGTCCTTTATCCCTAAGGTGTCATATGAAGTAAATCTTAACCAGTCCATAAACTTATCAGTTTTCTTCCCTAGATATTCAAACAAAGGAGAGTACATATTGCATATGTTAGACATCCATAGACAGCTCAGATTCTGTCTTCATGGAGTAAACTGTTCAGAAGAGATGATCAGTTTTTCATTTCATTTTCTAAACCAATGTTTGGAAAAGCAGTGGTTTAAGGTTACTTTTTCAAGATGGTTATCAGATTGTATTTCCTTTGTCTACAATAAGAAAAATTTGCGCTAAGCAAGTAAACCCTTAGGTTTCAACTACAGCAGTATCTGCTTCTACAGCCTTTTTTAAAGGATTCTTCATTGTTGACATGTGCTGCGGCCACCTGGTCCACGATGCACACCTTTGTGTCTCACTATAAACTGAATGTACAATCCAGATCATATTCTCCCTTTGGGTTCAGCATACTCAGGAATATCTTTCCTTGATACCACCATACCTCTCCACCTGTTAATGCAGGAAACCTGAGCAAAGCCTAAAATAATTGGGGGGGGGGGGGCAGAGTCCTAAAAATAGGGACAGATTTTAAATATTGCTCTTTTAAACTTAGAAAGCTGCTAGAATAAAAGGATTTGAGTTAGCATGCGTTTTCTGAGGCGTATGAAGTCTGAAACTCAAATATATGTCATTATTTAGTGACTTCAATCCTCTGTAATTTGCCAGAAAAACACAGATCTTATGAGGAACAGATCAAATATTTTAGGCAAAAATCTAGAGATTCTGTGAAAATCTGTGTGGTTGAGAGGTATGGATATCACTGAGTTTGACAGCTTGGGATTCTGTCCCATATGTTTGAAATGAATGGAGATGGACAACATTGGATACAAAAGTTATGTACTTACCATAATGGTAGACCCATGTTTGAATTTTGTCTGGTTCAAACTCCCTCCCTCCACCCCCTTCCATATTGTCACATATAGCTTTGTGATGATTGAGTGGACCATTTATACCCTGCCTGTGTACAGACATGTGAGACAGTGTAACCACTACTTCTGTACAGACTGGGATTATCTGAACTAGGAGATGTTCATCGTGTTTCACTGTTGCAGTCATCACTGTAGGGTTCTTCCTGCCGGCAGGCAGCCCTCGGTCGGCCAGAATCTCAAAGTCTGGGTCCGGCGTCGGCTGTTCAGTCATACTCCCTGACGTCAGAGTGCCAGGAGTGCAAAGCTGCCAGCCGACGCCATGTTCTCCAGTCTTTCTTGCCGTGCGGTGGAAGCAGTTCGCAAGTGCCAGTTGGCTGACTCCTGATATTTTTCGTGCTTAATTCCGAAGACTTTCTTCTTCTCCTCAAAGCCAAGTACCCCGTTGGTGAAACTTTTTTCTTGCTCCAGTCCGATGACAGAAAAAGTTAATAATTGTATTTCTTGTGGGAAGCAAATACCTCATAAGGCTTTCCACTCTTGCTGTATTCCTTGTTTAGGCCCTGACCACGTAGCTAGTTGTCGGTTTTGTGCTAGATTTAATCAACGTACTATAAAGCAGAGATTCAATTTTGCTTTTCACTACTTTGGCAGGCGATTTAATTACAATATGTCGTTGGACACGCTTCTGACTACCGGAGTTCACAAAAGATGCAAGGATAAGGACAGGCCTCTGAGGTCCAAATCAGACAATAGTTTGCAAGCAGAGCCACCTGCAGGTTCGGCTGTCATCAGTGAGGTGCTTTCGCAGCCTGTCATCGGCCATTACAGAACCGCTTGCCGAAACGGACGCCCACGAGGAGCCAACTAGGCCTTTGACTACTCCAGGTGCAGGACCTTCGGACAATGCTCCCTTGAATGGGTCTGGAGCTGCTGTGCAGGTACTGGTTTCCGAGGGGGTTTTCAGGCCTGCACAGCTTCAGATAAAGACAAAGGCGAAGACTCCTTCTAAATCAAAGACTCAAGCCCAGGCCTCCTCTGATCCGGGACCCAAATCTCAGAAACAAATGCTCAAAATGGCGGAGGACTTACTAACTATGATTAGGGGTTCACATCCCCCTCCAGACAAAAGGCCAAGACAAGAATTGGATTATGAATCCTCTGATCAGGCATCTATTTCTTCAGTGTCTTCCTCTGAACAGGAATACACTTTCCCTCCTTATGAGGATTCTGATGCTGAGGAATCCATTCCTTCAGCTTCCCCCCCTGAGGATTTCTCTTTTGGGGAAACTTTACATGACATGAGGGAACATTTTCACTGGGAAGGACAGGAGTACTCTGAATCTAAGAGAAGGCTTAGGGATTTCCTTCTTCTTCCCCAACACAGACCCCTGGCTATTCCTCCCATTTTGGATATTTTGGATGATGTCTTTTCTGAGGCTAATTTAACTCCTGACTCCTTTCCTCCAGCCCCTGCAAAGCCTGACAGATGTTACAGGGTCCCTGACTCCCACCAGTTTCTTTATAAAAATCCTACTGCTGATCCAGAAACCATTTCTCAGGGTCCTAAGGGTGTTAAGGCCGCCTCTGCTAAGAATCCTATTCCATCTGATAAGGATTCTAGAGCTTTGGAGAGATTGGGCAAAAAAGTGTACACTTCTGCTGCTTTATCTATTAGGGCTTTAAATTGTCAATTTCATATGCTAAAATATCAGCAATTTCTTCTGTCTGTTATGAAACAAAAGCTGGGTACCATTTCTGCATGTGCAGATAATAAGGAATTACACGATTTGATGCATGCTACTGAGCAGGTGGGGAGGCATGGCTTACACTGTGGTTTTGATGCCTTGGCGGCTTCATGCAGGGTGGCTGCCACTGGCACAGTCATTAGAAGGCATGTTTGGTTAAAGGAGCAAAACTTGTCTGATCAAGTGAAAGCAAAGTTACTGGATGCTCCTGTTCAGCATAATGTTTTGTTTGGGTCTAAGGCTGAAGACGTGATAAAGAAAATGGAGGATAAGGCAAAATCCATGCAAACGGTTAAGGATTTCTTACAAGTTCACCCCCCAAGATTTAGCAGAAATTGGCCAACTAAAAATTGGTCCTTTCCCAGCTCAGACAGGCCTCAGAGAGGTAGATATAGGCGCACCAGAGGGAGGGCCCAAGCACAAACCTCTTACAGACCTAGACAGTGGAGTGCTTCCACCCCCAGGGGTGGAGAGGACAGACCTCAGTCTTATAGGAAACGGACTCAATGACTCCCCCTGCATGACTCCAGGAATCTCTCTCCTGGAAGCCCCTCTAGGAGGAAAACTATCTCTTTTTCACCAAAATTGGACTTCCATAACCCAAGACATGTGGGTTCTGGATGTAGTTTCAAGAGGTTACAAATTCCACTTTCATACCTTGCCAAGACCAAACGGATGGCCAGACCTACAAAAACACCAGTGGGCAGAGGCATTAAACCAGGTGGGATCCCTCATGGCTATGAGGGCCATAGAACTGGTTCCACAGTCAGAGACGGGCCAAGGCTTTTACTCAAGGCTCTTTCTAGTTCCCAGAAAACAAAATTCCTGGAGACCCATTCTGGATCTGTCAATCTTAAATACCTTCCTGGAAATACCAAAGTTCAAGATGCTTACTCTGCAGCAGCTCCTGCCAATGTTGAGCAAAAATGCATGGATGGTGACATTGGATTTAAAGGAGGCTTACCTACACATCCCTATCAGACAGGAGTGCAGAAAATACCTCAGGTTCAAGGCCGGCTCGAAACATTACCAATTCTCTGCGCTGCCCTTTGGCTTGTCTACTGTGCCCAGGGTCTTCACCAAGTGCCTGGCACCAGTTGTAGCTGACTGCAGACTCAAGGGAATTCAAATTTACCCTTATCTGGACGACTGCCTTATTCAAGCAGACAGCAAGGAGGTCTTACTCCAGCACCTGGAATTTGTTCAAAATCTACTCAAGAACCTAGGATTCACTGTGAACATAAAAAAGTCAAATTTGACACCCACACAACAGATAACTTTTCTGGGTGCTCTTCTAAACACAACAACCCAGATGGCATTCCTGACATCTGAAAAACAACTTCAGCTGGCTTCAGCTTTCAAAACCATGGCGTTAATGTCTCAGCTAACTGCAAGGAAATTCCTGCAGGCTTTGGGTTACATGGCCTCCTGCATCCTTCTCATACTATATGCAAGACTGCATATGAGAAAAATACAATGATACCTAAAAAGCGTATGGTCCCAGCATTGTCACAGTCTAGTCACACAGATTGCTGTCTTGCCTTGCCTGCAAAAGGAATTCCATTGGTCGACCATGGCATGTCTTCAAAACAAAGGGAAATCCTTCAGTCTGCCTCCAGCCAACCAAGTGTTAACCACGGACGCCTCGAATTACGCATGGGGAGCCACTTGCAGGGAAAGGCCTGCAAGGTTTTTGGACAGAGGATCAGAAGCACCTGCATATCAATTTAAAAGAGATGTTAGCTGTACAGAATGCCCTCTTGGCTTTCAGGGATCTTCTACAGCCAGGGCAACTACTGATACGGACAGACAACACCACAGTTATGTGGTACATAAACAAGCAAGGGGTTCACACTCCTACCCCCTTTGCAGACTAGCCATGACTTTATGGAACACAGCTCTAGCTTGCAAAGTGGATCTACAAGCTCAGTTCCTGCCAGGGAAACAAAATATTCTGGCAGACAGCCTGAGCAGGAACCTGTCAGACCCACACGAGTGGATGCTAGACACCCAAATATTCAAGATGATTACAGAAGTCTGGGGCTGCCCAGACATAGATCTATTTGCATCCCCCCTCAACTACCAGTTACAGATTTTTTGCACAAGGACATATCACAGACTAGCATGGAAAGTGGATGCTCTCTCATTCAGTTGGAGGAACCTCTCGGGGTATGCCTTTCCTCCTCTACCTCTTCTTCCACGGGTGTTATTAAAGATAAAGCAGGACAAACCCAAGATGATTTTACTGGCCCCAAATTGGCCTCGTCAATTTTGGTACTCAACACTGATGACTGTATCCCAGGAGCCTCCATGGATTCTACCTCAGATTCCAAATCTTTTGTCCCAACACCAGGGCCAGGTTCTGCACTCTCATATCAAAACTCTCAGCCCGGCAGCCTGGCGTATTTAGGGTTTATGATTAATTTTACCCTTCCCAAACAGGTCATGGATGTCATCTTAAAAGCCAGACGGCCTAGCACTAGAAAATCTTATGAAGGTAAGTGGAAGAGATTTTGCACCTGGATGCATGCTCAGGATTCGGATCCTCTCATTCCTAACATTCCATTGATTTTACATTACCTGACAGACATGTTACATAAGGGTTTATCCTTTTCCTCCATAAAAATACATGCCTCAGCTGTCTCTGCTCATTACAGTACAATCTTTTCACATCCACTCCTGAAACAATATCTCAGAGGAGCAAAGAATTTAAGGCCCCCTAGGACACCACCCATTCCTGCCTGGGACCTCAACTATGTTCTGGAAAAACTTACTCTGCCTCCTTTTGAGCCTGCTGCCACATCTGATATTAAGTATTTATCATGGAAGACAGCTATCCTACTGGCTTTGACTTCAGCCAGGAGAGTCTCTGAGTTACAAGCACTCATGGCTGTGGAACCTTATATTATTTTTCATCAAGACAGGGTGTCTTTAAGGACTAATCCTACTTTCATGCCTAAAGTGGTTTCTAAAGTGGCTTTAAACCAAACTGTTCACCTGCCAACTTTTTTCACTAATCCACAAAATAAGGGGGAGAGGATCTTACATTCCTTGGACGTGCACAGACAGCTTTGTTTTTACCTGGACAGAACCAAGGATATCAGGAAAACAGAACAACTGTTTGTTTCTTATGCAGCAAATTCCCAAGGCAAAGCTATTTCAAAACAGACCATTTCTAAATGGATTGCTCATGGAATCAGATTTTGTTACTCTCATCATGGAAAGCAAATTCCAGGAAAAATTAGGACTCACTCTACCAGAGCTGCTGCTACTTCAGCTGCCTTTCTCAGGGGAGTACCTACCAAAGATATTTTGGAAGCTGCAACTTGGAGTTCAGTGCATACATTCTCTAAGCACTATAATCTCCCTCTTTATTCTAAGTCTAGGGCAGGCTGTGCTTCTGCAGTCTTGCAGGGCCTTCTAGCCCCCCCTTCTACTCTATAACCACTATCCTTTATCTCAGCTTTGGGATTCAACCCTACAGTGATGACTGCAACACTGAAACACGATGAACATAGTACAGTTGTGTACACTTACCATAAATGTAGATGTTCGAGTGTCTTCACTGTTGCAGTCTGGGTTACCCACCCTCCTGTCCCCTCTTATACTTTTATTAGTGTGGTTCCTTACTTCACCCTTCTTCTGAGGTGTATTTGCTACAGGGTATGGGCTTTGTTGTATGTTACATTTTTGTTTTACTATTAGCCTTCGCTTTTAGGCACCTGACATCTGGGGCAAGAAAAACTGGAGAACATGGCGTCGGCTGGCAGCTTTGTACTCCTGGCGCTCTGACGTCAGGAAGTATGAATGAACAGCTGACGCCGGACCCAGACTTTGGGATTCTGGCCGACCGAGGGCTGTCTGCCGGCAGGAAGAACCCTACAGTGATGACTGCAACAGTGAAGACACTCGAACATCTACATTTATGGTAAGTGTACACAACTGTACTTTTTCTCTCTCTGGTTGTCCAGATATGGCAGAAGAGGGAGGGGCAAAGTTGATCTGAGCTGCTAAGGAGGAGTACAGAAAATTATGGGTAGGGGAGGTGTCAGAGTTCTGGATACGTAGAAGCTTCAGTTTCAGCACCAGTATCGTATCTGACAACCCATCTGTTTGAATCAGACTGAAATCAGACCACATGGACCTAACATGTTATGGTAAGTACATAATTTTCAATTTCCAGGACCTGTAAAAGGATGTGGATGATCCTAGCTTGTTGAACTTTGTCCCTAGCCATCACTGGTGGTGTAGAAACTAAGCTTTTAAATTGAAAGCATGGAAGTGTGATTGAGGCTTACCACATGAGTAAGTACACAGGGTTTTGAAGGGCCTCACAGGTTTCTTCCAAATATAAGACTAGAGCAAAGGGAACCAAACTTGTTGAAGCTTGTGTGGAGTTAGGACTCTGACTTTGGTCTTGTTCATTCTGACTTCTTGTATGAACATGAGAATGAAGATAAAAGTTGGAAAAACATACTGGAGACCTGGGGGTCACTATTAAACTACAGCTTCCTCAGGCCTGCATCATGGAAGACAAGCCTCTGTACATTGGTTGATGGGAGAGATTTTAGCAGTTGACAGAAGAGCATCATTGCCAGTGTCTTTTTAATTTCTCCAAGTCTTTTGGGTTTCTGATACCGTCATGGGAAGGGACCAAATTCCTCAGTCAAAGTATGATTAAAGTTTGTGAAATTAGTATTGTTTCAATCTTTGATGTTAGCCAGAAGTGCTCTTTGCAACACCTCCATTGTGCCCAAAATTGACACCTCCTGCATTTCATATGGAGTTACTTGTATTGGTAGCATATGTAAATAAGACTGTAAGTTCTGTTTTATAAGACACATTGCTCCTACTACTGTTGGAACTGTCTGGGTATCCTTTTTCCACATTGCCCTAATTTCTGCCTGCAAATCCTGGTATTTTATGACTTTCTCTCTCTCTCTCTGTATGTAAGACACTAAACTCACTGGGTATAGCAATTTCAATGGTTAGTGCTACTTTTGTCTTTTGATGGACTACTATATCTGATTTTCTCGCATCTGTTTTTTGAACTGTTGGTAGTAAGTGAATCCCATGTGATGTAAACTTCATCATTCTCTATAATGCCTTGTGGCTTATGTTTCCAATGCTTCTCCACTACTTCAGTGTTGTAATGTTTGCGCAATCCCCAATGCAACAGTCTTGCCACATTAATATGCCTCTCAGTATACAGGCCCTCTGCCATTGATGTATCACACTCAGCAACTAGAAGTGCTACTGTTTCCTGTTCTGTTTTACAGAACCTGCATTTGTCTATTTCTCCCACATGTTCAATGGACTTTGTAAACCACGCTGTACGTAGTCCACTATATTGGGCCGCTGTTATTAACCTTTCATCTTTTTGTTTAAATTCTTCTCTCCTTAACCATTCTTGCATCCGATCCTGATCGACATGGGGTTGTTCCAGCAGTTGTCTGTACTTGCAGCTATATTTATGCCTTTTCCACATTTCTTGCCCTCTCATATGATCCTTCATATATATATATATATATATATATATATATATATATATATATTTTTTTATTTTTGACACATTCAGTTACTGCCTGATTTTTGTCTACTTCTGGTTTGGTTTCCATTCCTGCTTGGCACCAGTATGCTTCTGCTGAACTAAGCAGGGAAGTCATCTTAGATTTACTCTCTTCATGTTTCAAAACTTTCACAATATATGGATCGGATGAGGTCAGCAGATATCTGTACAGTCCTAAGATTGCAGATCTATGCATATAATCAGTTTTGAGGAGGCCCATACATCTTCAGAGTGAGGGATATATAATCTTTTTATACATTGATTTTTATGTATTATTTGATGAGCGTGAATAATTTTTCATTGATTTTTATGTATTATTTGATGAGCGTGAATCATTTTTCTTGTTTTTCATTCCAACTGAGCCAATACCTTTTGGGGCCAGTTAGCCACCACAAAACTGTAAGTTACAACAGGAAGTGCAGTTGGTTTAACACTTGGACTTTGTTCCTATGTATCAGGGCAGTTTTCAGTATTAATTTTAGTCTTTTAAAGTATTCTTTACCGAGTTTTATTTGCATTTGTTCACGTTTTATTGTCAATCCTTCATCAGTTCCCAGATATTTATACACTCCATCCTACTCAAGTTCCTTTATATATCACATTCCTGTCCCAGACCGATAATTTCTTGGTGTTGCAGCTTTCCTACTTTAAATGTTGTTTTGCACATTTTATCAAGACCAGATGACATTCTTATATCATTTGAGAAGGTTTTGGCCACTTCCAGTTGTACTTTCAGCTCCTCATCTGATGAACTATACAGTTTTAAATCATCCATAAAAAGAAGATAAGTCTTCTCACTTTTCTGTTGTCTGGGAGACAAATTGTAACCATGACCTAATTTGTTAAGTACACAGCTTAATGGGTTAAGGGCAAGACAAAAGAGCAGCAGTGACCGAGCCACCCTAGAATATTCCCCTTTTAATTTTTATCCCTGGGATAATAATCTGTCCTTTATCATGGCTTCACTGCATAGTGGTTTGCCATGGTTTCATGGTCACTGTAATGTAATTGAGCAATGTAGGGTGTATCTCGTATTATCTGTAAGCACTCTTTTATCCATTAATGTGGGATGCTGTCAAATGCTTTTTTGTAATCTGTCTATGTCATACGTGGATTTTTCCCCTTTTTACAATTCTCTGTTATGACTTGATGCAACAACAAGTGATCCTTTGTTCCATATGACTTTCATTACCCTTTTGTTTCATTGCCATGATTGCGTTCTCTTCTAAATGACTGTAAACTCTGTCAGTATCAATTCTAGCATATAGTCTGACAAAAAGTGTGGTCTATACTTTTTGGATAGCTTGTAGATTCAGTCTTAAGTAGAAGTATCAGTTTTCCTGTTGTTAACTAGGTTGGCGTGTATTCATGGTGTGCATATAAGTAGTTCTTACTCAGGGGTAAATCTTCATGTAAAGATCTTAATTTTATTTTATTACTTATTTGACATTTGTTGACCGGGTTAGTCCGACTGAGCTGATGGCTCCTTGTTCAGTGGAGGCCCAGAGAGAAAAGCTCCAGAGTTAGCACATACATGCAAAGTATTGTACAGTATTAAAAAGGTAGTTCATAGTTGATAATTAAGTGTTAGGTCCACTGTTAACTTGTATGCAAAGTATAGTACAGTATTAATAAAGTTAGTACAAAGTTTACCATTAATATTGTAAAGGCACCAACGCTGTATAGAAAATTATACAGTCTTATCAGGAACACCTTCATTATGGATGTCACTACAGTATTAAAAGGTTATAATAGTTTACCATTAATATTGCAGAAGTGCCAAGGCTATATACAAAGTTATACGGCTCTTGACAGGAACACCTTCATTACAGAAGCCGCTATGTAGTAGCATAAAATATGAAAGAATGTTGGCAAGCATTAAACTACTGGTTGTTTAGTTTACAAATAGCTTTAGTCGTAAACATATTAGAGTAGACAAGAGTAGGTAGTGTAAGGTATTTAGAAGACCGCTGTGCAGATTATGGAATTTAAGAGAGAGAATGAAAGGGGGAGGTAGAATGCTTTTAGCCAGAAGTTAGGTACTTCATCTGGGCCTGGTGTTTTCCATTTAGGAGTTTTTCTTGATTTTGTTTCAATTTCTCTGGTCATTACTTCATCGCATTTCATATCCTGTACATTTCACCTTCTTACTGATGTTCTTCGTGTTTCACTGTTGCAGTCATCACATTTGGGTTATCCCTGCCAGGGTAGCCCTCGGCCGGCCAAAATACTAGAGGCTTAGTATTTCTGCGTCGGTTGCTGTCGCTTCAGGACTGACGTCAGATCATCAGTATAAAGTAAGGCAGCCGACGCCATTACATCAATCTTGCTTGTCGAGGAGCCCGAAGCAGAAGCAGTTCGCACGAGTGCCGGTCAGCCACTACCCGAGTTTCGTCTTCCAATTGAAACTGAAGTCTTCTAAAGCTAAGTACCCTTTTTTCGTGCTCTAACTGATGTTAGAAAAAGTTAACAATTGTCTCGCCTTTGAAAAGCAAATACCACACTGAGACTTTCATTCTTACTGTGTCACTTGCTTAGGCCCAGACCACGATGTCCCTCGCAGTTGCTTTTGTGCTTTGTTTAATGCCAGAACTATATGTCATCGGGCCCTTATTGTAGCTAGATATTTTCACTCACAGTCCTCTAATTCCGATATGGCTTCGGTAAGCCATACCGACAGGAGATCTTCTGAAAAAAGTAAGGATAAAGACAGAGACACAGACTGCACAGATCCAAACCTATCAACGACCCTTCCATTAAGCTAGTCGTCAGTTCTCCAGTCCTCAGTGAGGAGCTTCCGCAGCACCTGATGCCCACTTCTGTTGATTCGCAGGCCGCTAACGAGACCCTTTCGGAGTCAAGTATGCCGCAAAACTCTTCTTCGACTAAGGATCCTGCGGTTGTCTCTACCTTGGATGGGTCCAGAGCCACTGTGAAGGCACCGGCTTCTGAGGAAGTACTTCACAGTACCGATTCTCGACACAAACCGACAACTTCTTTTGCATCTACCGTTCTTTCGAAAACTACTGAGTTTCTAAGGTCCAGGGTATGAACCACACCCAAGAAACTGACGACCCAATCTCAGACACCTGCTTCCTTACCTCAGTCTCAAATGCTTAAAATGGTGGAAGACCTTATAATGCTGATCAGGGGAAGCCAAGCTACCCCTTCCAAAAAAAAGAGAGATCTGTCCCCAGAAGTTTTATCTGAACAGGAGTCTGATGACTCTGATGCATCTGAATATGAAGACATGCAACACCTCTCTTCTTACAAGGATTCTGATGCAGAGGAATCCATTCCTTCAGCCTCTACACCCGAGGACTTTTCCTTTGGGGAAACCCTTCATACTTTAAGGGAGCATTTCCAGTGGGAATGTCAGGACTACCCTCAGTCTAAAAAGAGACTCAGAGAATTCTTAGATCTTCCAGAGCACACACCTCTGGCCATTCCTCCTGCCCTGAATGTTGTGGATGATGTTTTCATGGAATCTAGTTTGACGCTTGACACCCTCCCTCCTTTTCCCAGAAAACCTGACAGGTATTACAGAGTCCCTGACTCTCGCACATTTCTTTTCAAAAATCCTACTGTTGACCCTGAGGTTATTTCTCAAGGGCCTAAAGGAATTAAAGCAACTTTTGCTAAGAATCCCACCCCCTCAGATAAGGATTCCCGAGCGCTAGACAGATCGGGTAAAAAGTATACACCTCTGCTACTCTTGCTATCAGAGCACTAAATTGTAAGTTCCATGTGCTAAAATTTCAGCAACGTACCATGGAACTCCTCAAACAGAAAATATCCTTTCTTGCTTGTGCAGAAAATAGAGTTACAAGAGTTAATGCATTCTGCAAGTCAAGTAACTAAGCACACCTTACCCTGTGGTTTTGATGCCCTAGAAGCTTCTTGCAGGGCAGCAGTCACCGGTTCTGTCCTTAGAAGGCATGTTTGGTTTAAGGAACAGCCCTTGCCAGCCATGTCAAATCTAAATTATTGGATGCACCCTTGCAACAAGACAACTTATTGGCACCAGTGCAGAGGAGATCTTAAAAAAGATGGAAGAAAAAGCTAAATCTATGCAGACAGTTAAGGATTTCCTACAGATCCAGCCACCCAGCTTCAGTAGGCATTGCCCCTCCAAGCACTGGTCCTTTCCTGCCCCCTCCAGGTCAGTTCAGGCCAGACCCTGGGAAAGCAGACCCCCCCCCCCCAGACAACAGCCACAGGGAATGCAGAGATCAAAGCAGTGGAGTTCCTCCACTTCAAAACCAGGGAGTGCAAAGCCACCCCCTCATGGGTAAGAACTCACAGTGACTCTCCACTTCCACCACCCCTCCTCTGCCCACCTACACTTGCCTCTAGGAGGAAAACTCTCCTTCCACGCAATTACTTGGGCCACCATTACCAACGACTGCTGGGTCCTCAACATAGTGTCCTAGGGATAGAAATTTTCTTTCCACACACACTCAACCCCAAAAGGGTTCCCAGATCATTCTCCAAACCAGTGGGCAGAGGTGAAAAAGCAAGTCCTTTCCCTGCTCTCTATGAAGGCAATAGAGCACATTCCTGGAGAAGAGATAGGCCAAGGTTTCTACTCCAGACTTTTCCTGGTACTCAGAAAAGAGGGCACATGGCGCCCCATCCTTGATCTATCCATTCTAAACACCTTCCTGGTGATACCAAAATTCAAAATGCTCACCCTCCAGCAACTACTACCTATGCTCTCCAAGAATGCTTGGCTAGCCACCCTAGACATAAAAAAAGGCCTACCTCCACATCCCAAACAGGGAATCATGCAGGAAATATCTACTTTTCAGGGCAGGATCTCTGCACTTTTAGTTCTCTAGGCTTCCCTTTGGTTTATCTACTGCTTCCAGAGTTTTCACAAAATGCCTGGTTCCCGCCATTGCTTTTTGCAGACAAAGAAATATACAAACTTACCCATACTTAGATGACTGCCTAATTCAGGCAGACAGTCGGTAAGCACCTGGCCTGTATAAAGTCCCTACTGATCTCCCTAGGGTACACTGTCAACGAAAAGAAATCCAAACTAGTACCCACCCAAAGGATTATATTCCTGGGAGCAAGCCTAGACATAGCATCCCAGATGACATTCCTTACACCAGAAAAGCAAACTTACTTGACAGACTACTTCTCTCAACTAGCCACCAGACCCCAGTTATCCGCAAGGAAAACACTGCAAGCTCTGGGGTTCATGGCATCTTGCATTCTACTCTCTCCATATGCGAGACTCCATATGAGGAAACTTCAATGGTACCTAAAAAGCGTTTGGTGTCAACACTCTCAAGACCTGGAAACTATTATACCAATGATACCTTGCCTAAGGAAAGATTTTCTTTGGTGGGCAGCAGCATGCTCCCACAACAAGTGACTACCTTTCTCACCACCCCCCGCCACCCAGACCCTCACCACAGATGCATCAGACTATGCCTGGGGTGCACACCTGGATGGCAGGTGCATACAGGGCCAATGGAGCCCACAACAAATAATCTGCACATTAACCAAAAAGTGATGTTAGCTGTCCAACACGCATTGACAGCTTTCAGGCCCCCTTCTCTCCCCAGGGGCTGTCCTGATCAAAATAGACAACACCACTGTGATGTGGTATATCAACAAGCAGGGAGGGACTCACTCATGCCCTCTATGCAGGCTTGCCATGACCCTTTGGCACACAGCCTCAGCCATGCAACTACACCTGTTAGCACAATTTCTGTCAGGCTCTCTAAACTCTCTGGCAGACAACTTAAGCAGAAATCTTCTGGACCCACACGAGTGGCAGCTAGACCAAAGAACCTTCATCCTAATAACTCAGAAACGGGGCACCCCGAAGGCCGACCTCTTTGCTTTCCATTTCAACCATGAGCTCAGCAAGTTCTGCACCAGGGAGCCTCTCTGCAGGGCCTGAAAAGCAGATACCGTATCCTTCCCCCTGGGTCAGCCTCTTGGTCTATGCATTTCCCTCACTACCTCTCATTACCAGGGTACTGCTCAAAATAAGGGAGGAAAAACCAAGGACAATTCTGATTGCTTCAGACTGGCCTCACCAGCACTGGTACCCACTGCTGTGCAGCCTGTCCCCACTGCCATCATGGCATCTCTGTCAGATTCCAACCCTCCTGACTCAGGGAAGGAGAATTCATGCATCCCCAATTGAAGACCCTCAATTTGGCAACCTTGGCTTATTCCCTGACCACTGATCAAGCTGCCAATCTCAGTAAACTGGTTGTAGATGTCCTACATGAGGCTACATGAGCTGCCACTAGAAAGTCTTATGCTGACAAATGGAAAAGGTTCTGCACCTGGATTCTAGCTAAGGGAGCTGATACGGCACAACCCTCCCTACCTCTCATCCTGGATTACCTAGCTGACCTGCTTACACGGTGCTCTCTCCTTTTCTTCTATTAAAATTCATGCCTCTGCTATCTTTGCTCATTTCAACACTGAACACCCACTTTTCTCACATCCTGTCATCAAGCAGTTCCTAAGAGTTGTTAGCAACTTGAGGCAACCTAGAAGAGCACCTACCCCAGGTTGGGACCTAAACTTTGTGTTGGAAAAGCTCACCCTGCCCCCCTTTGAACCAGCATCTTCAGCAGAGTTAAAATTTCTCTCCTGGAAGACAACCTTGCTTCTGGCCATCACTTCAGCCAAAAGAGTATCCGAACTACAAGCACTCATGGCTGTAAGAGACCTTTATCATCTTTCATGCTGACAGGGTGTTCCTCAGGACTAACTCATCCTTCATGCCCAAAGTGGTGTCCAGTGTGGCTCTCAACCAATCCATTCATTTGCCCACCTTTTTCCCTTACTCACAAAACAAGTGGAAAGGATTCTGCACACACTAGATATGTACAGACAGCTCAGATTCTGTCTAGACAGGACTAAATCATTCAGAAAGACTGATCAATTGCTAGTCAGCTTTGCTGCAGGAGCAGAGGGCAAAGCCATATCCAAACAAACCATTTCCAAATGGATAGCACACTGCGTCCATTTCTGTTACAAGCAACACGGGAAACCTCCCCCTAAGGGGGTGAGGACTCACTCTAGCAGAGCAGCCTCCACCTGTGCAGCTTTCCTCAGGGGAGTCCCCACCAGGGACATCCTGGAGGCTGCCACATGGGCATCTGTTCACACCTTCACCAAGCATTACCACCTGCCTGTCTTCTCCAAATCCAGGGCAGGCTTTGTCACTGCAGTCTTGCAGGGCATCCTAGCCAGCCCCTAGTCTTCTTGTCTGCCTCCACCCTTTTCCTCAGCTTTGAGAATCAACCCAAATGTGATGATTGCAACAGTGGAACACGAAGAACATAGTACAGTTGTGTACACTTACCATAAATGTAGATGTTCGAGTGTATTCACTGTTGCAGTCCTGATTTCCCTCCCTCCAGCCCCCATTTCTTCTCTCTCTCTCTCCTTACAAGGAACTTTTTGGTATTTACTTTATACTGGTGGGTTCTTCCCCCGTATCCTGGCTTCCACTTGAGGGCTCCAGACAATTAGGGCAAGAACAACTGATGTAATGGCATTGGCTGCCTTACTTTATACTACTGATGACCTGACATCAGTCCTGAAGCGACAGCAACCGACACAGAAATACTAAGCCTCTGGTATTCGGGCTGGCCAAGGGCTACCCTGACAGGGATAACCCAAATGTGATGACTGCAACAGTGAATGCACTCAAACATCTACATTTATGGTAATTGTACACAACTGTACTTTTCTTTTAGTACTTCTGTCCATTTACCAGCTTTGTTATGTTCCACAGGGTCTTCATAGATATTTTCCAAAATGTGTCTATTTTTTTCTTTTTTGGGTAGTGTTTCTATTCCTTTTGCTTTATTTCCCAATTCTCTGTAAAACATTTTTGGACCGTTAATGAATTACTTATTTTGTACTTTTCCTTTATATTTATCTGCATATATTCTAAATTTTTTTCTGCCTGTGCTGATAGCTTTAGTTTATTATTTGCAATAGTGGACAATATGTAATGGTCTGTTCTAATGTTGTACACTGCATTTATCATGTCTATCTTTCCAAGTATTTATTGTTGATCTGCTCCCTCTTCTATACTCTTCTAACAGAGATGCTTCTTGTCTTAATTGCTTTATAGTTTTCCCTGTTTGATAATTATATGATGCCCCTCTTCTGAGCCAGTGATCAAGGAACCTCAACCCTCACCATTGACACCTGTGAGGAATGTCCACTTTGAGAGAAAAATAGACACATGCAGCATATTCAGATGCAGCTTTCTGCACCAAGTATGATTTCCCTTGAACACACAGAGAATGCACACTCCAGTCCTGGGGATGGACTTTCTGTCCAGTCCCCAAATAAGACTCCACACTTGACCACCTTAGAGTTGAGTCCTCAGCTGGGTGTTCCAAGCCAAGTCCTCCACCACCATCTGAGTGAAATCGGAGCTCTGTGTCCCTGTTCCAAATAGCTGATATTCACACTCTTGAGATTTGATTTTCACACCGACACACACACACAGACACCTGGGGCAGGCTGGCACAGATTTACTCCATATGCCACCTCCACCCAGACTGTAAGGTAGATAATGCCACCAGAACATCCCAAAACCAGCTACGGTAAGGCTTTTACCAAAGTACCATATTATACTTAGTATAATTAATGCAAATGATAGCATTAACCAAGCAGCAAGACTTTCAGGAAAGTGAAACCACAGTGCCACTAAGTAAATGCATGTGCTCTCAAAGGCTAAAATATTTTCTAAAAGACCAGCCACAATGAAAAGTTTAGATATATTTAATAAAAAAAATGACAATGCTGAATATTCGCAACGAACACCAGAGTTTCAGTCACAGGAAATATAAAAAAATAGCACAGATGGAAAGAGTTAGAAAAAAATGTTTAGGTAAGCTCACTATATTTTTTTCTGACTGAAGAATTACTATTCCCTGGTTGCTTACTAAAGCAAGGCAAGATGAAGTTAGATGAGTGTCTGTGTTGTCAGTTCCAATAACAGAGTGATAAGTGCTACTATCACATCTCTCACTAGTATTTAAATGCAGTTTCAGTGCTGTCTATAGAATGCATCACATCTGGTCACCTGACTCTGGTTCCCACACTACCCCCTCACTAGATACTGACCCAGGATTTGGCACAGATGTGTCACAGTACACACACAGACCTTTAGCTAATGGCTTGATACAGCATCTGGAAACCTAAAAAAACATTCAAACACTTTTACCCTTCTTGCAGAATGGCTTTTCATAGACATTGCATCTCTGGCTGCATTCAGACCCGTGATATAGAATCTTTATGGGCTAAACCAAGTCCTTTAATTTCAGGCAGTTTTTCTTAAGAATAGCTGGGCTGAGCTTAACCCCTTCCCTTCCAGTATCCTCCGTTAAAATATATGCATTTTAGCAGTTAAAGCAATACAGCCTGATATATATGTATATTTATTTTCTGTCCAGCAGGACCCACTCTTGATATATTTCTAACACAAGTAGCCTTTACATATACATTTTTTAACACAAGCATCTGTACAAATCAGTTTGATATTCAAATGACATATAATTCTTTAAAAAACTCCAGCTAGCAATGCTGGCATATGTTACACATGAACTGCCCTTCTTTCTCTGGCACAGCTGGCCCTACCTCACAGTGTCACAACTTCCATGATGGCATTTGATTTATTTCCTTCCTTTTTCTTATTGCTCTGTATTTTTGTGGTAAGACTTTGTGTTATTAATTATACTGCACAGAAATACAGCCTATTTACTTCTGTTATATCACATGCATTTCTGTTAATAGTCTTGATTACTGTGTTCATTTGTTTTATCAGGTTTCTAATGTTTTGGGTGTTACTGACTTTCAGTAATCTGTTTCTTTAATTGCTCTTAATATGTCTGTCCATCTGTATTAAATCAAGCAACTCTTCCCTTAGGTCTTTTTCTTCTAAATTGGAGGCACATTCATAATTCTCCATTTCCTGCAAATGTTCTACAGGAAGTTCCAAAACATCTTACTGTGACATATTATCTTCGTTTGTAGCTGTGTCCTGCTTCATCCGTTGCTGTTTTATATGGAAACTCACTGGCCTATCACTCCACAACATTGACTGTGTCAGTGTTGCCACCTTTTCCTGTTCCTTCCTTTACTGTGCAACTCCAACTGTACTTTTGTACTGTTTTTCTGCTGAAGTCTGCAGGATATCTTCTTGTGACAACTGATCAGATGCTTCCCATTCCACCTGTTTGTTCTTAATTTGGACATTCACTATTTCATTATGCTGTGACATTACAGAGTTGGATTTTCTTTACTAAATCCTTCACTTCAGTTTCTGTTTCTTTAACTTCTCCATTACTAATCCTCTTTCCTATTCCCCCCCCTTGTTTTCTTATTTTTTGTATTGTAAAATTTTCCATATCCAGATGTCTTTGTCTATATTTCTCTTCAAATATGTTCAGTGCTGTTTTTTTTGTATTGAATAGTTTTGCTTTCTCCTTTGCATAAATATTGCACCATATTAAATCTCTCTTTCTTTCCAATGTCCATATATCTTCAGATGTATCCTGCTCCACCTGTTTCTCCTTACTTTGGGGACTTCTTATTCCTTAATACTGTGACGTAACCTGTGTTAGACATTCTGTACTAAATCCCTCACTTTGCAGGTATTCCCATTTGTGATCTTATTTTTGTATTGTGAAATTTTCTATATCTCAGTGACTTTGCCTGTATTTTTCTTTAAATATCTTTGGAGCTTTTTTGTATTGATTAATTTGCGCCTTTCTCCTTTGCATAAATATCACACCATATCAGATCTCTTTCTTTCCCATGTCCATGTTTGTTTTTTATATCTTTCAGAAATCTCTAGGTTTTGTTATTTATATTTTCATACTTCCTTAGACACTTCCTTTTTCCAAATGGTCCAGGGTTTCTTGGAATACATAGTGTTTTTTCATGAGTCTGTTGTATTTTAATGAATGCAAACTTGCATTTGAAGCTTTTGACATTTTTCTTGCGCAAGTATTTTTCTTTCCCAGAATTCCTCTCAATACTTCTTCTTGCATAATAGTAGTAACAATCCATAATTTCTTTCTTATCCTCAGTAGTCCACTCTGTCATCTCTATGGTTCTTTTTTGTCCTGTTGTTTTTTGTAAACTACTACTTCCTTCTAGAATGGGGGGGTGGGGCTGTTCAGTGAGAAGTCACTTGTGTGGCCTTAGCTGAGTCTACCCCCTAAATAATTGGCTTCTCCAGGAATGAAAGCTAACTTCATGTTATTTTGTTTATTGTCATGTGTGTACTGCTCTGTCTGCTTTATTCTGCTGTTTCAATGGAGTATAAGTTCAGTGCATACCTCTCAGATTCTTTGCTCAATAATTCTGGACAAAGTTGCCAAAAAAGCAATTACTAGAAATGAAAATCCACACCAACTGTATTTGAGGTATTGAATATTGAAAAAGAGATAAAATAACTGGAAATGGGAGTGTTAGAAAAAGGTAAGAAGCATGTAATTTGTTGAAGCAATATATACAGAATAATGTTCAGCAGGAGTGAGATTTAATGGAAGGCAGGAACTGAGCAATTTATATAATGCTGGATTGAATGATAGTTGTTAAAAAGATAGGAGATGTATATGTAATGTATAATGTATGTAAATGAAAAAATATATTAAAATGGTGTCTGATTTCTCTTCTGCCCGATTCAATATATGGGTTATTGAATATGACCTTGACGCCTTTTTCAATCTGTTGGATCCAGGGATTAGGCTCTTCCCCTACCCATAATTCTGTCTTGTCCCTGTTATACCTCAGATCTAGTTTGCCGCCTGTTTTATTCAGAAGTGATCCTGAGAGCTCAGTGCTCGTTGCAGTGATAAGTGCTTTTGTGTCCATTTCAGAATACCTTTTTAGAGAAATATTGCATTGTCAATCACTGTGTCTTTATCTGTGATTTCCCTAGGTAGTTTGTCTTGGGTAGTCTAATACTTTTTCAGTTAGTTAGTGTTTTGGGAAACTTCTTCCCACCTTTTCTCTTCTGCTGTCGTTGGTATGTTTTACCACAAAAAAATGTTTATCTTTATCTTTTTCTGTTCAGTTGTACCATGAGTGACAAGACCTTTAGTTTTAAAAAAGTGTAACATCTGCAGGCACAAAATTTCTCTTTAAGAACCATATGCCTTGTCTGTTTGTGGGTAGATCACCTTGATGCCAAATGCAAGTCTTATGTTTCCTTTTGGGCTAGGGCTCTGATTGATAGAAGGAAAACATGGTTCTTACGTGTCTCCTTCCTAGCCAAACAGGAGATTCAACCTCTTCAGTTTCACCTTCAGCTAAGAAACTAGGAGACAAACCCTAGGGCTCCAAGAAGAAAGATAAGGAGAGAGAGGCAAGGAAATGGAGAAAGAAAAAGAGAAACAGAAGGAGAAAACTAGAAAGAGATCCCTGGACTTTGTTAGGCCCTTTGGTCTGATGCTGAAGACACTGAGACAGTCTGATCCAGAGGCATTACAGGAGCAGATTTGAATCTCCTCCATTTCATTTTTCTGTGGATCTGGCCAGTCCTATGCTCCATTCTCCAAGCCTCCAAGAAAGGTAGAACCACTGGTCTTTCAGACCTGTCTCAGTGGCATTCTCCTTCAGGTCCTTTTGATCATCAAGAAGCCTTTCAGAAGTCAATATCAACAGAATGATGGGAAAATTTCTTGCAAGACAGATTCAGATGGGGGTCTTCTCAGCAGCTCCCCCACCAGGGGTGCTCCAGGTCAGGTCTCAAAAGTACTTTTAATTGTATCTTCTTTTTCTGGTCCTCCCATTGGATCCTGTGGTACTATGTTCTGAGTGGTACTCATGAGAGGACTGTGTTGGAGCTGAGAGTTTGGTTGTCTTTGACTACAACAGTGTCCCTTGCCCTTTCGACTCAGGCATTGTCGGATTGAGAAGCATCTCGAGTCGGAGGTGCAGGGTTTGGGGTCTATTCCAAGGTTTTCAAATACATTTTTGCCCTTAGGTGCTTTGACCCTAGACAACTTGGCCCTGATATTGACCTTGGAGCAGTGTCAGGTTGGAGCCAAGGGAATTTATTTTTTGGGGGTCTGTGAATCTTAAGGGGGGGGGTCTTCCTCAGCACCTGTCTCTGTTTTGGCTTTTGAAGTGTTTTTGAGGGTTTTTTCCATGTCAGGAGAAGCAGTGTCTTGCATGCATGTGCGTGCACACACACACACACACACACACACACACACACACACACACACACACACACACACACACACACACACATGCATGCACACTCGCTGCCATCTCATCCTCCTGTGGATGCTTTTACCCTTCCTTCTGCTCATCCTGTCAGACTGCAACAGCCAACCTTAGTAAATCTTGAGAGATCTCTATTGGCAAGACCTTGCCCCCCCCACCCCCAGTTCCAAACTATCTTCAGAGCCACCCACTAAGAAGGCCATAGGAAATGGATGTGCAAGAGGAAATATCTAGACTCTCCTTAGGAGTCATTTGCTGAAGATACTGATTTTGAGGAAGGGGAGAGTTCCTCAATATCTCATTTAGAAGACTTCTCCTTTGGAGACATTCTTGAATTATGAAACAAAAGGGAGGGTTGGTCCTGCATAGCCCTTCCCAGGCAGAGTTTGTAATCCTCAAGGCTTTTTGGGCTAGCTCATGTATCTCCTCATGTATCTCCTGGGTGGTCACACCCACTGACAAGCTCATTGATCTAGCCTGTTAGTGGCTTTGAAAGGAGCCTAGTGTGGTGGAGCCAATTCCCAGAAAACCTGGCAAAATACTTGTACCTCCTAGAAATAGGCAGTATTGGAGCAAGGGTCCCACTGTAGATACTGTAGTGTTGTGGCAGCCACAAAAAAGAACTTTCTGAGGAGAGCACCTCTATCCATACCCCTGTTGGGGAGTTCAGGGCACTGGACAGACATGGAAAGTACACTTGCACTTCAGCGGCATTTGCTTTTTGCATGCTTGATGGCTTACTTATCCCATATGGCTCCTTTGCAGAGGACTTGACCAAGGAACTCTCTAAGTCCCCTCTTGGGTAACTTGCCTGCTGATATATGGAAAACTGTGGAATCACAGCTGTCTGTCCTTCCGTCAATGTCCAACACATCCATGCAACTATGCGCCAGTGCAGCTGATGGCTTGTCAAGATCGGCAGATGCTATCATTGTTATTTGACAGCACACGTGAATGTGTGTTTAATTTTGCTGAGCACTTCAAAACATCCTTGGTCAATGCTCCATTCGATGGTTCAACTCTCTTTGGTCCCAAGTTCAAAAGTACTTTCTATAGGAAGGCAAAACTCTGTCTACCATAGCAATAAGTTTTTCCTCCCCATAAAAATATTTTCCTGGAACCAAAAGTTTGGAAAGAAGTAAGTTATGGTTTTGTAAATCCCAGAATTTTGCCCAGGACTCTTGTGGTAATAGACCCACTCCAGGGGGCAGAGGGAAAAATAACTTCAGTGGACAACTGCCCAGGGCAAAGACAGACTGCATAATTTGAGGTCCCTTTACTGAGAAACCCTTCCAGTGTTCCTGAATGGGTTGCCTGACTGCTGCACTGTGGGTGAAGTGGGTGAAGCTTATCTCTGCACCCTCACACCTGGCTAGCCATTACTCAAGATTTTTGGGTGCAAAAGATAATCAGAGACTACGTTATCCCCTTTGTTTCTCACCCAGTAAACAAAAAAAATATTTGTGGTGTTCTACCGTGTCAGAGGAGTTTGGTTGTAGCAGAAGTTTCAAAGCTGCTAGAAAAGTGAGTCATCCAGGAAGTCCCACCAGACCAGTGAGGATCCTATGTCTACTCAAGGTTCTTCTTGATTCTCAGAGAGATGGGGCCCTCCGACCCCTTCTATACCTCGGCCACCTAAATCAGTTTTTGAAACATACAAAATTTCAGATGGTCACGATTCAATGCATTGAGCCTCTCCTGCAGAAGCTGACTGGATGCGCACCTTCAGGATGTCTACCACCATATCAAGATAGCAAGGCAATCCAGGAGGTTTCTCCACTTTCAGATGGGAGGTAGTCGCTTACATTTCAGGGCACTGCCCTTTGGTCTCATCTCAGCCCCGAGGGTGTTAACCAAATGCAAATGCATAATAGGCAATGTAAGAGTACCAGGTTTTCACCTGTCTAGATGAATACTTACCACACCCACCAAGGATTTACTTGTTCAGTCTAGGGGGTTCCTATTAGATGACCGAAGATGCAATCTATCGAATGCATCTTGGTCGAACTTAAAACAGCGAAAAGGCAAAATAGCGAAGTGGCTTTTAAGCAAATTCTTTCCCAGGGAAAGAATTCGCTTGGCCGCTTCCGTACTTTGTTGTTTTGGCACTGTAGTGCGATCTCAGAGTTGGTATATTTAAGTAGGGGGTGTGGGGATGAAGCCCCCCACTTTATGTATTCTTTTAAATTTGTTTTCTTTCTTTTTTTTTTTTTTTGGAACAGCGATTTTTTTTCCCCTTGGAAAACAAATCGCTGTTCTGAGCTTTCGAGATTGTAAGCTTTTGCTTATATGGGGTTGATTATTCATCATTCACTTTTTTAAGCATTTGATGATATATATAAACCCCAGTCCAGGGACTTCTTGCTCCATTTCTCTCAGCACTTGGAGTATACTGTAAACTTGAGCAAAAGCCGTCTGACACAGTTTAAAAGGCACCACAAGGGTACGATATCCCAAATTGCAGAGCTTACGGACTCAAGGGTATTCTCCCTCATTCACAAAGCTTCTGAGGTCCTTTCTTCCTTCAAATCCCCCAGCAAAGCTAATTCTTCAGCTACTGGACACAGTGGCTACATTCGTTATGTTCATTCCTCAGGCAAGGTTAGGAGAATATTGCAGTGGACCCTATCAGTTCAGAGCTCAGTGATGCACAAACCCATTAATTTCCTGATGCACCTCATGCTGATATGCAGGTATCACATTCTTTGGTGGTTGACTTCTTCAGTAGTGATGTGGGGTCAGCCTTTCAATTTTCCTTCCCCAGTAGCCACTATGAAAATGTATGCTTCCCTTCTGGGTCAGGGGTCATTTTGAAAGGAAGATGTTTCAAGGAACATGCTCAACATCAGAGGCCAAGCTTCACATCATTGTCTTGAAGATGAGGGCTGTCTTCCTAGTATTGCAGGCCTTCTACGACTCCCTCCCCAAGGGTGTGGTATCCATTCAGATGAACCTATTCATACTATTGTGTTGGAAAGTCATGAGGGTGTGGCAGTGGTTAATGTCTTCCCAATGGCAACATCCATCCTGGGAAGTTCCAGTGTTTTGGTGGACAACCTTTGCTGAAGTATTGTTTTACATCATGAGTGGCCCCTCAATTAGTCAATGAGAAGCCATGTTGCAAACTCTGTGTCCTATCTGAACAACAAGTGTAGCAGGTATATTGCTCTGTTCCCATGAAAGGGGCAATGACTGAGGGATAATCTAGTTCATAGTGACCCCTTGGTCTCCTTTACACTTTGCCTCCTTTTCCCCTCATAACTAAGTTTCTTCTGAAAGCTATTTGGTGCAAGGCAACAGTGTTGCTCATTATCCCCTTCTGGCCAGGACAGGTTTGGTTTCCCTTCCTATGGCCTCATCTGAAACACCCTCTGTGGGTGCTGTACTCTCTTCCAGATATGCTAGCTCACCCATCACGTCAGCATCACTGAGACTTAAAGGCCCTGAAATTGAATGTTTGGTTCCTCCTAGGCAGCCCCGTCACAAAAAAAAAACTCTAGAAAGGTTTACAAAAGTAAATGGAAGAGGTTTGCTATAAGGGCTTCTTCTAAGGGCTTAGATCCCTCTCTATTTCCTTTCCCATCCATTCTGGATTTTTTAGCTGGATTATTCCAGGAGGGTGTACTAGTTTTTCTACTGTCAAAGTTCAGGTTGCAGCTATTCCCAATTTTCTTGTGGGAGAGCACCAAAGTTCCATTGCATCCTTGAAAATCTGTAAAGTCTTTTTAAGGGGAACTTTCCTTGTCAGACTTCCTAACAGAGATCCAGTTCCATGTTGGGATATTACCTTGTTACTTCTGGCTTTAACTCAACCCACTTTTGAACCAGTAGCTTCAGTAGAACTGAAATTTCAATCCAGGAAACAGTTTCCTATAGTTTCTCCTGCCAGTCTGGTTGATGTGGGCATCCTGAGACAGTGCAGTAACTGCCAAATGTACACAGACAACCATCTACTACTACCACCTAGAAACACAATTTGCGAGAGATGCAATTACATTAGGAACCTAGAGTCTATGCTCTCTCCCTCACAAGCCAGTATATCTGGCACTGAGAAGGTTGTCAACACAATCACTACACCACAAACACATATGCGGAGGTCCTCAACAAAAACATTCCCAAACAAAGGAGACCTGCGAGGCAAAAACACACTCGATCTCCACAGCCCTCCCCACCACATACCATGCATAGTTCACCCACCTGTGTCTCACAGCCACTAAGGCTTAACCATACACCCAACATATTAGTCAATGGACACTCCATTGTGAGACACACAGATGTGCCTCTCACCAGGCTAGATAAGGAGAAAGTCACAGTTAGTTGTCTGTCAAGGGCCAGAATCCACCGTGTCACATACGCACTCAAGTCTCTCAACAACAGGTACTGATGTTCTTCGTGTTTCACTGTTACAGCCATCACACTAAACAGTCTAGTCAGTCTAAACAGTGCTTACTTCTACTTCCTGCTAGATGTCTGTTATGAGGAGTTTGTGTGTCCTCATTATGTTTCTGTGAATTTTTCCAGTTTTCTTCCACAACTAAAAGTCATGTAGGGTAGGTAGAATGAGTGTATTCTTATCACCCCTCCATATCAGGTGTTTATGTTATGAACATGAGCCCGTGCATGTCCTAAGATGAACTGATGATGTTGTTTATGTTTCACTGTTGCTGTCATAACACTTGGTTAACTGCCTGCAGGTAGCCCTCAGTCGGCCCGAATACCAGAGTGTTGGGATTTCTGCGTCGGATGCTGTCGCCTCTTCCATGACGTCAGGTCATCGGGGTATAAAGCATGCAGCTGACACCATTACATCAGCCTTTCTTGCTGAGAAGGAGCCCGAAGCAGAAGCAGTTCGCAAGTGCTTGTCGGACGCTACCTGAAATTTTCGTTTTTTCGAGTTTCAGACCTGAAGTCGTTGGGGATTCTTTTTTCTTGATCTAACCAATGTCAGAAAAAATTAACAATTGTCTTGCCTGTGGAAAGCAAATACCTCACAGAGATTTTCAGTCTTACTGCGCCACCTGTTTAGGCCCATTCCATGATGTCCCGTGCTGTCAGTTTTGTGCCTTGTTTAACGCCCGAACCATTCGTCATCGGGCTATTTTTGTAGCTAAATTCATTTGCCCTCATTCTCCGTGTGACGATTGGAGAGAGATGAGCGAAGGCTGCCAGCCTAGTCAAATAGAATTTGATATATAATTCTGGCATTTGTAAATAAATGTAAAATACAGGCATGTTTTCTTGATAATAAATGTAAAAGTATACGGTGAAATGTGGAATTGCAAAATATGTGACAGCATTGCACTCTACTGGCCCAGTGAAGCATGTTGTGACCCTTTCATGTTAGAATTCGGCTCCAGTGAGTCTGGATGAAGGTTTCATGCCTATTGTTTTAAGGCTGAAGTTTATGACCAGAATTTTCATGTGGATGGTGCTTTATTGCTCTGGTTTCTGCTAGAGTGTATATGTGAAATGCCTTGTATTGTTGTACGTTTCTGAGCAGGTGTTAGATTGCTAAATAACGCAGTTTGTGGCCTGAGAAAACCTAAGTGTCAAAATGATGTAATTTGGGAGGGCTTCAGCAGAGCTGTTGGTTAGTGTTTAAAAACTATTGTTCAACAATAGACTGGAAGCATTTTAATCTTGGCTGTCCAACTTATCAGTGCTCTGCCTTATGCTCACATGTAAGTTTCTAGCACTGTGATTTCTTGTAGGAATCGTTAAAGCTAGTAAAGATTAATTAGGTATTTTTCTTTGAAATCAGACCTGTCCTTCTGTATTATTTTAAGTTTCTGTGTGATCTCTGAACTCTTAGATATCTCTATGATGTAGTAGTTTTGTCTTGTGTTTTAATTATTTATTATTAAATATTTTTAAAACCTTCTACCTGTGGCTGGTTTGTGTAGAGATCAGCTCTAGAGTACATTGCATATTTATAGAGGTTATTGTAACAGGCCACTCTAAAGTAAGCCTTGACTGTTAGTCATACTACCATTGGATTATAATATTGCACAGTAATAATTGGACACCCTTTTAAGGGCCTTTTAGTAGATGATATTATTAGTTGGGTGGTGGTAGTAATTACTACCATATAGTCTGGGTAAAGGGGAACAGCTGGAGAATCTGTCAGCCTTTCCCAGGAGCATTTGTGAAGTGGTATAAATACTTATCTCATAGTGTGTGTGTTGTGTCAGCTACTTGACAGGGACATGAAGCATTGGTTGGACAGAGAGGGTACTGGAGGTTCTAGCTTGCCCAGCTAGTTTCTCAGGCCCAGAGTTCTCACTATGCCTAGAAAACAGACTTCCAAAGCTCATTCTCAAGCTCCCATGCCACAAAAACAAATGCTTAGAATAGCTGAACAACTTCTTACTCTAATTAGGGGAAGCCAACCTTCCCCTGACAGAAGGCAAATAATTGAATTTCCTTCTGATTCTACAGACCAGGAGTCTGATGACTAACCCCTCTGATTACCAGGAGGTACCCTTATCTACCTATGAGGATTCAGATGCAGGGGAATCCATTCCATCTGCCTCCCCTTCAGAGGATTTTTCTTTCGGTGAAACCTTGCATACCTTAAGAGAGCATTTCCACTGGGAATGCCAGGACTTTCCTCGAGACTCAGGGAATTTTTAGATTTGCCTCAGCACAGGCCTCTAGCTATACCCCCTGTCCTGGATATTGTAGATGATGTCTTCTTGGAGTCCAGTCTTACTCCTGACAACTTACCACCAGATTCTAGAAAACTTGACAGGTACTACAGAGTACCTGACTCTCATAAATTTCTCTTTAAGAATCCTACTGCAGATCCAGAGACCATTTCCCAGGAACCTAAAGGCATTAAGGCTACTGAAACCCTACCCTTTCAGACAGGGATGCTGGACCTTTAGACGGATGGGGTAAGATGGTATATACCTCTGCAACCCTTGCCATCAGGGCTTTGAATTGCCAGTTTCACATGTTGAAGTACCAGCAACATATTATGGAACTAATTAAACAAAATAAAATTTGTTACTTCCAGATTGTACTGAAAATAAAGATTTGCAAGAGTTAATGCATTCTGCAAACCAAGTTGCTAAATATACTTTGCAGTGTGGGTTTGATGCCTTAGAAGCATCTTGCAGGGCTGCTGTCACTGGGTCTGTACTGAGAAGGCATGCTTGGCAAAAGGAACAAGTCTTGCCTGACAGTGTCAAAGCAAAATTACTAGATGCTCCATTAAATCAGGAGCGTTTGTTTGGCACAAAAGCAGTAGTAGTTCTTAAAAAGATGGAAGAAAAAGCTAAATCTATGCAAACTGTCAAAGATTTCTTACAGGGGCAGCCACCTAGATTCAGTAGCCATTGGCCTTCAAAAAACTGGTCCTTTCCAGTCCCTCTCAGGCCTTCTCAGTCCAAACCCAGGGGAAACAGACCACCAAGAATACAGTCTCAGGGTATGCAGAGATCTAAACAATGGAGTGTTTCCATCTCAAAACCAGGGAGTGGTAAGCCACCCTCTTATGGAAAAAGTTTACAATGACTTTCCAATAATCCTTCCCAGCCATGCCCAAGTACTTAATGCCCCTAGGAGGAAAACTCGCCCTTCATGCAAAAAACTGGATGTCCATTACTCAGGACTGATGGGTTCTAAACATTGTAGCCCAGGGATATGGATTCTACTTCCACTCACTGCCAACATCAAACGGGTTGCCAGACCTTCCACCAAACCAGTGGGTAGAGGCTCAAAAGCAAGTACTTTTCCTTCTCCATATCAGGGCTATTCAACCTGTTCCAGTAGAACAAAGGGGACAGGGTTTCTACCCCAGACTGTTCCTGGTGCCCAGAAAAGAGAGCTCTTGGCACCCTATCCTGGCTCTATCAATTTTCAACACCTTTCTGGTGGTCCCAAAATTCAAATTTGCTTGCACTGCAACAGCTTCTTTTTATGCTAGCCAAGGATTGCTGGTTAGTCACCCTAGACTTAAAAGAAGCTTATCTGCACATCTCCATAAGGGAGTCTTGCAGGAAATGTCTGTGTTTCAGGGCATTCTCTGTGCACTATCACTTCTCTACACTTCCCTTTGGCTTATCTACTGTGCCCAGAGTATTCACAAAATGCCTGGCTCCAGCCATTGCATACTGCAGGCAGAGAAATATTCAAATTTACCCATACTTGGACAATTGCCTGATTCAGGCAGACAGTCAGGAATTGCTACTTCAGCACCTGGCATTTGTAAAAAGACTACTAACTTCACTGGGATACACCATCAGTGAAAAGAAATCACAACTGGTGCCCAGCCAACAAATTGTATTCCTGGGAGCAAGCTTGTACACAGCTTCCCAGATGGCATTCCTCACTCCAGAAAAGCAGGTCCATTTGACAAACTATTTCAAACTAATGGCCAACAAAACCCAGCTATCTGCAAGGAAAATACTGCAGGCCCTAGGGTTCATGGCCTCATGCATTCTGCTAATTCCACATATAAGACTGCAAATGAGAAAACTTCAGTGGTACTTAAAAAGTCTCTGGTGTCAACATTATCAGGACCTGGAAACAGTGATTCCTATCATACCTTGTCTAAGGGCAGAGTTCCTTTGGTGGGCAGAAGCATGCACCCCACAATAAGGGACTTCCTTTCACTCAACCCCTTTCCACCCAAACCCTGACAACAGATGCATCAGACTATGTATGGGGGGCTCACATGGCAGGCAAATGCATTCAGGGCAAATGGCGCCCAGAACAAATTCCCCTGCATATCATTCAAAAAGAGATGCTAGCTGTACAGAATGCTCCAACAGTCTTCAGATACCTTATCCTTCCAGGACAGCTTTTGATAAAGACAGACAACACCACAGTTATGTGGTACATAAACAAGCAGGGCGGAACTCATTCTTATCCACTCTGCAGGTTAGCCATGGCTCTGTGGAACAAAGCCTTGAGCATCCAAGTGCAATTACAAGCTCAGTTCCTGCCAAGCAAGCAAAATTCACTGGCAGATAACTTAAGCAAAAATCTACTGGACCCTCACGAGTGGAAACTGGAACCCAACTCATTCAAACCCAGAGGTGGACCTTTCTGCCTCCCCCAAAACCACCAATTGAGCAAATTTTGCACCAGGAACACTCTCAATTTATGCCTTTCCTCCTCTGCCCCTCCTGTCAAAAGTACTACTCAAGATCAAACAGGACAAGCCTTATTGCACCAGACTGGCCACGCCAGCACTGGTACCCACTCTTACGCAGTCTGACAACAGTGCCACCCTGGCACCTACATCAGACACCTTCCCTTCTGTCTCAGCAGGAGGAACAGATTTTGCATCCACAGCTGCAAACCCTAAACCTTGCAGCCTGGCTTATCCCCTGAATACACCACCAGCATCCCTCAGCAAACAGGTACTGGACATAATCCTTGAGGCCAGAAGGCCTAGTACTAGGAAGTCCTTTGCTGAAAAGTAGAAAAGATATTGTTCTTGGTGTCTGTCTCAAGGAAAGGACACAGCTGTGCCCAACTTACCTCAAATCCTTGATTACCTAGCAGAGCTGCTCCACAGAGGCCTATCCTTCTCATCCATTAAGATTCGTGCTTCTTCCATCTCAGCTCATTATAATACTGAGCCTCCTCTCTATTCTCACCCTCTCATCAAACAGTTCCTGAGAGGAGCTAACAATTTAAGGCCCCCTAGGAGAGCTCCCACTCCGGCCTGGGACCTTAACTTTGTACTGGTGAAGCTCACACTTCCCCCTTTTGAACCTGCTGCTTCAGCAAAGTTAAAATTTCTCTCTTGGAAAACAGCATTACTTCTAGCTATTACTTCAGCAAGAAGAGTGTCTGAGTTATAGGCACTAATGGCGGTGGAGCCCTTCATTATTTTTCATGCTGACAGGGTTTCTCCCAGGACTAACCCTTCCTTTATGCCCAAGGTGGTGTCCAGTGTGGCTTTAAACCAATCCATCCATTTGCCAACCTTTTTCCCTAATCCTGAAAATAAAGGGGAAAGGATCCTGCACTCCTTGGACGTGCACAGGCAGCTCAGGTTCTACCTTGACAGGGCTAAGCCTTTCAGAAAATCTGACCAGCTGCTAGTCAGCTTTGCTATAGGGTCAGAGGGCAAGGCCATTTCGAAGCAAACCATTTCCAAATGGATAGCACACTGCATCCATTTCTGCTGCAAGCACCATGGAAAACCTAACCCTCTGGGGATCAGAACTCATTCCACTAGAGCTACTTCAACCTCCACAACATTACTCAGGGGAGTCTCTACCAGGGACATCCTGGAAGCTGCAACCTGGAGTTCTGTACACACCTTCACCAGGCATTACCACTTACCTATTTTTTTCTAAATCCAGAGTTGGATTTGCTACAGCAGTCTTACATGGCCTGCTAGCCAGCCCTTAGTTTCATAGTTTCATAGTATAGTACTAGGCTATCTGCCCTGGGGCATTTGTAAGCTATAGGGCTGTGATGGCTTTTGCCACCCCATGAAATGGTACAAAATGTACAGAGAAAAAATAGAATACTGTGCCTGTCTGTCTAGTAGACAGTGAATGTCCCCAGTCCCCTTATATAATAGAATTAGTGTACTGTGCCTTAGCTGTGACACATGTGTGACCTGGGGGGTAAACTTTCCATCCATCCACTCACATCACAAAGATTTCTCTTGAAGAGAGTCAGTGAGGGCCTGCTGCTCCTGAACTGGGATCCCTGGGAAAGCATGGGGGAAGCCTCTGGGTTATGAATCTATCCCCAGCATGTTCTTGTGTTGTTTGTGTGTTTTGCTTAAGGCTTTAGCCTTCTATGGGGTTGGATGGATTTGGATTTTTTGGGAGAGGAGATCCTGGGAGGACATGGCCTTGGACATGGGAGATCACCTATGAGAGCATTTCATCAGCTATGAGCAGGCTGGCTGAAGTTTTTCTGATGCCCTGGCAGACATATGTTGGCGAGGCATTGACCTTTTTTTGAGGTACTTTTTTTGTGTTTCTAGAGGTGCATTGCAAATGCGCTGGTGCAAATGGACCAAATGGGGGATACATGGTAATCATGGGGGAGATGAGGGAGGAATAAATGGGACAATGATATCCTTGGATGATCCTTGATCTGATGTGATGTGAATCATGATGAGGTGTTAGGTTCAACTTTTTTTTAACCACTTTGGCGAATGATGTCAAATGAGTACTCACTTTGTTGGTTTGTCTCTCTCTTGTTTTTTGCTTTCCTCACTGGGGTTGTGGGTTTGTGTGATAATTTGTGGGTTTTTTTTTTTTTTTTTTGAAGGGATGACTTTACATTTTTCTATTTACTTTAAGGCCATGACTACAGTTCCAGTTTTTCTTTTTGTGAGGTCTTTTGTCATGTGTGTGTGTGTCTCTGTCTATCTGCAGAACAATGGCTCAATGGTTTGCAGTCTGTTTTGCACTTGTCAGCCCCCAGCCATGTTTGCTTAAATAAATCTGAGAAATAAATGTCAACAAGAGGGGGCCCTGGGACACCACTTGTGGGAATACTTTCTGTGACATGACTTAGTACTTTTGATTTTAACTTTTTGGGTTCTGTTTATGGGTTCTGTCCTTAGCCAGTTTGCAAACCCATCTAGTGACAAGCTGTTTAGCTTATCTATAATGCCTAACACTTCTTGACTGCCTCCACCCTTCCTCAGCTTTGGGAATCAAATGTAGATGTTCGAGTGTATTCACTTTTGCAGTCTTGGTTTCCCTCCCTCCCGCCCCCTGGCTTTCTCTATCCTTTCTACCTATCCTCTTTATGGCCATCTTTTATGGCAGGGGTATTTACTTTTTACTGGATTTGTTCCACACCATGTAATAGCTTTCTATTTTGGGGGCTCCTGACATCTGGGGCAAGAAAAACTGATGTAATGGTGTTGGCTGCATGCTTTATACCCTTGACGTCATGGAAGAGGTGACAGCATCCAACACAGAAATCCCAAAACTCTGGTATTTGGACCGACTGAGGGCTACCTGCAGGCAGATAACCCAAGTGTGATGACTGCAACAGTGAATACACTTGAACATCTGCATTTGTGGTAAGTATACTCAACTGTACTTTGTGACTCTGTCATAGTCCATGTTGGCGTGAATGACTTGGGATCTACCTCCTGGACTGTATGAAGAGAGACGTGATTAAACTCGCTGAATATGTGTCCCATGGGGGTATGTCTGTAGCCTTAAGCAGCATTCTACCATCACTCAGAATGATGCCTCAGTACAAACAAAAAATTATCGACTTTAACAATTGGCTTAGTTTGTGGTGTCATTCCAGGGGGATTCAGTGCCTGACAGCTTGGGAAGATATGATCGACAGACCATGATGCTTTGCCAGAGATGGCCTGCATCTGTCTCACTTGGGCTTCAGGCTGCTGGTAAAGGCTGTTGCCTCCCCCATAGTGCCTTTTTTTAGGAAAAGTGATGTAGTTAAAATTACCAACATAAAAATGTATTAATGCAAATGCTTTGGAACAACTAGTCAGTACCTCCACAAGTGGTGATAATGTCTTGGACTTAGTGTTAACCAACGTGAGCAACCACTGTAAGCATCCCTGCAGTATCATCCTCCCTGGTATGATCTGACCATAAAGCAGTCACTTTCGAAGTCACCATCTACCCTGACCCCCTGTAGCTAGGTCAAACAAAAAAACTTCTCCAAAGCTGATTACAGCCTCCTAAGGGGTGGTATAAATGGCTTCTACAGCCTCCTAAGGGGTGGTATAAACTGCTTCACAGCCCCCCTCCTCCTGTAGGAATTGGCACTATAACAAAAGGAAAGAATTGCTGTCCAGGACAAAGAAGGAGCAGGTGCCCAGTTTGAAGCAATCTCTCCTTAGCCTGAGCAAGCATAGAAGAGTACTAGTGAAGTCCTGCAAAGCAAACTTCAAGTCCAAATTGGCTACATCTACTAGAGACCATCATAAGGCCTTCTTCTCATATGTCCACAATCTCAAAGGAAGCACTCGGATCTGTTCAGAACTGGTGGTCAAGGACACCACATATACAAATTCTGTTGATATAGCAATGAAAACTTCAATACTGTGCCCCCCCCAATCAGCATCAGGACATTCCCAGTACCTGTCCCCTTATATCTAGGGGGACAGGTCATCACTGCTCTCACAAAGGCAAAACATACAGCCTCCTTGGGACCCAATAACATCCCAGGCTGCATCCTACATGAACTCAGGCAGGAACTTGAAGCACCATTAGGCGCCCTATTCAACCATAGCCTGAGTACCAACTTTGTCCCATCTGAGTGGAGGACAGCCACTGTCATCCCTTTGCACAAAGGTGGAGCATCCACCAATCCAGGAAATTATAGACCTATTGGCCTAACTACCCTGATCTGCAAGACCATGGAATGGATGATCATGGACTTCATTAACAAAGGACATTGACAACCTCCAAACACTCAATGTCACACAGTTTGCCTTTGTCAAGGGGAGGTCATGTCTGTGAAATTTGGTTGTCGACTTTGAGACATTCACCAAAGCTATGGACGAGGGGAGGATGGTGCACACTGCCTACCTTGACCTGGCCAAAGCTTTCAACACTATTCCCCACTCAGGCATAATAGATAAACTCTCTCAACTAGGCATCAATCCATGTGTTACCAGATGGGTAGCTGACTGGCTCACTGATAGTACCCACTTTGTCAAAATAGGGGAAGCCACCCCAAGCAGTAGACCTGTAACAAGAGACGTACCCCAGGGTTCTGTCCTGGGGTCTCTGTTATTTGGGAAATACTTTTCTGAGGTGCAGGCCAAAATCAGTAGGCTATGGCTGACCAAGTTTGCAGATGACTGCAAGCTGAGCGCTATCATCTATTCCCCTAGTGATGTGGACATCCTCCAAGAGGGTCTCACCCAAACAAATGACTTGTGCTAGAAACATGGTGTCAAGCTGAATACCCAAAAAATGCATCATCATCCCCATTTGGGGAGAGTGACGTTCCCACAAATTATCACGTTAATAACGTCCTAAGCATGCAATCAGTCGTGAGGGTTTGGGCACCCAGGTTGATAGCAACCTGACTTTTGACCACCATGTTGCTTCCATTGTACGGAAAGCTTTCTACATGGCCCACCTCATAAATAAGAATATCACATCCAGGGACAAGGAGGTTGTAACAACCCTGTATTCCTCCCTTATAAGGCCCATTATTGAGTACAGTGCCCCATTCGGATTGTACCTCACAAAGCACATGCAGCAGCTGGAGAGACCACGGAGGTTCCTCACCAGGAGAATCCAGGGCCTCAAAAATCTACCATATATAAATAGGCTAAAAACTCTATCCCTCTAGTCAATTTCATACAGACTCCTCAGAGATGACCTCTGTCTGGGATACAAAGTGATCTCGTCACTTTGATAGGACTGCTCTGCAAGTCAAGCTTCACTCGAGTAACCCGAATGTGCAGCCTCAGCCTGGTCTGTGATATCAATAGGACTTGTTGGCCGGACAGATTTGTGTCCCAGAGACTCCCCCATCTGTGGAATAGACTCCCTCTCCACGTCAAGCAGAGTACCTGTTTATCCCTTTTTAAGCACAACCTGTATAACTGGATGGGAAACAGAAAATACATCCCTGGGTTCCACCTGTATCCCTGCTGGACAAGGGCAACAGGTGCTGACTTGTCTAAACATGGGCTAAACTCTTGACTAGGCTTATAAGGGCCTAGTAACTTCCTATGATCCTATGTCTGCCATGATTTGACTCACTGTAATCTTTGGTGATTTCCAGAAAATAAAAATTTTACAAGTAGAATGGCAAGTATTGGGCAAAATCATGGACAATTGAGATGCATGACTCAGTGTTCTGTTATTTCATTGTGCCTTGGCATCTAGGCCTTAACTGAAAATGGTCCATTGACCAGACCACTTTCTCAGTCAACAAATCAGTCAGTACATGAAATGGCAATGCCCCAAATGGTGTCAGTCATTGTTCCCATGGCAAAACTTGCACAAACCTGGTTCCGGGTTACTACACTTACATATAGTAATCATTAGTACTTGTGTGTACATTATTTCTGAGTTGTGGTTTGTAGACCTTGTGTTGCAACAAAGGGATAAAAGGAAGGTTGTAGCGTAATTTAAAAAAAAAAAAAAGAAAAACAAAGTAAGAGGAAATTGTTTCTGCTTAGTCTGGTAAGGACAGCAAATAAAGGTGGGCAAGCGTGGGATTTCTGAAGAAGAGCAGAGCCAAGAGGCTGGCTTGGCTCTTAAAGCCCAATAAGAGATGAGCCAGAGCAGACAATCACAGCACTAGCTCTGTTAAAAAATGCGATTCGTTATATATATTTCTAATATAGTGTTACTGTTATTTTATACACTTACATTATGAATTTAACTATTATATATTTAAAAACAACAAACATACTAGTACTATTTGTTTTATAGATACATTTATATTCATTTAGAACAATAAAATATTTTTATATTAATTGATTATTTACAATTATATTAATTACACACCTATATTTATTTACTTATTTTTTATTAATTAACAACATTACAACAATTACATTAACATTTAATAATTTTATTAATAGATTAGGCTAAACATATAATTATTAAAATGGTTTATTTATTAACATATTTGGTATTCAATATAAACACACATTTATTACTTAAAGCACAAATTTAACATGATCATTCCTTTACATGGTTTTTATTAGCCAATTATTATTTAATTAATAATATAATTTGTATAGTCAACTTAGTAACATTAATTATTTATGGGTTATATAATACAAAAACATTAGCTCTGTTAAAAATAACGACATCATTATATATTTCTGTTAAAAAGAAAATAATTATATATTGCGCGCACACACACACACACACACAGATATGTATCTGTATGTACATGTATGTGCATATATGTATATATATATATATATATATATATATATATATATATATATATATATATATACATACATACATATATATAGGTTCGTACTAGGCTATCTGCCCTAGGGCATTTATAAGCCTAGCCAGAGTGGGTGTGGCTTTCACCACCCCTTAGAATGAGAATACTATGCCCATTTAGGGTTTAGTTTACTGTGCCTCTGTCTAGTAGTGACACAGAGATGACCCCCGGGGTAAACCTACGATCTTCCATCCACTCATCAAGATTTCTCTTGAACAGAGTTAGTGAGGGGCTCTGCCTAACATGGACTGGGATTCTGTTCCAGAGTGCAGGGAGCCTCTGGGTTATTGTTTTTTTTTTTTTTACAGAGACAGAAGAAAAAGATACAGTAGCAAACAGTAAATGCTATAAAATGGCTAGCGCACTTGAGTGTGTTAGCCTAACAATTAAATTAAACAAAAATAACTTTTTAAAGTGCTAACAGTTTAGAATCTACACAGGTACAGTAAAAACAATATGCAGAGCTGTATTTTAGGTGAAATGCAGTCGATATGCAGTAATATCGACTGCATTTCGCCTAAAATATAGCTCTGCATATTGTTTTTACTGTACCTGTGTAGATTCTAAATTTTTGGTTATATATATATATGTGTGTGTGTGTGTGTGTGTGTGTGTGTGTGTGTGTGTGTATGAACACGTACACAAATGCATGGATCTCATCATACCCAATAGAACCAAGACGGTCTCCTCCAAAAAATGGAAGCCAGTCTGGTGGTCCCCTGCTATAAACAAACTCTACAACAGGAGGAGGAAACTGATGCGGAATAAGGTGAAGTCCCAAGACTGGAAAAAGTCACTTATCTGCCTCAACAAAAAGTTGAGATCCCTCATCAAATCCTCTAAAGTTAGCTATGAAAACAGAGTTGCAGCAAATAATAAAGACAACCACAAGGGCTTCTATAAATACAAGATTTGCTCTGAGCTACTGCACAATGGTACCTCCTATATCGAGCCAATAGATATTGCCAGTATACTGGCTGACAGGTTCAGTGCCAACTTTGCCTCTCCCCCCTAAAAGACCAATCACAATACCAGTAGATTGCCAGGCACCCAGTATTACTGCTGCACAGGTTAAAACAGCACTGTCCATGGCCAAGAATGCAGATTTTATGGGATCTGACAGTATCCCTGGCTGTGTTCTACATGAACTACAGAGTGAACTGGCACCTCACCTGTGTGCCCTGTTCAATCACAGCCTCACCTCAGGCTTTGTCCCTACCGAATGGCACACTGCTACAGTCATTCTTCTCCAGAAAGGAGGAGCGACTGCAAACCCTGTGATCTATCGCCCCATTAGCCTGATGAGTCCAATATGCAAAGCTGTGGAACACATCATCATGGACCTAATAAACAAGGATATAGGCAATCTCCAAACTCTGGATCCCACACAATTTGTGTTTGTGAAGGGTAGATCATGCCTGCTCAACTTGGTTGACTTTGAGTCAATCACTAGCTGTGGATTAGGGCAAGGTGGTTCACACAGTCTACCTTGATCTGGCCAAGGCCTTTGTTACCATTCCCCACTCAGGAATCATAGAAAAACTCAGTAAGCTAGGCATCAACCCCTATATCACTAGGTGGGTTGCAAACTGGCTCACAGATGGAAACCACAGTGTGAAAGTAGCTGACTCCAAGTCAGACTGCTGACTAGTCACGAGTGGAGTCCCACAGGGTTCAGTCCTGGGTCCTCTCCTATTTGGTATCGACTTCTCTGAAGTCCAGGCCAACAAGAAGGGACTCTGCCTGACAAAGTACACAGACGATTGCAAGCTGGGAGCTATTATTAACTCCCCAAGTGATGCTGACATCCTACAGAATGGCCTCACTGAGACCAATGACTGGTGTCAGAACCATGGCTTTAAACTCAATTTCAGAAAATGTGTTGTCATCCCCTTTTGGAAAAAAACTGGTTCCCATGAATTACCACACTGATGGTAGTCCACTGAACACAGAAGGCGTTATAAGAGATCTGGGAACACAGGTTGACACCAACCTCTCTTTTGATCACTACATTGCCACTGTGGTGAGAAAGTCCTTCTGTTATGGCACATCTCATTACTAAGGGATGCTCTTCATGTTTCACTGTTGCAGTCATCACATTTGGGTTATCCCTGCCAGGGTAGCCCAAGGCTGGCCCAAATACCACAGGCTTAGTATTTCTGCGTCAGTTGCTGTTGCTTCAGAACTGACGTCAGGTCATCAGGAGTATAAAGTAAGGCAGCCAATGCCATTACATCAGTCTTTCTTGCCATGGAGCCCGAAGCAGAAACAGTTTGCATGAGTGCTGGTCAACCGCTACCTGAGTTTCATTTACTGAATTGAAGCTGAAGTCTTCTAAAGCCAAGTACCCCATTGGGGATCCTTTTTTCTTGCACTAACCGATGTCAGAAAAAGTTAACAATTGTCTCGCCTGTGGAAAGCAAATACCACACCAAGACTTTCATTCTTACTGACACTTGTTTAGGCCCAGACCACGACGTCCCCAGGTGGGCTTCTGTGCTTCGTTCAACGTCAGAACTATCCATCGTTGGGCCCCTATTGTAGCTAGATATTTTTGCTTACAGTCCCCGAACTCCGATATGGCTTCGGTAAGCCATCCGACAGCAGATCTTCTGAAAAAACGTAAAGATCAAGACAGAGACCGACCGCATAGGTCCAAACCTACTGACGACACTCCCATTAAGCTAGTCATCAGTTCTCCAGTTCTCAGTGAGGCACTTTCGCAGCCCCTGATGCCCGCTTCTGCGGATTCACAGGCCGCTACTGAGACCCTTTCGGAGTCAGGTATGCCACAAAACTCTTCTTCAACTAAGGATCCTGTGGTCATCTCTACCTTGGTTGGTTCCGGGGCCACTGAGCATGCACCAGCTTCCGAGGAAGTCCTTGCACTACTGATTCTCGACACAAACTGACATCTTCGTTCGCGACTACCGTTCTTTTGAAAACAGCAAAGTTTCTTAGGCCCAGGGTACGAACCACACCCAAGAAACCGATGACCCAATCTCAAGCACCTGCATCCTTGCCACAATCTCAGATGCTTAAAATGGTGGAAGACCTTATCATGCTGATCAGGGGAAGCCAAGCTTCCCCCTCCAAAAGGAAAAGATATCTGTCCCCTGTAGTTTTGTCTGAACAAGAATCCGATGACTCTGATGCATCTTAATATGAAGACATGCAACCCCTGTCTACTTATGAGGATTCTGATGCAGATGATTCTGTCCCATCAGCCTCTCCCCCAGAGGATTTTTTCCTTTGGGGGAAGCCCTTCATACCTCAAGGGAGCATTTCCAATGGGAGAGTCAGGACTACCCTCAGTCTAAAAAGAGACTCGGGGAATTCTTAGATCTTCCATAGCACAGACCCTTGGCCATCCACCCAGTCCTGGATGTTGTGGAGGATGTGTTCCTGGAATCCAGCTTGACTCCTAACACCCTCCCTCCTGCACCCAGAAAACCTGACCGGTACTATAGAGTCCCTGACTCTCACAAATTTCTTTTTAAAAATCCTACTGCTGACTGTGAGGTAATTTCTCAAGGGCCTAAAGGGATTAAAGCAACCTCTGCTAAGAATCCCACCCCCTCAAATAAGGATTCCTGAGCAGTAGACAGATGGGGTAAAAAAGTATACACCTGAGCTACTCTTGGTATCAGGGCACTAAATTGTCAGTTCCATATGCTAAAATTTCAGCAACATACCCCAAAACTCTTCAAACAAAAAAATTCTTCCTTTCCTGCTTGTGCAGAATCTAGAGTTACAAGTGTTGATGCATTCTGTAACTAAACACATCTTGCACTTTGGTTTTGATGCCCTAGAAGCTTCTTGCAGGGCAGCACTCACCGGATCTGTCATTAGAAAGGCATGCATGGCTTAAGGAACAGCTCTTGCCAGGCCATGTCACATCTAAATTCTTGGATGCCCCCTTGCACAAGGACAACTTATTTGGTACTAAGGCAGAAGAGGTCTTAAAAAAGATGGAAGAAAAAGCAAAATCTATGCAGACAGTTAAGGATTTCTTACAGGTCCAGCCACCCAGGTTCAGCAGGCATTGTCCCACCAAGCACTGGTCCTTTTCTGCTCCCACTAAACCAGTCTAGCCCAGACCCCAGTGAACTAGCCCCCCCACCCAGACAGCAGCCACAGGGAATGCAGAGAGCTAAGCAGTGGACTACCTCCACTTCAAATCAGGGGAGTTCTAAGCCACCCCCTTATGGTAAGAACTCTCAATGACCCACCTCTCCCACCCCCTCCCTCTGCCCACCTTCAGTTACCCCTAGGAGAAAACTCTCCTTTCACGCAAGCACCTGGCCAACCATTACCAATGACCGCTGGTTCTCAACATAGTGTCCCAGGGATACAAATTTTCTTTCCACACCCTTCCAACCCCAAAAGGGTTCCCAGATCTACCTTCAAACCAGTGGGTAGAGGCTCAAAAGCAAATCTTTTCCCTGCTTTCTATGAGGGCAGTAGAGCATGTTCCTGCAGAACAGATAGGCCAAGGTTTCTACTCCAGACTTTTTCTGGTGCCCAGAACAAAGGGCACCTGGCGCCCCATCCTCGATCTATCCATTCTAAACACCTTCCTGGTGATCCCAAAATTCAAAATGCTCACCCTCCAGCAGCTGCTACCCATGCTGTCCAAGGATGGTTGGCTAGCCACCCTAGATCTAAAAGAGGCCTACCTCCACATTCCTGTCAGGGAATCATGCAGGAAATATCTCCGTTTCAGGGCAAGATCTCAGCACTTTCAGTTCTCTGCACTTCCTTTTGGCTTATCTACTGCGCCCAGAGTTTTCACAAAATGTCTGGCTCTGGCCATTGCCTTTTGCAGACAAAGGAATATCCAAATTTACCCATACTTAGACGACTGCCTAATTCAGGCAGATAGCCAGGAAGAGCTGCTCAGGCACCTGGCCTTTGTAAAGTCCCTACTAACCTCCCTAGGGTACACTATCAACGAAAAGAAATCCAAACAGGTGCCCACCCAAAGGATTATATAAGCCTGGACACAGCATCCTAGATGGCATTCCTTACAGCTGAAAAGCAAATTTTCCTGACAGCCTACTTCTCTCAACTAGTCACCAGACCCCAGTTATCTGCAAGGAAGATCCTGCAAGCTCTGAGGTTCATGGCGTCTTGCATACTTCTCATTCTATATGCCAGACTGCATATGAGGAAACTTCAATGGTACCTATAAAGCCTTTGGTGTCGACCACTCTCAAGACCCGGAGACTCTTCTACCTATAATTCCTTGCCTCAGAAAAGATTTTCTTTGGTGGGCAACAGCATGCTCCTACAACAAGGGACTAACAGTCTCACCACCCTGCGCTGCCCAGACCATCACCACAGACGCATCAGACTATGCTTGGGGTGCACAGCTGGACAACAGGTGCATACAGGGCCAATGGAGCCCACAGCAAATCCCTCTGCACACCAAACAAAAAGAGATGATGGATGTCCAGCATGCCTTGATAGCTTTCAAGCCCCTTCTCTCCCCAGGGGCTGTCCTGATCAAAACAGACAAACACCACTGTGATGTGGTATATCAACAAGCAGGGAGGGACTCACTCCTACCCTGTATGCAGGCTGGCCATGCCCCTTTGCCACACAGCCTCTGCCATGCAGCTGCACCTTTTAGCACAATTCCTACCAGGTTCTCTCAACTCTCTGGCAGACAAATTAAAAAGAAATCTTCTGAACCCATGAGTGGCAGCTCAACAGAAGAACCTTCACCCTAATAACTCAGAAATGGGGCACCCCGAAGGTCGACCTCTTTGCCTCCCACACCAACCATCAGCAAATTCTGCACCAGGGAGCATCACTGCATGGCTTAGAAACTGGATTCCCTGTCCTTCCTCTGGGTCAGTCTATCAGTTTATGCCTTTCCTCCACCTCCTCTCATCCCCAGGGTACTGCTCAAAATAAAGGTGGAAAAACTAAGGACAATTCTTATAGCTCCAGACTGGCCTAGCCAGCACTGGTACCCCTTGCTGTGCAGCCTGTCCCCTCTGCCACCATGATATCTTCCTCAGATTGCAAACCTCCTGACCCAGAGAGAAGGGGACTTCATGCATCCCCAATTGCAGACACTCAGTTTGGCAGCTTACCTTATTCCCTAACCCCCGATCAGTCTGCCAACCTCAGTAAACAGGTTGTAGATGTTGTATGTGAGGCCCGACACCCTAGCACTAGAAATTCTTATGCTAACAAATGGAAAAGGTTCTGAACCTGGATTCAGGCTAAGGGAGCCACTACGGCACAGCCCTCCATCCCTCTCATCTTGTATTACTTAGCTGACCTACTACACAGTGGTTTCTTTTTCTCCTGTATAAAAATTCATGCCTCTGCTATCTCTGCTCATTTCCCCACTGAGCAGCCCCTTTCTCACACCCTTTGATCAAACAGTTCCTAAGAGGGGCTAGCAACTTGAGGCCACCCAGAGGAGCACCAACCCCAGCTTGGGACCTTAACTTTGTGTTGCTAAAGCTCTCCCTGCCCCCCTTCGAACCAGCTTCTTCTGCAGAGCTAAAATATCTCTCCTGGAAGGCAGCTTTCCTTTTGGCCATCACTTCAGCCAGTAGAGTCTCTGAGCTGCAAGCGCTCATGGCTGTGGAACCCTTAATCATTTTCCATGTTGACAGGCTATCCCTCAGAACTAACCCATCCTTCATGCCCAAGGTGGTGTCCAGTGTGGCTGTCAACCAATCCATTCATTTCTCCACCTTTTTCTCTAATCCCCAGAACAAGGGGGAAAGGATCCTGCACTCGCTAGATGTGCACAGACAACTCAGATTTTATCTAGACAGGACCAAATCCTTCAGAAAGTCTGATCAATTACTGGTTAGCTTTGCTACAGTGCCAGAAGGCAAAGCCATCTCCAAACAATCCATTTCCAAATGGATAGCACACTGCATCCATTTCTGCTACAAACAACATGGAAAGCCTCCACCCAAGGGGGTCAGGACTCACTCCACCAGAGCAGCCTCCACCTCTGTAGCTTTCCTCAGAGGAGTCCCCACCAGGGACACCCTGGAGGCTGCCACCTGGTGGACATCTGTTCAAACTTTTACCAAACATTACCAACTGCCTCTTCTTCAAATCCAGGGCAGGGTTTGCCTCAGCAGTATTGCAGGGCATCCTAGCCATCCCCTAGTTTCCTTGAATGCCTCCACCCTTTTCCTCAGCTTTGGGAATCAATCCAAATTTGATGACTGCAACAGTGGAACAAGAACAACATAGTACAGTTGTGTACACTTACCATAAATGTAGATGTTTGAGTGTATTCACTGTTGCAGTCCTGGTTTCCCTCTCTCCATCCCCCTTTTCTTCTCTTTCCTTACAAGGGACATATTGGTATTTACTATCTACTGGTGGGGTTCTTCCACCAGAACCTGGCTCCTACGTGGGGGCTCCTGACAGGTTAGGGCAAGAAAAACTGATGTAATGGCATCAACTGCCCTACTTTATACTACAGACGACCTTACGTCAGTCCTAAAGCTACAGCAACCAACGCAGAAATACTAAGCCTCTGATATTCGGGCCAGTGAGGGTTACCCTTGCAGGGATTACCCAAATGTGATGAATGCAACTGTGAATACACTCAAACATCTACATTTATGTAAGTATACACAACTGTACTTTATGCATCCAGGAAGAGAGATATCATTGTCTCATTTTACTCTTTCATCATTAGGCCAGTCATCGAGTACAGTGCCCCATTTAGCATGTACCTCACTAGACACCTGCAACAACTGGAGAGGTCACAAAAGTACCTCACAAAGAGGATTCTAGGCCTTAAACACTTTCCCTATATGGACAGACTCTAAAAACACCAACTATTCTCTGTCTCATATCACATACTTAGAGGCAATCTCTGCTTGACTTACAAAGCCATGTCCCACCCAGCTCTGTTAGAAATGCTATATCTAAAGAAATCCCAATCCCTCCACACCACACGCTCCAGAGACCTCAACCTCATTACCCCAATCAATAAAACATACTGGAGAGACAGGTTCATAACCCAGAGGCTGCTCATGCTATGGAATAGACTTCCCATACATGTCAAGCAGAGCACCTCGCTGACCCTTTTCAAGAAAAATCTTGATGAGTGAATGGGAAATGGAAAATTTACCCTGGGGATAACTCCAGTGGCTCTGCTCGACAGAGGCGTTTGGAACTAAGGTCGGGTGGCATGATGCCAGGGTAATTGTATGGCTAGACTTGTAAAGGCCCCAGGGCCATCAGCCTAGTACACACCTATGAACCAATATATATATATATATATATATATATATATATATATATATATATATATATATATATATATATATATATATATATATATAGTACATATAAGGTGTGCAAAGCCAGCACAGTCGATCCCTGAAACAGCAAGGTGAAGTGTCTCACCCCTGAATGTGCAAAATACAGAATTTCAAAAATCCCTACCACATAGACAAGTGCTACCATGGGTTATGGGTCTGGGGGAGGGCAAGTACAGTGGTCTGTTCTTTTGGACTTTTGGCAGTGAGACATTTTGAGCTTTAGTTTTCCTGTTTCTGGAAATTTAATGTGCTGGCTTTGCACACCTGATAATAAGTCCATAGACTCTTGGTCAGAGCCATAGCAAGGACAGGCCAAGGTGAATGACTGCCTTTTGGTGCAAACAGTTAGAGGGTGTGATCAGCAGTTTAGTGTAAGCAATGACGTACTCTGATCTTTTCCTGAAGTGGTAGTAGGATTAACTCATTCACTCCACTGGTGTTCAGGAAGTTTGTATGTAACTTCCAATGGGTGGAGCCTAAGCCTTTTGACAGAATCAGATTATGTCCTCACATTTCAAGCACATGTTCATATCTGTGGAACCATATGGGGTTATGAAAGAAGTATAAATGACAAACTCTTCAGCACAAACTATTTTTATAGTGGTAGTAGTCTTTAGGTTCTAGGTCTTAAACTGAATTTTATATGTCACAGTTAACAGAGTTGCTATTACATTTGTAATATTTTGTAAACAACTTATAATAGCTCAGCAACCACTCAAGTTACACACATACCATCAGCAGGATTTTATTCATCTAGCTGAAGGCTTTCATATGAGGCTAAGGAGCTGTCTGTTTTACTTGGTTGTTGAGATATTTAGAAAAATGTGAAAATTATGTCTATATAAATTAATGTCATAAAAACAACAATTAATATCTGATGTTCTGTAGTACTATCTCGCCTTCCTTCTTACATATGGGTTCGGAGCTGATCTTCGGCTCCGACTCGGCCGGTTACAAAGCTTAAAGTTTCTACATTGGCTCGTGGCAAGGTAGGTATCCCATAATGTACTAGTAACAATCCCCAGATCTCGTTTGCTGCTCTACAAGTTCAGAAGTGTTCTCTTTCTTGGTCGTGGCTAAGTTGAAATATTTTTTACTTCCAATATTTATAGTGTTCTTTTTTACTGTAAACTTAGTTTAGTATTAATAGCTTGCTGTTGTTAACTTGTGAGTAGTTAGTGTGTTTCTGAAGTTTTATTGCAAATTGTTGTTGCTAATTGTTGGCCATCGCTTCCGCAGGCCTTCTTTAGTGGTATCCCTTCATTTTCTGTTGTGCTAGTTATTTTTTTTTTCATTTTGCCTTTCTGTTGCTTGTTTATTCTCTATCTCGCCTATTCCTTTGTTCACGGCTAGGCCCATTTAAGTTAGAGGACCTAGTCCTCTATTGCCTTTCTCCCTTGTGTGTTGTTTCTTCAGCAGGGCTAGGCCTGTTTAAGTTAGAAGACCTTGTCCTCTCTTTTTCTTGCCTGTTTACGACTATAGTCTGTTGTTATTGTTGTGGTAGTTATGTCTAAGGAAACTAAAGACCATAAACCTTTGGGTTTTAAGAAATGCCTAAAATGTTCACAAAAAATGTCCCTGACTGACTGGCATAGTATTTGTGTTTATTGTTTGGGAGCCATACATCTACAGGAGACATGTACTTTTTGCCATTCTTTTAGTTCCCGGGTTCTCCAGGAAAGGAAGAACATACTGATTTTGAGAGGTCTCCTTAAACCTTCCTTTGAGGAGGATTTAGCTAGATGTCCTTCAAGAATGCAACTGCGGTCCTGACATATGGGTTGTCCTGCCTCAGGCAGCCCTTCGGTCGGCCGGATTCCAAAGTCTGGGTCCAGCATCGGCTGATGTCGCCTCCTCCCCGACGTCAGAGCGGCTGGGGTATAAAGGCATCAGCCGACGCCATCTTCTCCAGTCTTTCTTGCCACGCGGTGCCCGAAGCAGAAGCAGTTCGCAAGTGCCGGTCGGTCAGCTCCTGTGTTTTCAGTTACCAAAGTCATCTAAAAAGCTAAGTACCCCGTTGGGGAACATTTTTTCTTGCCTCAGCCGATGTCAGAACAAATTGAGAAAGTTAATAATTGTTTGTCTTGTGGTAAACAAATACCTCATAAGGACTTCCATTCCTACTGCCTCCCTTGCCTGGGCCCAGACCACGACATCTCGGCCTGTGCTTGCTTTAATAAGCGCACTCTCAGGTGCCGGGCAGAATTTGCCGAAAACTTTTTTGGCGAATCCTTCGCTTATAACATGCCGTCGGAACAACCGACAGCACAAACTACCAAGAAACGTAAGGACCGGGACCGACATCCTCGGCCCGCGTCTTCCACCGATTCTACACCCAAGCCCTCCGCAAGTGCTTCGGTCCCTTCGGAAGCGATTATTCAACCGCTCCAGGCCGACGACACCGCATTAACACGCTCCTTGGTCTCGGAGGCTCCACCGGTGCCGGTTGTTGAATTTCCTCCAGAAACCGAAGTTCTTGAACTACCCGACATCATTCCTGTGGACAAGGTTACCCCTGCATGTGGGGCAGCTAGGCCTCCTGTATCCATGTCCATCAAGGCCTTTGCACGTGCTAAGGCCGCCAGCCAGGCCAAGGCCCATCCTAAGCCTACCTCTCAGGCTCCTTCTTCTGATAGACAGATCATGTCTCTGGCTGCACACCTAATCTCTCTTATCAGGGGGTCTCGGCCCCATCCAGACAGAGGTTCTCAGCCACCTGCAGAAAAAAGTCCTAGAACTGAGCAGGCAGACAACCTCTGGGGATTCAGAGCATTCAGATACCCATGAAGAAACCTTCCAAGCCTATGAGGACTCTGATGCTGAGGAATCTATTCCCTCTGCCTCTCCTCCTGAGGATTTTTCTTTTGGTGAAGTCCTCCACTCCATGAGGGAGCATTTTAAGTGGCAGGGTCAGGAATTCTCTGACTCTAGGAAAAGGCTCCGTACCTTCCTCAAGTTACCCCAGCACAGACCTTTGGCTATCCCTCCAGTTTTGGATGTCCTGGATGATGTATTTTCACACTCCAGTGCTTCTCCTGATTCTCTCCCTCCTGCTCCTGTCAAGCCAGACATATTACAGGGTCCCTGACACTCACAAGCATTTCTTTAAGGCCCAATCTGTGGATCTAGAAACTATTTCACAGGGCCCCAAAGGAGTGACTTCTTCCTCGACCAAAAATCCACTACCAGCTGACAGGGAAGCAAGGTCCCCGGAGAGATGGGGTAAAAAAGTTTATACCTCTACCACCCTTGCCATGAGGTCACTTAACTGCCTTTTTCATATGTTTAAGTACCAGGATTTTTTACTGGATGATTTGCAGAAAAAGCTAGCCTCTCCTGAGCCTATAGATAGAAAGGCATTGCAGGATTTGGTTCATAATTCTCAGCAGGTTAGTAACCATTTTCTTCAGTGTGGTTATGATGCATTGGAGGCTTCATGTAGGGCAGCCATGACAGGGGCTGTTATCCGTGGACATGCTTGGTTGAAAGAGCAGCCTCTGCCGGATCATGTTAAAGTAAAGCTCCTGGACGCACCTCTGGATAAACAGAAGCTTTTTGGTGCTAATGCTCAGGATGTGTTAAAGTCTATTGAGGAGAAGGCAAAATCAGTACAGACAGTAAAAGATTTCCTCCAGGTTCAGCCACCCAGATTCAGCAGAAATTGGCCTTCAAAGAATTGGTCCTTTCCAGACTCAGACAAGTTTCAAAGGGGAAAGAACAGGCATGCACGAGGTAGAGGGCAATACCGAGGCTCCTACAGGGGACGCCAGTGGCAACCTCAAAAATCAAAGAAGTGGCACAGGTACTTCACCTGCACCACAGGGACAATCACAATGACTTACCTACCACTCCGCCCACCAAGGCTCAAAGAGAAGCACCTTTAGGTGGAAAATTATCTCTATTCTCAACAAACTGGCACATTATAACAAAGGACAAATGGATTCTGGATATAATACACAGAGGCTACAGATTCCACTTCCATACTTTACCAACAGGACAAGGCATGCCAATTCTGCCACAAAATCAAAGGGCAGAGGCACTCAGAGAAGTCTCAAAGCTGTTAAAAATAAAAGCAATAGAGAAGGTTCCTCCTCAGGAACAAGGCCAGGGATTTTATTCAAGACTGTTCCTTGTTCCAAGAAAAGAAAAGCAATGGAGGCCTATTTTGGACTTGTCCGTTCTAAATACTTTTCTCATGGTGCCAAAATTTAAGATGCTGACATTACAGCAACTTCTTCCCATGCTGGGCAAGGGGTTTTGGCTGGTTACTCTGGACCTCAAGGAGGCATACTTGCATGTCCCTATCAGACACAGTTGCAGAAGATACCTCAGATTTCTTGCAGGAACAGAGCACTGTCAATTCTCAGCATTGCCGTTTGGCTTATCTACTGCGCCCAGAGTATTCACGAAATGCCTGGCATCAGTAGTGGCACACTGCAGACTCCAGGGGATTCAAATATACCCTTACCTGGACGACTGCCTCATACAAGCAGACAGCAAACAAACCTTGATAAAACACTTGGATTATGTCATTCAATTGCTGCAGGCTTTGGGATACACAGTCAACATTCAAAAATCAAGACTATTGCCATCCCAAGAAATTATTTTTCTAGGAGCAAAGCTGAACACACAGCTACAAATGGCCTTCCTCACAGAGGAGAAACAAGAGCATTTAACAGATTACTTCAGAAGCCTAGCAAAACTAACCCACCTGACCGCAAGGAAAACCCTGCAGGCCCTGGGGTTCATGGCATCTTGCATTCTTCTAATCCCTCTGGCAAGTCTTCACATGAGAAAACTGCAATGGTACCTAAAAAGCTTGTGGTCTCAACACAGCCACAACCTGGAAGACATAATACCACTCATACCATGCCTGCAAAGGGAATTTTTGTGGTGGGCTCAAGCAAGTCACTTAAACGAAGGTATGTCTTTCAACAAACCTCCAACAAGTCAAACTATTACAACAGATGCCTCAGACCATGGATGGGGGGCGCACATGGACGGCAGATGCATTCAAGGGCAATGGACTCCCATGGAAATGCATCAGCACATAAATCAAAAAGAGATGTCGGCAGTGATACATGCAATAGAAGCCTTTGGAAAATCTCTTCAGCAAGGTCATCTGCTAATAAGGACAGACAACACCATTGTCATGTGGTACATAAACAAACAAGGGGGCACTCATTCCTATCCCCTCTGCAGACTAACAATGACTCTTTGGGAAAAGTCCCTGAATCTGAACATCTACTTGCAATCCCAGTTTGTTCCGGGTAAGGACAATGTTCTGGCAGACAGGTTGAGCAGAAATTTCTTGGAGCCACATGAATGGATGCTACACCCACGCATATTCTCACAAATAACATCTGCATGGGGAAGACCAGACATAGACCTCTTTGCATCTCATCTCAATCATCATCTGGAAAGGTTTTGCACAAGGATACACCATCCTCTAGCCTGGAGAACGGATGCTCTTTCCTTCAGCTGGAATGCCCTAACAATTTATGCATTCCCTCCTCTACCTTTACTCACCAAGGTGTTACTGAAGATCAAGGCAGAACAACCGAGAGGAATCTTGATAGCTCCAGAATGGCCAAGGCAACACTGGTATCCACTGCTACTGAGCATAACTCACTCCAAACCGTGGCCCTTGCCTCAATGGCCTCAGCTTCTGACTCAACACAATTACAAGACAGTTCATCAGAACCTACAAACCTTAAAGCTGGCAGCTTGGAGAATTCCATGACTGGAACCCATGACTCCCTCTCCAAAACAGTTCAGGACATTTTGCTGGAGGCACGCAGACCTTCCACCAGAAAAACCTATTCGGCCAAATGGAAGAGATTCATCATCTGGAATGTCAACAAGGGACAGGATGCATCACTGATGAACATATCTCAGATATTAGAATACTTGGCAGAAATGTTTCACAGTGGCCTCTCATACTCTTCCATCAAAATCCACGCTTCAGCTATCTCTGCACATTACAACTGTGATCCACCTGTGTTTTCGCATCCCTTGCTAAGACAGTTTCTAAGGGGTATAAAAAATATCAAACCTCCAAGGAAACAACCAATTCCTGCATGGGACCTCAATTACGTTTTGGAAAAATTAACTCTTCCTCCTTTTGAACCAGCAGCATCTTCAGAAATGCAATTTGTCTCTTGGAAAACGGTTTTCCTGTTGGCAGTCACCTCAGCAAGAAGAGTCTCGGAGATACAGGCCCTCATGGCAGTTCCTCCTTTTCTCATTTTTCATCAGGGCAGAGTTTCCCTTAGAACCAATCCTTCCTTCATGCCTAAGGTGATATCCAGAGTGTCACTAAACCAAGCAATTCACCTGCCTACTTTCTTTCCTAACCCTCAAAACAAAGGGGAGAAGCTGTTGCATACTTTAGACATTCACAGACAACTACGCTACTACTTGGACAGAACAAAGTCTACCAGGAAGTCTGACCAACTGTTTGTAGCCTATGCTGCTGGGACACAAGGAAAGGCAGTCACCAAACAAACTATCTCAAAATGGATTGGACACTGCATCAGATTCTGTTACTCCTTCCATGGAAAGAGTGTGCCAGCTAATATTAGACCACACTCCACCAGAGCTATGGCCACATCCACAGCCTTTCTTAGAGGAGTGGCCACAAAAGATATTCTCAAGGCTGCTACATGGAGCTCCATGCATACATTTACCAAACACTACAACCTGCCATTATACTCCAGTTCCCGAGCAGGCTTTGCTTCGGCAGTCCTGCAGGGCCTTCTAGCTACACCATCCCTTGCTTATTCCTACCACCCCCAGCTTGGCTATGGTATTCAACCCATATGTCAGGACTGCAGTTGCATTCTTGAAGGACATACTACAGTTTTGTACCTACCATAAATGTAGATGTCCGATAGATATGCAACTGCAGTCAGGTTTTCCCTCCCTCCTACCCCTCTTTTTTTTTTTCCCTTGGGTCCATTCCCCCCCCTTTCCTATAAGCTGGGGTTATCTGTTATGGTGTATCTGTTTATTACTGTTCTGCATGTCTGTATTTTTTGTTTATCCATTCACAAAATTTAGCCTTCCTTGGAGGGCACCTGGCATCTGGGGCAAGAAACACTGAAGAAGATGGCGTCGGCTGATGCCTTTATACCCCAGCCGCTCTGACGTCGGGGAGGAGGCGACATCAGCCGACGCCGGATCCAGACTTTGGAATCCGGCCGACCGAAGGGCTGCCTGAGGCAGGACAACCCATATGTCAGGACTGCAGTTGCATATCTATCGGACATCTACATTTATGGTAGGTACAAAACTGTACTTTCTTCCTCTTCTCACTCCAGGTCTACCTCTTCAAAAAAAGAGGTTAAGTCGGTGAAAAGACAGTCTCCTACACCGACTGATAAATCAGGACCTCCATAGAAAGTTGCCAAAGTTGACAGACCTACCTCTTTGGCTCCTCTGCCTTTGGAGCTGGTTGAGGTTATTGATATAGACCTTCCAGTTTTGGCCCCAAGTTTCTCAGAGCCTATAACTGAATCCATACCTCGGAGCCGATCAAGAGACTTACTACCAGTATCCCCGACACTTAGATCTCCAATTTTGCAGAGATCTCGATCCCCTACCTTCAGGAGTCTTTCTGAGGAGAATGTCGAGAGGGTGGTACTTAGACTTTTGAAGTCGTTGGCGCTAGCAAATTTGTTGTTGGTTCTGCCCAATCGGTTCAGGAGCCATCTAAGGCCATATTACCTGCTTCTGCCGAGTTCCGCTCCAACGCCTTTGGTGCCATCCCTGGTGTTTAGGAGCCAAAGCTGTCCAGTCAGCACCGATGGGGACTCTCGGACCCGAACTTTTTCGGTTCCAAGCCTACCTCTCGATGCATTGGCTTGGCTGAGCTCGGATCTTACATCTGTCTTGGAGCCGATCACTCCGGAGCCAGGGGTTACTTCTGCTTCTTCGGAACCGATGATGTCCTGTGAGCCAGAGGGATCTGCCTTTGAGGTGATGAGGAGCATGCTGTCTAGATCTTCAGCCCTGCACAAGGGTACTGATGTTCTTCCCACTCAAGCTCCAACCTCTGTCTCAGCACCATCTCTTTCTCATGACAGCAGAGACCCGCAGCCTCAGGAGCCCCCCTTGGGTGGCTCCCAGTCTTCCGAGACCCCCCCATAATACCCTTCTGAGGAGCCTCCTCGGAAGACAACTTGCAAGAGGAAGCACGTGGACTCCCCTGATGAGCCCTTCACCTCTGACACTGACCTCGAGGAGTTAGAAGGGTCCCCTAGGTCAACCTCTGATGAGATCTCCTTCATAGATATCCTAGAGATCCTGAAACAGAGAGGCGGCTGGCCCACCGTCACCCCTTCTGATGAGGAGTCAGTGTACCTAAAGTCTTTTGGGTCACAACCTTCAGCCTCTTGGGTGTCTCCATCCACCTTTCGATGAGCTGTTAGATTTGGTGAGTTGAAAGGTGTGGGAAACTCCTGACACCATGGAACCAGTCCTTAGAAGGCCGAACAAATTCCTTTCAGCTTCTAAGGAAAAAGAGTTTCTGACCAAAGGTGTGCCTGTAGATGCCATGGTGGTGGCAGCAGCCACAAAGAAGGAAGTAGCAGAGACTTCCTCATCTGTCCACCCACCGAACAAAGAGTCTCGAACGATGGACAGATACGGGAAGCGTATTTTTTCTTCAGCGGCTTTTACACTCAGATCGCTGAATTACCTCACCCATTTTACTAGGCTTCAAAGAGATCTCCTCAAAGAGCTGGGACATACTCTCCAAGGTACTTTAACTGAAGGAGTCCCTGTGAGGCTCATATCTTACACAGCAGATGGAGCAAGCAGAGCAGCGGGTTCAGTAGTTTCCCTTAGGAGATACTCCTGGATGCGCTTGTGTAACTTTGTGGAGCCCTTCAAATCTACATTTACCAATGCCCCCTTTGACGGTTCCTCTCTGTTTGGACCAAAGGTAAAAGACACACACCATATGCAAGCAGGAAGGGAAGACTCTCTGCTGTGGGAGTACATTTTTCTGTCCTTTCTAGACCATACCCTAAAGGTCAGAAAGGGGAAAAATGTGGTTCAAGAAATCTCAGAGATTTTTCCCAGATGCACAAGGTGATTCCTTCTCCAGAGGCAGAGGAGGAGGAAATAGTGGTAGACGTTGCCCTAGAGGCAGGGGGGGGGTCCGCAAATCCACGGTGACCACGATTCTTTTCGTGGATGTCCCTATCAGTGCTCCTGAAGTGAGACCCAGCTGCGCTTCTCTGGAGCCAGTCGGGGGTTGCTTATCCTTGTACCCAGAAGCCTGGCATGACATCTCACAAGACAAGTGGGTACAAAGGATCATTTCCAGAGGATACTTTCTCTTTTCCACCTCATCTGACCAAGAAAATCCCAGATGTTCCACCCAATCACAGGGATCAAGCAACTATAGAAGTCCAAAAGTTGCTCCAAAAGAGAGTCATCCAAACCATCCCCGCAGACCAGATAAGATTCGGAACTTACTTCAGATTCCTTTTAGTGCCAAAATGAACAGGGGACTGGAGGCCCATCTTGGATATCAACAAGTTAAAAGAATCAGTGAAGCATTCCAATTTCTGAATGGTAACACTGCAGTTTATGCCCTCTGTTAGGGAAAGACAATTGGATGTGCTCCATAGACCTCCAAGATGGGTACTACCACATAAAAATGGACAGCGCATCAATGAGTCATTTACACTTCTGGCTGGGAGCCAGTCATTAACAATTTCATGCTGTGCCCTTTGGTCTCACCACAGCCCCAGGGTGTTCATCAAATGCATGGCGGTAGTAACGGCTCACTTGAGACGTCTTGGATTCCAAGTGATGTTCATCGTGTTTCACTGCTGCAGTCATTACACTTAGGGTTATCCTGCCATCAGGCGGTCCCACTGTCGGCCAGAGTTCCAAAGTCTTGGTCCGGCGTCGGTTACTGTTGCTTCTTCCGTGACGTCAGTGTGCCAGGGGTATATAAGATGCAGCCGACGCCATTTTCTTCAGTCTTTCTTGCTGCGTGGTGCCCGAAGCAAAAGCAGTTCGCAAGTGCCGGTCGGCCGACTCCTGAGATTTCATATTCGATTTCAGATCCGAAGTCTTCAATAAAGCTAAGTACCCCATTGGGGAAACTTTTTCTTGCCTCAGACCGATGTCAGTAAAAGTTAATAATTGTATTTCTTGTGGGAAGCAAATACCTCAGAAGGATTTCGATTCTTACTGTATTCCATGCCTAGACCCAGATCACAATGTCACTAGTCAGTTTTGTGCTAGATTTAACAAACGCACTATTAAACGTTGGTTTGATTTTGCACACCATTATTTTGGCCAAAGGTTTAATTATACCATGCCGTCGGAGCAACAGACGACCGGAATTCACAAAAAACGCCAAGATAAGGATAAGGACAGGCATCCGAGGCCCAAAACTGACGAAGCCTCTTCTAGGCCAGTCGCCGGTTCTCAGTGAGGTGTTTCGCAGCCCCTGACACCTGCAACCTCAGAGCCACATGCTGCGACCGACTCCCACGTGGAGTTGCCTAGGCCTCTGGATACTCAAGGTGTTGGGCTTACAGAGACTAACCCTTCAGATGGGTCCGGAGCTGTTGAGCAGGCTTCAGCTTCTGAGGGTGTTTTCAGACCTTCACAGCTTACCATTGCATCTACAGCCAAGTCTAAAGCAACATTAAAGACAAAGAAGCAAGTACAGCATTCACCTGGACAGGCCTCCATGCCTAAAAAGCAGATGCACAAAATGGCCGAAGACTTAATTACTCTGATCAGGGTTACCCATCCCCCTCCTGATAAAAGGCCTAGGCAGGATACAGACTATGATTCCTCTGACCAGAGTTCTATATATTCTGACTCCTCTTCAGACCAGGGATATTCCTTACCCCCCTATGAGGACTCTGATGGTGAAGAATCTATCCCTTCAGCCTCTCCTCCTGAGGATTATTCTTTTGGGGAAACTTTACACACCATGAGGGAGCATTTCCACTGGGAGGGCCAGGATTACTCAGAGTCCAAGAAAAGGCTCAGAGATTTTCTTTTATTGCCTCAGCATAGGCCCCTTGCTATTCTGCCAGTGTTGGATATTGTGGACGATGTGTACTCTGAATCCAGTTTAAATCCAGATTCATTACCCCCGGCTCCAGTCAAGCCAGACAGGTACTACAGAGTCCCTGACTCTCACAAATTTATTTATAAAAACCCTTCTGCTGACCCAGAAACTATTTCCCAGGGTCCCAAAGGGGTAAAGGCCTCCACAGCTAAAAATCCAGTTCCCTCGGACAGAGATTCCAGAGCATTAGACAGATGGGGAAGAAAGTTTACACCTCAGCAACATTAGCAGTGAGAGCTTTAAACTGCTAGTTTCACATGCTTAAATATCAACAATATTTAGTGTCTCAGTTAAAACAGAAAATGAGTACAAGTGCAGAACAACCTGATTTTAAGGAAATGCAGGATTTATTGCATGCAGCTGAACAAGTAGGTAAACATACTTTGCAGTGTGGTTTTGATTCATTAGAAGCTTCTTGTAGAGCAGCAGTTACAGGATCTGTGATTTGAAGGCATGCTTGGTTAAAGGAACAAACCTTACCAGATCATGTTAAGGCAAAATTATTAGATGCTCCTTTACAGCAAGATATTTTATTTGTGTTAAAGCAGAGGAGGTATTAAAGAAAATGGAGGTTAAGGCAAAATCTATGCAAACAGTAAAGGATTTCTTACAGGTACAGCCACCAAGATTTAGCAATAATTGGCCTACTAAAAATTGGTCCTTTCCAGTGTCAGACAGGCCACAAAGAGGCAGATACAGATGTGCAAGAGACAGATCTCAGCCCCAAGGATCTTACAGACTGCGACAGTGGGGGTGCTTCAACACCAAAAGGAGGTGAGGACAAGTCACAACCTTACAGGGAACGATCTCAATGACTTTCCCCTTCCAATGCCAAGCTCTACTCTGTTGGCAGCTCCCTTAGGGGGGAAACTAGCACTTTTTTCACAAAACTGGCAAGCAATCACCCAGGACAAATAGGTGCTACATATTGTGTCTCAAGGTTACAGGTTCCACTTTCACACGTTACCATGGCTAAAAGGAATGCCAGACCTGCCACAAAATCAATGGGCAGAGGCACAAAAACAATTTACAGCCCTCATGGACATGAGAGCTATTCAAAAAGTACCACAGCAGGAACAAGGACAAGGTTTTTACTCAAGACTCTTCCTGGTCCCCAGAAAGGACAAAGCCTGGAGACCCATTCTAGATCTTTCCACTCTAAATACTTACCTGGATGATCCGAAATTCAAAATGTTGACACTGCAGCAGCTCCTTCCCATGTTGGGCAAGAAAGCTTGGCTTGTTACTTTGAACCTCAAAGAGGCATACCTGCATGTCCCTATCAGACAAAATTGCAGAAGATACCTCAAAATCATAGCTGGTTCAATGCACTACCAATTCTCTGCACTGCCCTTTGGCTTATCTACTGCGCCCAGGGTCTTCACAAAGTGCCTGGCACCAGTAATTGCATTTTGCAGACAAAAAGGAATTCAAATATATCCATACCTGGACGACTGCCTGATTCAAGCAGAGAGCAAGGACATTCTTCTAAAGCATCTAGCGTTTGTAAAAAAAAAGTTATTAAGTTGCCTAGGGTACACAGTAAACGAAAAGAAGTCAAAATTAGTGCCCTCACAAGAGATAATATTCCTGGGTGCCAGCTTAAATACAATGGCCCAGATGGCTTATCTCACACCAGACAAACAAGGGCAACTGACTTAGTATTTTCAATTAATGGCAAAAAAAGTCCCAACTCCCTGCAAGAAAAATTCTGCAGGCCTTGGGATTCATGGCATCCTGCATACTTCTAATTCCATATGCCAGACTGCATATGAGGAAATTACAATGGTACCTAAAAAGTGTTTGGAATCAACACTCTCACATCTTGGAAACGGTAATACCACTAATTCCCTGTCTGCAACAGGTGTTTTGATGGTGGGCACAGGTATGTCACCTCAACAAGGGTCAGCCTTTCACACTACCCACAGCCAGGCAGATTTTAACAACAGATGCTTTGGATTACGCCTGGGGAGCACACATGGCAGGAAAATGTATTCAGGGCAAATGGACCACAGACCAAATGCATCTACACATCAATCAAAAAGAGATGTTGGCTGTACAAAATGCCCTAACAGCTTTCAAGGACCTTCTGCATCCAGGACAATTATTATTAAAGACAGACAACACCACCGTAATGTGGTACATAAGCAAGGGGGCACTCATTCTTACCCCCTATGCAGACAAGCCATGACCTTGTGGAACACAGCTCTAACTTATCAAGTTCATCTGCAAGCACAATTCCTGCCAGGAAAGAAAAATACTCTGGCAGATGACCTAAGCAGAAACATTATGAATCCTCACGAGTGGAAATTAAATCCACAAGTTTTCAGCATGATAATGCAAAAATGGGGGTGCCCGGACATAGATCTTTCTGCCTCCCCACTGAACTGCCAACTACAAAAATTCTGCACAAGGACTTATCACACACAAGCATGGAAAGTGGATGCTCTTTCGTTCAGCTGGAAAAGCCTACACATTTATGCCTTCCCTCCTCTGCCTTTCAAAGGTTCTCCTAAAAGCCAGACAAGAAAAACCACAGATGATTCTGATTGCTCCAGACTGGCCATGCCAACATTGGTACCCAATCTTAAAGAACTTAGCTCAAGGCCTACCTTGGATTTTGCCTCAAATTCCACACCTTCTGACTCAACAAAACAATCAGATCCTACACAGTCAGCTCAAAACCTTATCCCTGGCTGCATGGCAGATTCATTAGCCAAACAGGCAACACCTCTCTCAAAAGCTGTTATGGATGTCATTATGGAGGCCAGAAGGCCTAGCACCAGGAAATCTTATTCAGAAAAGTGGAAGAGATTCTGTGCCTGGAACCAGTTTCAAAGCCTTGACCCTCTTGTCCCTAACATACCTCAGATACTACAATACTTAAATGAGATACTGGACAAATGACTATCCTTCTCATCCATTAAGATCCACGCTTTTGCCATCACTACTCATTACAACACAGATCCTCCTATTTTCTCTCGTCCATTGCTAAAGCAGTACCTCAGAGGGGCAAAAAACATAAGACCACCTCGGAGAGCACCAACACCTACTTGGGACCTCAATTTTGTCTTGGAAAAACTCACTTTACCTCCTTTTGAGCCAGCCAATGCAGCAGAAATAAAATATATATCATGGACAACTGCCCTGCTACTGGCAATAACCTCAGCACGAAGAGTCTCAGAACTACAGGCGCACTAATGGCAGTGGAGCCCTTCATCATTTTTCAACAAGACAGGGTTTCCTTAAGAACAAACCCTTTATTTATGCCTACGGTGGTATCCAGTGTGGCTCTCAACCAAACTATTCACTTGCCAACATTTTATCCAAACCCCCAGAATAAAGGGGAGATAATTCTACATTCCATGGACATACACAGACAATTATGCTTCTACTTGGACAAAACAAAAGCTTTCAGGAAAACTGAGCAATTGTTTGTATCCTATGCTACAAGATCACAGGGAAAGGCTATTTCAAAGCAGACCATTTCAAAGTGGATAGGACACTGTATCCGGTTCTGCTGCACACAGCATGGGAAGCTTGTACCATCTAACATTAGACCACATTCCACCAGGGCAACTGCAACTTCTACTGCCTATCTTAGAGGAGTACCTACCAAGGACATTTCGGAAGCTGCAACTTGGAGTTCAGTGCACACCCTTACCAAGCATTACCACTTGCCTCTTTACTCCAGATCCAGAGCTGGCTTTGCCACTGCAGTGCTGCAGGACCTCATAGCCACACCAAATCCTCTCTAGAACCAGCCACCCTGACTCAGCTTTGGGATTCTTCCCAAGTATAATGACTGCAGCAGTGAAACACGATGAACATAGTACAGTTTTGTACCTATCATAAATGTAGATGTTCGAGTGTCTTCACTGCTGCAGTCCTGGTTATTCACCCACCTTCCCCTCTTTCTTAGCTGGGACTTGTCTATAACTTTCTACACTATACTTTTTATGTGGTGTATTTGCTGCCTACTAAAGATTATGTTTTTACCTTATGTATGTTTTGTAAGCAATATGTATTGCGTATCCTTTTGGAGGCACCTGACGTCTGGGGCAAGAAAAACTGAAGAAAATGGCATCGGCTGCATCTTATATACCACTGGCGCACTGACGTCAGGGAAGAAGCGACAGCAACTGACACCGGACCAAGACTTTGGAACTCTGGCCGACTGTGGGACCGCCTGATGGCAGGATAATCCCAAGTGTAATGACTGCAGCAGTGAAGACACTCGAACATCTACATTTATGGTAGGTACAAAACTGTACTTTTCCATACCTGGACAACTGGCTCCTGACTGTCACCACCAGGCATCTACTTCTACAAGCCAGGGATTCAACCATCCAAGTCTGTACTCATCTAGGCATCACTATAAATTGGGAAAAGTCTGTCTTGTCGCCCCTCTCCATATATGAAATTTATAGGCGCAGAAATAGACACAGTTGCAATGATGGCTTGCCTTCCTTCAGACAGAGTGCAAAATCTAAGACAACAAATATACAGCCTGCATCCCCATCACAAGGTCAAAGTGAAGACAGTGCTCAAGCTACTGGGAACCATGGACTCTACTATAGCTCTACTTCCGTTAGCCAGACTACATATGAGAATTCTGCTGTGACTACCTTTTTCCCAGTAGTCTCTTCAGCAACTGTCCCTGTCTCATCCCATTTTAATAACAGAATCTTGCAAAAAGGACCTTCGTTGGTGGATCCAGTCCAATCAACTAACGATAGGGAGACCATTCATTCCTCGCCAACCCGTTACTACTGTGACCAAGAATGCCTCCCAGATTGTTGGGGGGGGGGGCATTATCTAGGAAGGACAGTCCAAGACACATGGCAAGAACATGAGGCTCACTTGCATATCAATGTTCTAGAGATGAGAGCAATGCTACTAGCGTTGTAAGCACTTCACGGCTTTCTTTCTCTAGGGACAATAGCAGTCCAATCAGACAATATGTCAGGGGTATGGTATATAAACAAACAAGGGGAAACCAGATCCTACCCCCTTATCTCAAAAGGCCCTACGTGTTTGGCAGTGGGCGATATCTTCCCAATGCTTTCTAGTTGCAATGCATATCCTGGGGAGAACCAATGTGATAGCCGACAAGCTCAGCAGGGCAATCTTGATGCCTCACAAGTGGTCTCTGAGTCAGAAAGTCATGGAAGATTTTCCACAAATGGGGACAGCCTTGCTGCGATCTGTTTGCCACCCCAATGAACACCAAATACAGCAGCTACTTCACCCTTATCCCCCCGGGGAGACACAGAGAGATGCACCTGTCCACAATTGGCCCTTGGGACTTCTTTATGCTTTTCCTCCCTTTCCGCTAATATCGACAGTTATCCAGAAAGCAAAGTCTTTGAGAAGCAGAATGATACTCATCACTCCTTACTGGCCACTTCAGATTTGGTTCTCCTTCCTCAGGCCTCACCTTCTGGACGATCCATGGACTCTGGACCCAGTACCAGACCTTCTGACACATATGTCAGGCACGTTCCATCCCTGTCTCCACACCCTCAACTTGACAGCGTGGCTGCTCCACTTCCATCTCAGGTCAGGCTTTACGATTTCTCCCCTGCAGTTACACATATCCTGACGTCATCTCCTAAACCTTCTACAAGAAAATTGTATGCTAGCAAATGGAAAAGATTTTCCCTTTGGGCGCAAGCTAGAAACATAGATCCATACACAGCCTCCATTCCCTTAGTATTAGAATTTCTAACCAAACTTTGTCATCAGGGATCAGCTGCTGCTACTACAGTCAAAGTTCAATTAGCAGCTATCTCCAGTTTTCATTTGGGGCAACATGAACCTAATCTTATGGCTCACAGATTGTGTAAATCATTTTTAAAAGGCATTACCTTACTAAGACCTTCTTTTCAAGAACTTATATCTCCCTGGGATTTAAATTTTGTTCTTTCAAAACTTACCTCACTGCCTTTTAAACCTTCACATACATGTGATTTAAAGTTCCTTTCCTGAAAGACCATTTTTCTAGTAGCCATTACGTCCACCAGAAGAGTGTCAGAGCTGCAAGCACTCTGTCAAACCACTTAACTTGATATTCAGTTTCCCTTCGCACTAACCCTTCCTTCTTCCCCAAGATTTGTTCACAATCAAATATTAATCAAACTATTGAACTGCCAGTATTTTTTCCAAATCGTACAAACAAAGCGGAATATAAGTTTCATCACCTTGATGTACACCAACAGTTAAGGTTCTATCTTCATAGAACCAAAGAGTTTAGGAAATCAAACCAATTATTTATATCTTTTTCGGAGACGAGAAAAGGAATGTCAGTCTCCAAGATGACGTTATCAGACTGGATTTCAAATTGCATATCTTTTATTTACTCTTCTAATGGCAAAGAGCTCCCATTTAAAATTAAAGCTCATTCCACCAGATCCATATCTTTTCAAGCCAGAATTCCAATGGACAGTATATGTGCAGCAGCAACTTGGGCTACCCCTCATACCTTTATTACTCATTACAAATTGGACTTGGCCTCCAGGGGTAGAGCCTCCTTTGGTTCCACGGTTCTTAGGGATATATTGAGCCACCCGAGAAAAAGGTGCTAGGGACCCTGTCCCATATGTAAGAATGAAGGCGCTGTAGGACTACAGAACATAAAGAAGTTATGTACTCACCATAACATTCCATGTTTGCAGTCCATCTCGCCCTTCATTCTTACAAACCCACCCAACTTCCTCTGTCCATATATCCTTGGAGGATCTGGAGACAAGATAATGTATGTCTTCGTTAGATTTGGAGACCTTTCACCTATTGTTTTTCCTTGTGGAAATACTTTTATATCACTATTATAGACAGCAGCACTTTTATATCACTATTATAGACAGCAGCAAACAAGATCTGGGGATTATTACTAGTTCATTATGGGATACCTACCTTGCCACGAGCTAACGTAGAGACTTCAAGCTTTGTAATCGTCCGAGTCGGAGCCGAGGATTTTCTCTGAACCCATATGTAAGAATGAAGGGCGAGATGGAGTACAAACATGGAATGTTATGGTGAGTACATAACTTCTTTTTTGCCTGCACTAGACCGAGGTTAAGTATTAATGCAACTGAGTTTGCAGTTGTGAAAGCCTTAAGATGAAATATTTTCAAACCTTGTACATAGCATAGTTTGGGAATTATTGATGCAAATATGAACAAGCAATATTTGACGCCTAGAGGTGTCAGTAATAGTTAAATGCAGATGCACCTGGAAGCATCACCTGGATGTTATGAGTTAAAGTAGCCACAATCCCTGTTTGCAAACATGGTTGCTTAAATGACACGGCATACTGTGTGTTTTCTGAGCAATTAGCGGCTTTGTATTAGAGTAGTACCTTGCAGGATGTGCAGTAGTAAGTCCCACCTAAACCTTGCCCACCATCCAACAATCGGTTAAACGTAAGTAATATTTATAGTGATGGCAGCATGAATATTCATTGTCTATTTGTAGTTTACCATTTTGCTCAGTGTAGTGAGATCTCACAGTTGATGTATTTAATTAATGGGGGTGTGGGGGTGCAGGTGGGCTTGCCCCCCTGCAAAATGAAGGAAAAAGAAATAACATTATAACTGCAAATATTGTTTTTTGACTTCGCTTATGCAGGGGGCAGGCCCCCCTCGCACCCCTCCCCCAAATTAAATATACCAACTCCAAGATTGCATTACAAGACAAAAGGGTAAAGTATGAATAGGCAAGGAATATTCATGCCGCATCTGCATGCCTGTTAATCATGCATATTTCCCATAGGGTGATGCGCCCCTTTTACCTGTCATTCAGTAAAACCACACCCACATCTTTGCTGAACGGCCTGCGAGGTACTACACTAATACAAAGCCCAATTAAAATTGTAGCAAGAGTTCCTTTTCTCCTTGCATTTCATACAGTGAAAGGCAATTTTTTGGGCCTCAACTTCCTGATCACTTCTTTTTTTTCCCCTTGTCATGCGTTTGCTCAGGGCAACTGACTTCCTAACTACAGCTCTGCTCTTGATAGTACCATCACTGGAATTCTATGCACTGTCTCTAACATGTCCTGCAGGCATGATTGAATACCAATACCAGTGGTGTAAATACAGTAGAAAACAGTGATGAAGAACATGCAATCTAATGCAACAGCTGACCAAGATGCAGCTCTTGTAACAAAACATGCACTTGCAGGTATTGTTTAAAAATTGGTAGAATGAAAATAAGTGTGTCTACTAATGTTTGAATCTTTGCCTCACTCATCACTAGTATGTTTTGTGCAAAAACTAGGGCAGTCAGGTCATAACATCTCAGAAATGCTCAAGATTTTTCCCTTAAGTACAGGCTAAGTTAATAAATGAGTTGGTTTAAAAGCTTTTAGACTACTGCAGTAATCTGAGACAGACTTCAGCAATTTCTTGCAGTCACCCTTCCGAACAAGCTCAGAAAGAGGCTGCAAAATGTGAATGGAAAGCTCATGTGACTTTGATAAAGACAGGCTAGAATTGTCCCTTAAAGGTTATTAGTCTCTCTGTTTAATGTGTTATAAGTATTTGTTTGCTGTATTGTGTACTCTGTGTGTATGTTTGTAATAGTAACATTTATCTTCATTCTGTCACACTCCTTGTTATTCATTATTTTCTTTTACTTCTTGAAGAAGGGTCTGTACCTGAGGATACAGGTGGTGCTGTCTTTAATGGAGAAAAGAAGGTCCTTTATTATTCAGATGCTTTGACGGAAATTGCCTTTGTTGTGCCGTCATCAACAGAATCATCTGGTAAGAACAAATAATCAGAGCTGCTAAATATTTTTTGTAGAAGTTTTGTTTGTTCGTTTGTTTTGTTACCAGTCCATACTCCTGACCATCACTCTTTTCAGTGACCCATTTGTTCCTCCAGCAGCATGAAAGTTGTAGTCCATCCATTTTCCTTGGGATGGGAGTAGAGAGTAAGTAATGGTGACATCCGTAAAGGAACACCCCCCCCCCCCCATGCATGGGCCAGTTAGTGCTTTTGGGGTTGAGTGTAGTGCCGGACTGTCACTCACTTCCACAAGTGGCACAAGCTTGTGGACATCCACATCCTTTGGGGGTTCTCTGATGTCAACTGAGAAACACGAATGGAGAAAATGGCCCCAGGCACATGCCCCCTCTCCTGCCACCCAGGGAAAGATGCGTGGGTACAGTCGCTTCATTCCTGTCCAAGCCCCAGTCATTTACTTCAGTGTTAGGACCACAAGTTACTCTATAGAGTCATCTGTGTTATAGCCATTTTATGAAGTACTTTTACCTGCAACTGCCTTTTGGAGGCATTAAGTTCATTTAGTCAGCTGTTATATTCATATTTGTAAATCATGTCAGGTTCACATAATCCATTCATCCTCAACCCCTTTTCCCAGTTTTGCACATGGGGTTTGGGTGTCACTTCAACAGTAACAGTCATGTAAAGCCAAGATTTTACACCACTTGGTGGCTAGCCCTGCCAGTGATAAAAATGTATTCAGAACTTATACTCATTTTGCTCAAAAAAATGTTCTTATGCTCTTAATCTGACTTGTATAATCAAGTAATACATCAGTAGTAAAGAAAATGTGCATATTTGTTAATGAAGTCGAACATAAAAAAAAGCAAATGTAAGCTAATGCTTTGTGTACTTATTAGGAAAATAACAAGTAAAGAGTATTAGCATATTAAGCATGTTAAGAAGTTTGACATTAGATCACTGTTGCAGTAGCCTAAGCTCTTTGGGTCTTCTCCATGCCACCTGCCAACTTTTCAAAGCTTAAGAGTGCCCCCACCATGTGCTGTAAATATCAGGAACTTCTATAAAAAGACAGAGCCCAAAAACACTAAAGAAATGTGCTTCGTGGAACTGTTGGCCAGCTAGTAGTACTTCAAGGCCGAAAATAATCAACTGTTAGAGCAAACCTTACAGAAATTTAATTGTCTGAGGAAAGCTTCTTTATCTGATCTTGTAATTTTCATTCATTCCTCTACTGATGGGTCTTGGGTCTGACTCTGTAGCTTCTCCCAGATCCTTGGATCCAAACTCTCAAGCTCCTCACTTTACCCATAATGCCATGACAACCTAACATGCTTCTGATCTTATTTGCTGCTACTTAGCTACAGACATGGATCCTTTCACTCTCAAGATTTTTGGGTGATTTCTTAGTTGGAATAGTGAATTATTACCAGATTTTTCCTTCTCGCTCCTTTTTCTTACCTACCTTCCTTGTTCAGTGTTTATTTTGCCTACTCTGATTTTCTGTGCAGTTGTTACCAATTTCTCAGTACTTTTCTTTAGTACCATTGCTGATACTTTGGTCTCTCAAATTTTTATTCTACTTCTCCCTTTTAGAGTATTTCTCGACTCCCCTTGTTGGTAGCTATCTTTTCTATCTTTTCTAATACAGGAAAAAAAAGGTAGTAGTTTTTTGTTAGTTATCGTTTATCCGTATCTTACTTAGGCCAGCAAAATACCACACTCAGATGCCCACATGGCATGCGTACACTGTTTATGCGCTGGACATTTAGACGTGGACTGCTGTGTTTTTGCTGGTTTCAACTCTAGGGCACTCAGACAGGGTGAACAAGCTTGTATTAAAGGATGTTCTCCCTTATACTCCTGCTTCATCTGGGGCTCAAACCCCTCTAAGAAAATTGGTAATGGAAAGCCTGAATCGTCTCCCCAAAGATAAAGACTTTCATAAAAGGTCATTAGATCCCAAATTTTCTTCAGTTCTTTTGTCGAAGCCCCCTGCCCCCAACCATCTTGGATCTGTCAATTTTGAAATCAAAATCACCTCTGATCATATCTGATCACCTCTTCCTCTACGGGATCCAGTCACATTTCGTCTCCTTTCACCCTTCTTAGAGGAATCCCCCATAAACATTTTAGACCTCTGCCCTTGACCTGTTTTCTTGGCTTTTCAGGTGTTTTTCTGAGGCTAATGTGAATAGGATGATGAGGAAATTCCTCTGAGTTCAGGTCCAGATGGAGATACTGTAGGCTCCATCTTCCATTCTGTCTGTGAGCCAACCTTTGACTAACATCCCCTTTGGTCTCTCCTTCTCCTATCTGACTTACTGTTTCAGAGACTTCAGATCTGAGTCCACTTTTGGAGCCAGAGGATTCTTGGAGTCAGAGCATCAGTGCCAGATCCAGGGGTCTAGAGTCAATTGTGAAGCTGTTGGAGCCATCCCTTCGGCTTCAGCACTGGACAGCATGGGTCCAATTCTATCCTTAGGCGGAGTGCTAGGAGGAGCTGTCAGTTGAGGAAGCATTGGCTCCTTTGCCATAGACTTTGGTTTCCTGTAGACGCTCTGCCTTCGAGACTGTAGAGAGAGTCTGCTCATTACCTAGAGAAAGGACGTCCCTATCTCCTTCAGTTCTTTGCTCTGGGCCTCGTTCTTCTATTCCACTGGGACAGCCAGCCTGCTCAAGTCTCTAGTCAGTCCTTCAGGACTCCCCCATCTCTTCTGATACCTCTCTAGACCACCTCATTGATTAGGTCCCTCGGAAGAGAACTTGTAGTAGGAGATACCTAGATTCCCCTCAGGAATTTCTCATGAAGGACACTGATTTTGATGAAGGGGAAGGGTCCCCCAGTTCTGCACCTGAAAACATCTTGTTTGGAGATATTTTAGAGCTCTTAAAACAGAAAGGGTTCTTTAGACACCCCTTTTGAAGAGGAGTTAGGGCTCTTGGAGGATTTTGGGTCTAGCCTGGCTATGTCTTGGTTGACTCCCCTGCTGATGAACTTACAGATTTCATTTCTTACCGGGAGTGGAAGGAATTGGATACTGTGGAGCCTGTCCCTAAATATTCACACAAAATCTTAGCCTTTCCCAAGGACAGAACCCACTGCAGGAAGGGTGTCCCAGTTGATGCCATGGCTGTGGGAGTAAGACCTAAAAAGTGCTTGTGGAGCAGAGCTGTTCTGTCCATCCCCCTAACAGGGAGTCCAGGGCCTTGGACAGATTTAGTAAGCACATGTACACTTCAGTGACCTTTGCTGTGTGCTTGCTGAATTACCTGACACATTTTAAAAGATTACAAAGAGATTTGTCTGAAGAACTCTCCAATCTCTTTCTGAGTCCATGTCTGCAGAGGACCAAAATAGTTTCCTCACAACTGACCACTCTTCAATTAATATCTTATGCGTCAGTGAGGCTGATCTCCCATTTAGTGGAAGGTATCTCAAAGGCAGCAGTTTCAGGCATAACCATCAGGAGACATGCATGGATGTGACTGTGACTTTGCAGAGCCCTTTAAGTCTTCATTCATCTCTGTTCCCTTTGATGGATATTCCTTATTTGGCTCTAAAGTGAAGGACACACACTTCAGATGTGAGCAAGAAGGAAAGACCCTGTCTGCCACAGGGTTTCATTTTTCTACCCCTCAAAGACCCTTTTCCTGGAGTCAATGCGGAGGTAGGAAGGTGTGGTTCCATAAATCCTAATGCCCTTTTTAAGATTCATGAGGAGAGAGTTCTGCTAGGGACAGAGGGGGGAACTCAAACTGAAGATGCTGCCCTTACGGCAGAGGTGGCCTACAAAACCAGGGATTCTTGGACACCTCCTTGGACAAATGCTATCAGCACTCCTGAAAAAAAGCCCAACTGTTGCCCACTGAAGATAGTCGGGTGCATTTGTATCTGCAGCAAAGAGCCTGGCTATCCACAACAAAAGATTTCTGTATGCAGGGAATTATATCCAGAGGTTATATCATACCATTTTTCTAAATTCCCCGTACAAGAATGAAAAACATCCCAGATGTTCCACCCAGTCAGAGGGAAGCAGTAGCATTAGAAATAGAAAAGCTGCTAGAAAAGAGAGTCATCCAAAAGGTTCTCCCAGACCAGAGAGGATCTGGAACCTATTGAAGATTCTTCTTAGTGTCAAAGAAGACAGGAGACATGAGGCCCATCCTGAATCTCAGGAAACTAACCTAGTTTGTGCAATAGTCAAGGTTCTGGATGATCACAGGTCAGTCAATTTTGCCTGTACTGTGAAAGAATGATTGGATGTGGTCGATAGATCTTCAAGATGCTTACTATCACATCAAAATGAACAGGTGCTCCAAAAGATATTTGTGCTTCAGCTAGAGACACTCATTACCAGTTCAGACAACTACCCTTTAGTCTCACCACAGCCTCCAGAATGTTCATCAAATGCATGGTGGTGGTGGCTGCTCACTTGAGACTGCTGGGATTCCAAGTGTTTCCATATCTAGACAACTGGCACCTAACTGTACCAACCAGGCAACTCCTCCTGCAGGCAAGGGACTACTTGCTCCAGTTATGCCTCTATCTAGGCATTACAGTAAATTACAGCAAATCACAACTCACACCTACACGGATTCTGGGGTTCATAGGTGCTCATATAGACACAATCAGAGGGCCTCTCTTCTTGCAGCTCAAATCCTGACACTTAGACCCCAGGTCAGGAAAGTAATGTAACATTCTTCTTTTCCAGCATGACTAATTTTACAAGCCTTGGGATCCATGGCAGCTGCTATCAGTCTCGTCCCTTTAGCCAGGTTTCTCATGCGAATTTCACAATAGACACTGTGTCTTTCCAGTGATCCATTCTTCAGTATCTTTAACTGCTCCAGTCAAGATCACACAAGTGTGCAAAAGATGTCTTCTTTGGTGGATTCGTTCAAATGAACTCACTGAAAGATCTCTATTTGTTCTTCCCCTGCCCACGGCCACAGTGACCACAGTTGCCTCCTAACTTGGGGGGGGGACTACTTGGGAAGGACAGTCCAAGGCACGTGATCCCCCGAAGAGACCAAGAAGCATATCAGTTTCCTATAAATGAGAGCAGTACTCCTAGCATTGCAGGCCTTTCAAGACGTTCTCCAAACCGGGACAATTGCAATTCAGACAGACAGTATATCATTGGTCTGCTATATCAACAAACAAGCGGAAACCAGATCTTACCCTATTTGTCAAGAAGCTAAAGTTGCTTTCTGATAGCAACACATATCCCAGGGGGTCCAGCATAATTGCAGACAAATTAAGCAGGTCTATTCTAATGCCTCACGAGTGGTCTCTCAACACAAAGGTGGTGGAGAGGATTTTCCATCAATGGGACCAACCATGCTGCAGTCTTTTTGCATCTTCCCTCAACAAGTGCAGCAGGTTCTTTGCCCTGATCTCCTCTGTAAAGGAGTCCCCAAGGGAGACTCTGCTGTATGCTTGGCCCACCGATCTCCTTTGCGCTTACCCCCCCCCCCCATTACCCCTCATTCCCAAATTTCTTCAGAAAGCATGTCAATTGAAGACAGTTATCCTGATCGCCTCTTACTGGCCTCATCTTATCTGGTTTCCCTTCTTTTGGCCTCATCTTCTACGTCCACCCTGGATTCTGGATCCAACTGCAGACCTACTGTCTTACCTGGCATATATGATTCATCCAGACATTTCAGGCCTCAAATTAACTGCATAGTTTCTCCAATTCTATTGATTGCTAGACAGCCCAGGCTCTCCTCCTCTGTTTGTCACATTCTATTATCACCCCACAAAGCTTCCACTGGAAAAGTTTATAAAAGTAAATGGAACAGATTTGTTTTTTGGGCACATAAAAAGAATTTGGATCCATTTTAGCAGCGGTTTCTAAGGTTCTTGATTTTTTTTAGCTACAATTTTTAGTGAACTAGTTAGCTCTTCAGCTGTCAGAGTATAAATAGCAGCTATTTCTAACTCAACCTTAGCTTCCTCCAAGATTTGCAAAACCTTTCCAAGAGGAATATATTTACTTAGACAATGTCTAAAGGATCCTACTCCTCCTTGGGATTTAAATGTTTTTCGAGCCTTAACCCAATTCCCCCATGACCCATCAGCTAAGTCTGAACTAAGATTTTTGACCTGGAAAACTGTTTTCTTAGTTGGTATTGCTCCTATCAAAAGTGTGTCTGAACTTCAAGCTCTTTCTTCTAAACCTTAGTTAATTTTTCACAAGGATAGAGTATCTCTATGGACCAGTCCTTCCTTTCTTCTTAAGGTGGTGTCAAAATCTAATATTAATCAGGTTTTCAACTTTGTAATCTTCTTTCCAAAAATTTCAAAGGAGAATATATGTTACACCTGTTGATGTTAACAGTTACATTTTTACCTTCACAGAATCAAAGAATTGAGGAAATCCAAACAATTATTTGTTTCGTTTTCTGAGTCAAAATTAGGCAAACTGGATGACTTTAACCAAATGGTTGACTGACTGTGTATTACCTTTGTTTATGAAAAAGTGGGTTTGCCTTTACCAAAGCCACCAAAAGCCCATTCCACCAGTTCTATGGCAACTTCTTCAGCCTTTTTGTCTAGAACTTCCTTCAGTGAAATTTGTGCAGCTGCAACTTGGGCTAATCCTTATACCTTTATTACTTATTACCAATTGGATCTGCCGTCTAGGGGAAGAGCAACCTTTGTTTCAGCTGTGCTCAGGAATATCCTTCTTTAGAGTCCTTCCGGGATTTAGGTAGCTGGGGACTCTGTTCCAACAGTTAAGGAATGAATGAAAATGACAACATCAGATAAAAAAGTTATGTACCCACCATAACGTTCCATCTGTGTATCCATTTTCATTCTTCCTCAACTTTCCACTCACCAACCCCCTCCTGACTTTACTCCTGGAAAAAATGAAGGATATTGAAGGAACCTCTGTTCCCTTGTTTGAGTCCCATATTTCGTTATTTTCTGATTCTCTGCTACTCTGCAGGTCTGTGGGCAGCAAACTAGATCTGAGGTATGCAGGGTGACTAGGGTATTTTGGGTAAAGTAAGGCACTCGAGAGTTTGCGTTCTTCAGTCTGGAAGAAGCAGCTGAGCTGAATCTGAGGAGTGGATCTGAACCCAACAGTTGAGGAAGAATGAAAATGGACAACACAGATGGAACATTATGGTTAGTAGGCAAGTTTTTTGCCACTTCCTGTCAGGGGAGATTTTGTGTGAATGCATTTGTGGGAAAAATTGTGTAAAATATTTATTTATTTATTTTATTTTATTTATTTTGCTTTTGTTCCTAGACCTACATGATTTTGTAGGTTTCATGTGTAAGGGGCATGGTGCTGTTTTTGTGGGTGCTGTCAGTGGTTTGCTTATCTCAGCTGCACCTTACAGCTGTTTAAAGTTTTAGTGACCTTTTCAGGTGCCACTACCAATCCTCAGTGCTTCAGTCTTAGCTTAACCATGGAAGCATTTACCAGTCTCCACTGTTGTTCTTTCCTTTGTCCATAAGAAGAATAAAGTTGTCAGGAAGGCTCTGGTTGTGCTTTATTGACTGATGGGTGAATCTGCTGTGTCCAGTTTTGGTTCCACAAACCCACTCATCTTTTTACTCTGCTGTCTCTGGTGCATCACATACAGGCAATAAGAAGCAGAGGGGTAGACACATCCTCTGCATCTATATGGATGTCCTCTGTGGCAAGGGAGAACCACTGATGTTCTTCGTGTTTCACTGTTGCAGTCATCACTTGTGGGTTATCCCTGCTGTGGTAGCCCTCGGCCGGCCTGAATTACCAGAGTCAATTTTTTTTTGCATGTGTGTTTTTGTGTGTGTATAGATCTATATCTATCTATCTATCTATATATATATATATATATATATATATATATATATATAGATCTATATATATATGCACACAAAAACCCTTAACCCCCACTTCCCTCTTCAAAAAAACAGTTTAAGCAGTAAGGAGCCAATAAACATAATGTTGGAAGGATAGAGGTGGGCAGCAGCATGTTGTAGGCATGGTACAGAAGGAGTAAGCGCTTTTGCGATCTACCCAGATCGCTTCTTCAGACTGTATTACAATGTCATCTTATCTAACCAAGCATTTTAAACCTTCAATCATTAACACATTGCAGTTAATTAATCACAATTACCTAATTAAAACATGGGAGTGGTTCCCTTTCAATAAAAACTTTTTAAAAATCCAAAACGTCTTACTTTGCCATTCTTTTGTATCATCTTATATCTAAACAAATTACTTATAAAAAACAGGTCAGTATATATGATACAATAGAAACATAAAATGTTAATAAAAAATATTAGCAAAACATTACCTATGAAAATGCATGTGTATATATGTGCATATTATTATAACATAGGCCTAACTAAGCTAGATCACAACCATTTGGCAGACAAAATTCTTAATTTCATTTAATATACTTGAATTCATTATAAATATAGACATAAAGCAAAGGCAACATATTATATAATAAGGCATGGATATAATTAAATGTCATATTAAAAACATAAATAAACATTTAGTGCTTCAAATGTGCTTTAAGGAAGGGTTTAAGTGATACTGCATCATTTATTCCTGGATGTTTATCTGCATTTAATTTTATAATCCACTTCTGTTCTAGTTCTTCAGTTTTATTTTTTATATCACCTCCTCTAAGGCCTTTCTTAACTACCTCAAGCACAAAGAATTTAAAATGATGTTCTTTCCCTTCTTTTTGAATATGTTTGGCTAGAGCATTAGTTTCTTTACCTGTCGCAATGTCTCTCATATGTACTAGAATACGTTCTTTTAGCATCCTATTCGTTTTACCTATATAGTATGCTTTGCATATTTGACAAAAACTGAAAAATACTACGTCAGTAGTTCTACAGTCTGCATATATATTTGCTTCTATTTTAAATTTACTCACTGGATGAAAAAAGGTAGTGCAGGAAAAAATATGTATGCATGCTATACATTTTCTACAGGGGTAAGTACCTTTCCTCTGTGCTGTAAATTCATGTATAGTATTATGTGATTTATGGCATAGCTGCCTTTTTAAAGACTTTTTATTAATGAAAGAAAAGTGTGGCGCAGACTCTATTACAGTTTCTAAATCCTTGGATGCAGTTAGAATATTCCAATTCTTTTTAAAAACATTACAAAACACATTTATATCGCTGGCATAAGTAATAGGAAAACATAGTCTTGTATCATTGTGTTGTCTATCCTTTGTCTCTTGATTTTCTATTCCCTCTGAGAAATAAGGACGGCCTTTCGTTCCTCTTACTGCCAGTGTTTCATTGATACATGCATCTATTTCAGAGTTGGAATAGCCTCTGCTAATAAACTCATCCATCAATATTTCTGTTGCTTGCTTAAGTTCACTGTCACTGTTGTATATTCTCATATTTCTAACCATCTGTCCTTTCAGGACATTTCTACTAACATGTTTGGGATGCATACTACCTTGATGCAGTAGGCAATTTTTCCTTGCCGGTTTCCTATATAAACTAGTTTAAAATATAAACTTTTTTAAAAAAATTGGAATATTCTAACTGCATCCAAGGATTTAGAAACTGTAATAGACTCTGCACCACACTTTTCTTTCATTAATAAAAAGTCTTTAAAAAGGCAGCTATGCTATAAATCTTATAATACTATACATGATGTTACATCACAGAGGTAAGGTACTTACCCATGTAGAAAATGTATGGCATGCAGATATATTTTTTCCTGCACTACCTTTTTTCATCCAGTTAGTAAATTTAAAATAGAAGCAAATATATATATGCAGACTGTAGAACTACTGACGTATATTTCAGTTTTTGTCAAATATGCAAAGCATACTATATAGGTAAAACGAATAAGATGCTAAAAGAACGTATTCTAGAACATATGAGAGACATTGCGACAGGTAAAGAAACTAATGCTCTAGCCAAACATATTCAAAAAGAAGGGAAAGAACATAATTTTAAATTCTTTGTGCTTGAGGTCATTAAGAAAGGCCTTAGAGAAGGTGATATAAAAAATAAAACTGAAGAACTAGAACAGAAGTGGATTATAAAATTAAATGCAGATAAACATCCAGGAATAAATGATGCAGTATCACTTAAACCCTTCCTTAAAGCATGACATTTGAAGCACTAAATGTTTATTTATGTTTTTAATATGACAGTTATATCCATGCCTTATTATATAATATGTTGCCTTTGCTTTATGTCTATATTTATAATGAATTCAAGTATATTAAATGAAATTAAGAATTTTGTCTGCCAAATGGTTGTGATCTAGCTTAGTTAGGCCTATGTTATAATAATATGCACATATATACACATGCATTTTCATAGGTAATGTTTTGCTAATATTTTTTATTAACATTTTATGTTTCTATTGTATCATATATACTGAGCTGTTTTTTATAAGTAATTTGTTTAGATATAAGCTGATACAAAAGAATGGCAAAGTAAGAAGTTTTGGATTTTTAAAAAGTTTTTATTGAAAGGGAACCACTCCCATGTTTTAATTAGGTAATTGTGATTAACTGCAATATGTTAATGATTGAAGGTTTAAAATGCTTGGTTAGATAAGATGACATTGTAATAAAGTCTGAAGACGCGATCTGGGTAGATCGCGAAAGCGCTTACTCTCTTTTTGTATAAATAAAAGGTAAATCTGTTGTGGAAGTCTGCAACTTCTTTATTTTACTATTTTGGTACTTTTGTGTTGTTGTTAGAGTGAACTCAGTACTTTGTCCATTTTCCTTGTATGGTACAGAAGGAAGCTCTCTTTTATCACTAGCATGATAGGTGCTCTTTTAGTTGCGTGAATAATGCTGTTGGCATGAGTGAGCCAAGTGGCTAGGCTCATTTTGCCTCTTTAACTTGCCAGAACATGAGCCCAAGCAGTGCTTTTCCTCATGCGTAAGCCTCTATCACACACACACACGTGAATTTACATCTAAGAATATGCACAGTGATCCACACCAGTCCATTCCATTTGCTCATAGAGGCCTGGGCACAGGATTTTGTGTTACCTGTTCCTTGTTTCTCAGTCCATTCCACAATCTGTCTTATTTTACAGTTTCAGTATATGTTTCCCAAGCATTTCAGTTCCTTATCCAGCTTCCTGTTAACTTTTGTGTAGTAACTTTCCCTTTCAACAGCTTCTTACTTTGTTGTCATTTCATAAATTCAGGATCCCATAGACTTAACAAATAATTCCAGACTAATAGCATAACACAGATTATCTGAAACAATTCTGTGTTAGTTTGTGATTGACTGTGCAACTGCATTGCAAGAAATTATTTAGTTTTATATTTTATTTTTACCTCTGTTTTTCGCTGTTTGTTGGAAGAAGAAGTAACTTGTAGACAGGAAGATTTACTTATATTTGTATATTGCTGTTTTTTCCCTCTAATTTTCACTTTGTTTTTAGAAAGGATAGATTATAAACAAACGAGCAAACTCTAGCCATTACAGGAGTCCTAGTCAGCTATAACACAGAATGCAGTGAGTGCAATCCAGAGTTTATCTGAAACAATCCCATATTAGTTTGCGACTTTTTTTTTATCTTTACTGTTATAACGAGGCACGACTGTGAGTGAGAGTGAGCATATGCTACTGCACACATTCATGTGTGATGTAAAGAAAGTCAGGCTTTTGTGTGACTAGCACAACTGGTATGGTGGGTCAGTTTAGTTTAGTTTTAGTTTAGTTTTATCTTGTTTGTGTGATTTTTCTCTTAGAAGTCAACTTAAACTCTCTTTGAATTCTAGGGTAACGGAATTTAACTGTCCTTTTAGAATTCTTAATTTGTTTGCTGTTGAAATCGGTTCTTTAAAGGAGTATGCCATTAATGATTTGCTAAAGCACAAGTATCATATACAGGTAGTAAATGCTATGCATATTTAAAGGTAACATCTGGTAACACTAGTGACCTTTGTTCCTCATCTCACATACTGCAGGATTTGCTTACCATTATTAGTCACAAGTCTAGACTTACTGTTGATGATTGCACTTGTGCATTTAGAACTGTTGTTACATATATTAATGACGGGAGTGATGAGATAAATAATAGGTAAAGTGCAAATAGAACACATTTAGGAAAGGAAGAGTCTAGATCACACATACCTTATTAAACATGATACTGCCGGTGACAACTTTGGAATTCAGAATACAGGTATTCAGCAGTCTTAGAATTCAGAGCACACGGAAGAAAAAAAAAAAAAAGAAAGAAGGACACAGAAGTTCACAAGTAACAAAGAAGAAAAAGAAATTGACTAATGTTGCAAATGCAGAGAGAATCCAGACAGATTATAGGGGCATTGTGCGATCAGAAAACTTCAGTCAACAGTAAAAGGCATCATCTTTTCCAAAAGAGGAGGTATTAATAAGAGGCAAGGGACAGGTAAAAAGGAAGAAATCAAAATTGAAGTTGGAAGGATTGAAAAACACTACTGTAAGGAAAAAAGAGGAGAAAGAGCAAAGTTTGACAACATGGCTTAATCTGTGAAAGCACAAAGCCGTCTGAATGAGAACTTTATGCTTGCAAATGTAATAAGTAATGAAAATGAGTGGGATTAATAAGACTAATGGTGATGAAGATCATTCCTTTGTAACAACTGATAGAGCAGATATTATAGCAATAACCCACGCTTGTGGTAATATTATTAATGACGCGGGTTTTGGTCCCGAGTCGGTGGCGAAGCCCAAAAAAGCAACCGTGGAGAATTATTTACCACCACCCATTACTTATCCTTATATATATTATATTATTTATGTGCTTTTAAGAAAAGAAACTGCTACTTTTCTTAAATTTACTGCCCTTCCGCCAGATGTCTGGCATCGGCGGCATGGCTGTTCTGATAGCGCCTGCGCCTTGATGCAGGCTGAGAAAAGCTTGGGCGAGCAAGAAGCAAAGCAAGTTGCTTTAGCTGTCTTCGCTATGTTAAATAGGTTATGTTTGGCGAAACCGAGCATAAAATAAAAATAAACATCGGACATCTGCTTATTATGCTTCTCGCTATGTTAAACCCATTGCTATATTTAACAATCATTTAAAAAAAGCGAAAAAAATGGAAGCATCCGAGGCGGGCGACGGACCCATCGTCTTTAACTTCCCTTCGATACGCGACGCCTGGCCAAGCGTGCGTTTTCAGAGATCATACTGAATTAGAAGTTGGAGATTCTTCATATCTGGTCAGAAGTGACATTCTTTTAATAGAATATTCTATTATTAGAGGAACTGATACTTGCAGAGAAGATGACGAATATTGAATCGCGTTATGCTTGCAGTAACAAAAATACAGGCTGGTTGGTACAGGTGATCTCATTTGCAAAAACTCTGACTGTTAGTAGAAAATTTACAACCATCTTAGATAGCATAGCTAGTACAGGTGTTAGGACATGTTTTTCACAAATCACATACAGAAAGGAGTCAGATCACTGTGAATGAAAACATTTTTGGGGTAAATTCCTACATGAAAAAAATGGCTGGATTAAAAAAATGGAAATGCATAGAGCATCCAAGCCTAATTTTGTGCAGATTTATTTAGACAGGATGGTGTGCACTTGTCAAGACAAGGGAAGAGAATTTTTGCAGCAGATATATTGCAGTATTTGACAAACACAAGACAGGATGTCAAAAATGTAACCGTTCATAGATAAAATCTGATGTACAGCTGGTGCTTGTTAATGCTTGAAGCATTAATAATAATGGTTTTGGAAAATTTGCTATATTCTCACAATATTGGTGTTATTGTTTGTAAAGCATAATTAAAGAACAAAGACTGGAAACCAGTTCTGTCAGGATATAAATATTTTTACTGTAACAGACAGTCTAACAAAAAAAAATCAGGTGGAGGTCTTATGATGGGGATTAAAGATTGCTATGAGACATGTGATTATTTAATGTTCAGTGATCCTGCCAGTACTGTAGATTGTGTAACTATGACAAGGAGGAGAATCCAGGAACATATAACTATTGGAGTGTATAGACCACCAAAGTCAAGTGCTGATGACCTTGAGGAATTCATTAATTTCTTGTGTGAAGCACAAGAGGGAAGAATAATAGTGGCCTTGGACTTAAATATTTAGAATATATGTTTAGGAACAATTACTACTACAGATTGTAAAAAAAAAAAAAAAAAAGCTTACTGTGGAACAGAGCATATGATACTTCCCATGTTCTATTTGTAAGCCATGCAGCTATCCATCAAGAGTACATCACTACCTAGCTGTTCTAATTTATTGATCAGTGTTTTGTGTATGACCCTATCAGAAGCTGAATTCTGTATAAAATTACATCATAGCACAATTTTTCACGTATGACTATTATACTGTTAATAGAATATCATATTTATTTTCCTAAGGAAGTGACTGTCATTTTTTCATCCGTCTTTATTGAATTATCACTTGTGACATAGGCAAATTTACATTCATATAAACTTAAACCATATTGACATAAACATTATACTTCACATATATTGCTGTATATCATATAACCTAAGCAATATTACATAAATTATTCAATTCCTGCTTTTTTTAAACAAGAAACATGTTCATTAAACCATCACTTAGTAATTTCTCCAAATCTTTTGGGTTTCTAATACCATGATGGTAATGAACCCCATTCCTAAGTTAAAGAATGATTAAAGTTCATGAAATTGGTATTGTTTCACTCTTTGATGTCAGCCAAAAGTGCTCTTTGCAGCACTCGCAGTGTGCCCAGTAATGACTCCTTCTGTAATTCATATGAAGTTACGTGTATTGGTAGCATATCTAAATATGATTGTAGACTCTTTTTTTTGTTTTTGTTTTTTTTTAATAAGACCCATTGCTTCTGCTGATATTGGAACTATCTGAGTAGCCCTCTTCCACATTGCTCTCGTTTCTGCTTGCAGATCGTAATATTTTATAACTTTGTGTGTGTCTGTATGCAAGGACACTGTAGTCACTGTGTGGTGGTTTCAATTATCGATGTTGCTTTTGTCTTCTTTTCTTGGACTACTATATCTGGTTTTCTAGCATCTATCTTTTGAATTGTTGGTAATGGGTGATCTCATGTGATGTAGACCATCATTTTCTATGAAGCTTTATGACTGTTTCCTGTGCTTTTCAGCCACTTCAAAACCATAATGTTTGCACAATCCCCAGTGCAACAGTCTCACCACTTTATTATGCCTTTTAGTATACAGACTTTCTGCCATTAGTATGTCACAACCAGCAACACGGTGTGCAATTGTTTCCAGTTCGGTTTTACAAAACCTACATTTGTCTGTTTCTCCCACATTTTCAATGGACTTTGTAAACCAGCGTGTACATAGACCACTGTCTTGAGCCGCCAATATTAACCTTTCATCTCTTGGTTTGAATTCAGCTCTCCTTAACCATTCCTGCGTTTGTTCTTGATCAACATGAGGTTCTTCCAGAGGTTTCTATACTTGCAACTCTATGAGCTTTCCACATTTCTTGCCCTTTTATCTGGTCCTTCACCTTACATTCTTTCTTTTGTTTTTTGGCACTTTCAGTTGCTGACTGATTTTTATCTACTTCTGATTTGATTTCCATTTCTGCTTGACATCGGTATGCTTCTGCTAAATTAAACAGAGGAGTCATCTTAGATATATTCTCCTCATGTTTCAAAACTTTCACTACATTTGGGTCTTGTGAGGCCAGCAGATATGTGTGGAGTCCCACGATTGCAGATCTGTACATGTACTCGGTTTCAAGGAGGTCCATCCCTCCTTCGGAACGGGGAATATATAATCTTGGTATGCACTGATTTTTATAGATCATTTGGTGAGCATGAAGCATCCTTCTTGTTTTAAAATCGAATTTGCCCAACACATTTTGGGGCCAATTAGTCACTCCAAAACTAAGTTAGGACAGGAAGGGCAAATTGGTTCATAGCTTGGATTTTATTCCTAGATGTCAGTGCTGTTTTCAGGATTAATTTTAGTCTTCTGAAGTATTCCTTACTAAGTTTTTTATACGCATTTGTTTTATTGCTGATCCTTCATCAGTTCCGAGGTATTTATACCCTCTTGCTCAAGTTATTTTATATCACATTCTTGTCTCAAACTGATATTTTCCTGGTGCTGCAGTTTTTCTGCTTTAAAGGTTGCTTTTGCACATTTATAAGACCAAATGACATTCTAATATCTGAAAAAGTTTTGATAACCTGCAGCTGCGCTTTCAGTTCCTCATGTTATGAGCTATACAGTTTTAATTCATCGACAAAGAGAAGATGAGAAGTCTTTAGACTTGGTTGTTTTCTAGGAGCCAAACTATAGCCATGGCCTAAGCTGTTAAGTAGACAACTTAATGGGTTAAGGGCAAGGCAGAATAACAATGGTGACAGAGAGTCACGCTGGAATATCCCCCTTTGCATTTTTATCCCTGAGATAATGATTTGTCCTTTATCATGATTTAATTACAAAGTAGTCTGCCATTGTTTCATGGCCACTCTAACATAGTCGATCAGTATAGGGTGTATCTTATACATTTTTAAGCACTCACTTATCCATAAATGTGGAATACTATCAAATGCATTTTTGTAGTCAATCCATGCCATACTTGGATTCTTCCCCTTTTTACAGTTCTCCACTATGACTTTATTTAACAGCAAATGATCCTTTGTTCCATATGACTTTCTTTTAATGCCCTTTTGTTCTGTAGCCATAATTGAGTTTTCTTCTAAATGACTATAAACTCTGTTGGAGTCAATTCCCGTGTGTAGTTTATATGTCGTCTGAAGGCAAGTTATTGGTCTGTAATTTTTGGGGTAGCTTGCAGGTTCACTCTTAAGTAAGAGCATTGTTTTACCTGTTGTTAGCCAGGTTGGTGTCTGTTCGACATGCGCATATAAATAGATGTTCATCGTGTTACCCTGCTGCAGTCATCACACTTGGGTTATCCTGTCGTCAGGCGGTCCCGCAGTCAGCCGGAATTCCAAAGTCTTGGTCCGGCGTCGGTTGCTGTCACCTCTTCCCTGACATCAGTGCGCCAGGGGTATATATAATGCAACCGATGCCATTTTCTCCAGTCTTTCTTGCCGCGCGGTGCCCGAAGCAGTTCGCAAGTGCCGGTCGTCCGACTCCTGAGATTTTCGAATTCGAATTTCAGACCGAAGTCTTCTATAAAGCTAAGTACCCCGTTGGGGAAACTTTTCTTGCCTCAGACCGATGTCAGAAAAAGTTAACAATTGTATTTCTTGTGGGAAGCAAATACCTCATAAGGATTTTCATTCTTGTTGCATACCTTGCGTAGGCCCAGACCACGACGTCACTTCTTGTCGGTTTTGTGCTAGGTTTAATAAGCACACTATTAAAAGACGCTTTGATTTCGTACAACACTACGGTAGGAAATTTAACTACAACATGCCGTCGGAGCAACCGACTACCGGCGTGCACAAAAAATGCAGGGATAAGGACAGGCAGCCCAGGCCTAAGCCAGATTCTGAGGTCTCGGCTGATCCGGTCTCCGGTCCTCAGTGAGGCTCCGACACAGCCCCTGACTACCGCAGATCTGGAACCTGAGACCGCTACGGAAATTTTGATGGAATGTACCAGGCCGACGCAGCCTTTTACTTCAGGCCCTTCCGACGACTTTGCTTCAAAAGACCTCGCTGCTAGAGAAACGCCATCAGTTTCTGAAGGCGTTTTCAGACCGACGACTCTCAGCATTACAACGTTTTATAAGTCGAAGGCTCCTCCTAAAACTAAAAGGACTGCACTTCAGTCTCCTGTTCAAGGCCCTATGCCTAAGAAACAGATGCTCAAAATGGCTGAAGATTTGATTTCTTTAATCAGGGGTTCACAGCCCCCTCCTGACAAAAGGCCTAGACAAGAGGAAGATTTTGCTTCCTCTGAGCAAATGTCCATTTCTTCAGACTCCTCTGAGGACCAAGACTATTCCTTCTCTCCTTATGAAGATTCTGATGCTGAGGACTCTATTCCCTCAGCTTCTCCTCCTGAAGACTACTCCTTTGGGGAAACTTTACACACTATGAGGGAACATTTTCACTGGGAAGGTCAAGACTATTCTGATTCAAAGAAAAGGCTCAGAGAGTTTCTTTTACTCCCCCAACACAGACCACTTGCCATCCCACCAGTTTTGGACATTGTGGATGATGTCTATTTAGAATCCAGTTTCAACCCAGACTCTGTACCTCCTGCTCCGGCTAAGCCTGACAGATACTACAGAGTGCCTGATTCCCACAAATGTCTTTACAAAAGCCCAGTAGCTAACCCAGAGACTATCTCCCAGGGTCCCAAGGGGGCTAAGGCTTCTATGGCAAAAAATCCAGTACCTTCTGAGATGGATTCCACAGCACTAGACAGGTGGGGGAAAAAGGTTTATACCTCAGCCACACTAGCTATGAGGGCACTGAATTGTCAATTTCATATGCTTAAGTATCAGCAATTTCTAATCTCTCAGTTAAAACAAAGAATAACCACTCTCCCTCAACAATCTGAATTGAAAGAAGTACAGGATCTGTTGCACGCCACTGAGCAGGTGGGCAAACATACCTTACAATGTGGGTTTGATTCTTTGGAGGCCTCCTGCATAGCAGCTGTCACTGGGTCTGTTATACGTAGGCATGCTTGGTTAAAGGAACAAACTCTGCCTGATCATGTTAAAGCAAAACTACTAGATGCTCCCTTAAAGCAGGATATTCTTTTTGGAGTTAAAGCAGAAGAAGTTTTAAAGAAAATGGAAGATAAGGCAAAATCTATGCAGACAGTCAAAGATTTCCTACAAGTACAACCCCTCGCTTCAGCAGAAACTGGCCAACAAAAAATTGGTCCTTTCCAGCCACTGACAGACCGCAGAGGGGTAAATACAGACACCCAAGGGGCAGAGGACAACCACAAGCCCAGTATAAACCTCGCCAATGGGGCACTACAACACAGAAGGGAGGAGAAGACAGGTCTCAATCCACCAGAAGGCAAACTCAATGACTTGCACCTCATCTGGCCAAGCAATACTCTCTTGGCAGCCCCCTTGGGGGGAAAACTCGCACTTTTTGCAGACAACTGGCAGATAGTCACAAAGGACAAATGGGTCCTAGACATAATTTTACAAGGATACAGATTCCACTTTCACACCTTGCCAATGAAAAGAGGAATGCCAAACTTGCCACAAAATCAATGGGCAGAGGCACAAAAGCAAATTACAGCTCTCATGGACATGAGAGCCATTCATCTGGTACCTACTCGAGAGCAAGGCCAAGGATTTTACTCAAGACTCTTTCTAGTGCCCAGAAAGGACAATGCCTGGAGACCAATTCTGGACCTTTCAATTCTAAACACTTACTTACAAGTACCCAAATTCAAGATGCTAACACTACAGCAGCTACTTCCCATGTTGGGCAAGGAAGCATGGCTAGTAACGTTGGACCTCAAGGAGGCATACCTGCATGTCCCTATCAGACAGAGTTGCAGAAGATACCTCCGTTTCATTGCAGGTTCAACCCATTACCAATTCTCTGCACTGCCCTTTGGTTTATCTACTGCACCCAGAGTTTTCACAAAATGCCTGGCACCAGTAATTGCATACTGCAGACAAAGAGGAATTCAAATATATCCATACTTGGATGACTGCCTCATCCAAGCAGAAAGCAAAGACATTCTCTTACATCATCTGGCCTTTGTAAAGCATCTACTAAACTGCCTGGGGTACACAGTAAACTAAAAGAAGTCAAAACTAGTACCCTCACAAAAAAATGACATTCCTGGGTGCCAGCTTGAATACAACGGCCCAGAAGGCTTATCTTACGCCAGACAAGCAACTACAACTGACTCATTATTTCAGGACAATGGCAACAAAGACCCAATTAACTGCAAGAAAAATTCTGCAGGCTTTGGGCTTCATGGCATCTTGCATACTAATAATACCATTTGCAAAGCTGCATATGAGGAAATTACAGTGGTACCTAAAAAGCGTATGGTCTCAACACAGCCACAGCTTGGACACAGTGATATCTCTCATTCCTTGCCTACAACAGGAATTTCTATGGTGGTCACAGGCATGTCACCTCAACAAGGGTCAGCCTTTCACCTTGCCCCCAGCCAGGCAGACTATCAACAACAGATGCTTCAGACTACGCCTGGGGGGCACACATGGCAGGACAATGCATTCAAGGCCTATGGACTGCAGATCAAAGAAATCTGCACATAAATCAAAAAGAGATACCAGCTGTACAGAAAGCTCTGACAGCCTTCAAGGATCTATTACATCCAGGACAACTTGCAGTAAAGACGGACAACACCACAGTAATGTGGTACATAAACAAACAAGGGGGGTACACATTCCTACCCTCTATGCAGGCAAGCAATGATCTTATGGAACACAGCTCTGGCCTACCAAGTCCAGTTACAAGCTCAATTCCTGCCAGGACAGAAGAACACATTGGCAGACGACCTCAGCAGAAACATCAAAGTTTCCCACGAGTAGAAACTAGATCCAGAAATATTTGCAATAACTCAAAAATGGGGCCTTCCAAACATAGACCTGTTTGCCAGTCCTCAAAATTACCAACTGACAAAATTTTGTACAAGGACCTTCCACCATCAAGCTTGGAAAGTGGACTCTGTCTCTTTCAGTTGGAAAAACCTGACAGCATATGCCTTCCCTCCATTACCTCTCCTCACAAAGGTTCTTTTGAAGGTCAAAAAGGAGAGACCATGACTGATTCTCATAGCCCCAGACTGGCCACGCCAGCACTGGTACACACTATTGAAAAATATGGCCCACAGCTCAACATGGATATTGCCTCAAATACCCCATTTGCTCACACAACAAAACAAACAGATTCTTCACAGCCAGCTCAAAACTTTAAGTCTGGCTGCATGGCAAATTAACTAAACATCCAACCAGCTCCTCTTTCACAAGCAGTTCTGGATGTTATTCTGGAAGCCAAGAGGCCAAGCACAAGGAAGGCTTATTCGGACAAATGGAAAAGGTTTTGTGCCTGGAACCAAGCTAAAGGCAAAGACACAATTCAGCCTCACATGCCTCACATTCTACAGTATTTAGCTGAGATGTTGCACAAAGGACTTTCCTTTTCCTCAGTTAAAATCCATGCTTCAGTTATTTCAGCTCACTACAACACGGATCCACCTTTATTTTCACATCCTCTTTTAAGGCAGTTCCTCAGAGGGACAAAAAACATTAGACCACCCAGGAGTGCTCCTACACCAACATGAGACCTCAACGTTGTTCTGGAAAAACTAACACTACCTCCCTTTGAACCAGCTTTCTCTGCAGATCTTCAGTTCCTATCATGGAAGACTGCCCTGCTCCTAGCAATAACTTCAGCTAGGAGAGTCTCAGAGCTACAGGCACTAATGGCAGTGGAACCTTTCCTCATTTTTCATCAAGACAGAGTTTCTCTACAAACTAATCCCTCCTTTATGCCTAAGGTGGTTTCCAGTGTAGCTTTAAATCAAACCATCCACTTACCCACCTTCTTCCCCAATCCACAGAACAAAGGTGAGAGACTCCTGCATTCTTTGGACATTCACAGGCAGCTTCGTTACTACTTGGACAAAACTAAGGCTTTCAGAAAAACTGAGCAGCTTTGTATCCTATGCTACAGCTTCTCAAGGGAAGGCTATTTCTAAGCAAACCATTTCTAAATGGATAGGTCATTGCATACGTTTCTGCTATACCCATCATGGGAAACCAGTTCCTGCTACCATTAGATCCCACTCTACCAGGGCAACAGCTACCTCTACAGCCTTTCTCAGGGGGGTTCCATCCAAGGAAATTTTAGAAGCTGCAACTTGGGAGTTCAGTACACACCTTTACCAAACACTATCACTTACCTCTTTACTCTAAGTCCAGGGTGGGCTTCGCCACTGCAGTTCTGCAGGGCCTTATTGCCTCCACTAACCCTCTATGATACCCCCCCCCCTTCCTTAGCTTTTGGATTCTACCCAAGTGTGATGATTGCAGCAGGGTAACACGATGAACATAGTACAGTTTTGTACCTACCATAAATGTAGATGTTCGAGTGTTCACCCTGCTGCAGTCCAGGTTACCCTCCCTCCATCCCCTCTGATCTACTGGAAAAATCTCTTCTATGCCTTACTGATGTATTTGCTTATAGCTGAAGGGATTTTGTGTTTGTGCAGTGTTCACTCCATTTGGTACTAATTCTGACCACCTTTTTGGGGGCACCTGACATCTGGAGCAAGAAAAACTGAAGAAAATGGCGTCAGTTGCATTATATATACCCCTGGTGGACTGACGTCAGGGAAGAGGCGACAGCAACCGACGCCGGACCAAGACTTTGGAATTCCGGCCGACTGCGGGACCGCCTGACGACAGGATAACCCAAGTGTGATGACTGCAGCAGGGTGAACACTCGAACATCTACATTTATTGTAGGTATAAAACTGTACTTTCTTACTCATGGCTAAGTCTTTGTGCAAAGATGTTAATAGTTTAAACCAAAAGTTAGTTACTGCATATGGGCCGGAGGTTTTCCAGTTAGAGGCTTTTCTTAACTTTGTTTCAATCTCTCTGGCTGTTACTTCATCCCATTTCATATCCTGTACCTTTAAACTTCTTATTCTTTCTTTTACTTCTTTTATCCATTTAGCATCTTTGCTGTGTTCCACAGGATCTTCGTAGTTGCTTTTCTAAAATGTATCTATTTCTTCTTTTTTTGGCGGTCTTTCAATTCCTTTTACCTTATTTTCCAGTTCTCTATAAAACTTTTTTGGGTGATCAATAAATTGCATTTTTTTGTACTTTCCTGTATATTTATATGTGTATCTTCTAGGTTTTTCTGCCTGTGCTGAATTTTTTAGTTATTTGCGATAGTGCATGATAGATCCTGGTCTGTTTTAATATTGTGCATTGCTTTTATCACATCTATCTTTCTTAATATTTTTGTTGATCTATTCCCTCTTCTATAGTCTTCTAACAGTGTCACTTCTTGTCTTAATTGCTTTATAGTTTTCTCTATTTGATACTTCCATGATGGTATTCAATTTCTCCTCTTCCTTTCCCTCACTACCCTGTGTTCTTGTAGTAGAACTTTATCAGTTATTAATTTAGCTGCACAGTAATATATCCTGTTTACTTTTGTTATATCACATGGATGTCTGAGGACAGTCCTAATTACTGTGTTCATTTGTTTTGTCAGACTTCTAACTTTTGGGGTTTTATTGACCTTCTGCAGTCTATTTCTTTCATTGATCTTAATATATCTATCTATGTCCATTAAATCAAGCAACTCTTCCTTTAATTCATTTTCTTCCAGACTGAGGGCAGACGCATCCTTTGTTTTCCACTTCCTGCGAGCATTTTGTAGAAAGTTCTATAGCTTCTTCCTGTGGCACCTTCTCCCCAATTTCATCCTGTGCCATCCGTTGCTTTGTCATATGAAAACTCACTGACCTGTAACTCCTCAACATTAGCTGCATCAGAGCTTCCACAGTTTCCTGTTCCTTCCCTTGCTGTTTAGCTTCAAGTGAACATTTATACTGGTTTCCTGTGGAAAGCTCCAAACTATCTTGATATGGCACCTGACCAATTGCTTCTTGTTCCACTCGTTTCCCCGTAATTTGGATATCCATTGCTCTCTCCTGTTGTGGTGCTTTCTGCATTAGATTTCCTACACTAAATCCTTCACTTTGCATGTGCTCCATAACCTCAATTTCTATTTCTTTAACTTCTCTATTACTAATCTCCTTTTCCTCTTAGTCTTCTTATTTTCTGTATTGTAAAGTTTTCCATACCCAGATTCCTTTGCCTGTATTTCTCTTCAGATATCTTTGGTGCTGCTCTTTTTGTATTGGTTAGTTTTGCTTTCTCCATTGCTTAAATATGACACCATATTAAATGTCTTTCTTTCCCATGTCCATATTTCTTCATATGTCTCCTGATCTTCCTGCTTCTCCTTATTCAGGGGACTCACTCCATCATGCTGTGATGTAGCCTGTGTTAAACCTTCTATATTAAATCCTTCATTTTGCAGGCACTCCAAAACTTTCAAGTTCTATTTCTTTAACTTCTGCTTTACTAATCTTCTTTTCTGCATTCCATCTTTGTGATATTAACTTTTTTTGTCAAAATCTACTGCCAATCATTAGCGGACCGGAGTTCCGCTGTGGCGACCCCTAACCAGGAAAAGCCGAAAGAAACAAACATTGTGAAATTTTCCATATCTGGATGTCTTTGCCTGTATTTCTCTTCGAGTATCTTTGAGACTGCCTTCTCTATATTAATTAACTTGGCTTTCTCCTTTGCATAAATATTGCACCATATGAAATCTCTCTCTTTCCCATGTCCATATTTCTTCTTATACTTTTCAAAAATATCTAGGTTTTTGTTGTTTACATGTTCGCACTTCCTCAGATGCTTATTTTTCCAAACAAATCAAAATTTCTTGCTCTATATACTGTTTTTCAAAAATCTGTTGTGCTAATGAACTCAAATTTTCATTTGAAGCTTCTGAGTTTTTCCTGTGGAAGCATTTTTCTTTCCTCTAATTTATCTCTTAATCTTTTTCTATATCCTTTGTCTGGAAATTCTGGCCTTTTTGCATAACAGTAACAATACATAATTTCACTTACTACATAAACAATGATATGTGTATATAAATATATTTATATATAAATAAAAACAAACCATACCAGCACAATCCTGGTCCAAGTATTTTACATCATAAACCATACTGACACGCACCCAGTTGCAAACTTCATATCACTTATAATCTACCCAATCTTTCTCACTCAAACATTACATAGCTCATTTAAGTCCTGCTGCCTTTTAGACCTCATTCCTCCCTTGTATGTATTGTTCCCACAATTCCCATTTTTTTCCTATGTAGTTTGGAACTGTTACTTTGTTAGGTTTTGCCACCATTGATGTGCAGTGATCATGGGGTTATAAAGGTTAAATTGTTGCCATATAATTCTGCCAAACTGAAATCTAAACCATTGCACAGAGGATTGACAGATTATATGGAAGCAAAACAGTCACTGTGCAAAACTAATTGGAGTGAAGCATTCAGTGGAAAAACTGCAGAAGGAATGTGGCAAGGTTTGAAAGAAAAATTGTTTGAATAAAAAAAGTGGCTCTGGGCAGACAGCATCAGAAGGATATATTTCCATAAGAAAATATATTTATCAAGGTGAGAGACAAAAAACAAATAATTAAATAGAAAAGAGGTCAAACTGGAACTTTGAAAACTGAAATAAGCTGAACAGACAAATTAAACATAGTATGAGACAAGATCAAGAAAAATTTGAAGAAAATTTCTGTAAAGATATTGAGCATAATAGGAAACCTAGTAGATGCATAAGACATGGCAGGAGTAAATGCATGTAAATTAATAAACTGCGTACATTCTAAAATTTATTCTTGGACACAACAGAGTGTAGATGTATTTACCAAATCTTATGCAAAGCAGTTTGGCTTCATAAAGAGGGGGGTGATAAATTGTCTTAGTAACATCCACGTAACCACAGATACTGAAATCAAATTAGATTATATTGAAAAAGAACTTGGCAAACTGGACACAAAACACAGAGAGGAGACAGAATTAGTAATAAAGACAGCACTTTGGCATAAATTTATAATGCCATTGTATATGTTATTAACTAGGTCATTAAAGTACAGAGACATTTTTCAAGATAAGTTTTACAAGTGCACGTCTCTAATCTTTAAGGAAAGAGGGATTTGGACAAACCTGGATGGCCACGGTGGTACAACGGTTAACATTTTTGCCTCACAGCAAGAGGTTCTTTGGTTCAATTCTCAGCTGGGGTGCCTTCTGTGTGGAATCTGCATGTCCTTACTGTGGTCATGTGAGTTTCCTCCGAGTGCTGCGGTTTCCTCCCACATTCCAAAGACATGCGGTAAATGGATTGGACACACTAAATTGGCCATAGGTGAGAGTGTCTGTGCAAGTGAGTGGTATGAATGAACTACAGCGGCAGGGCTAACCAACTGGTGGTGTATAACCTTGGCTAGAGATGATTGTCACTGCTGAAGTGACACCCCGACCCCATGGGTAAAATGGGGAAAAGGGGTTAAGGATGGATGGATGGATTTGGTCAAATCCAGAGTTATACAAACCCATAGGTTTACTTTCATGTTGTGGAAGAGTAGTGGAGGTTATTTTGGATAAATTATTGTCAAATTGAAAACGCTGAGGCTTGAAACCATATATCAGAATTAGTATGTTGAAAATAGATGTGTGGCCACCTGTAATATGATGTTCTATAATAGTATAATAGCTGTAAGTGAAAAATTGTGCTATGGTGTAATTTATACAGATTTCAGCTTTTGATAGGGTCATACACAAAACACTGATCAATAAATTAGAACAGCTAGGTACTGATGTACTCTTGATGGATAGCTGCATGGCTTACAAATAGGACATGGGAAGTATCATACAACAATTGGACAGGTGAAATTTTAGGTTACGGTTAGGGTGCCCACCAGGGTTTTGTCCTAGGCCCATACTTGGTTTAGGTTTCATCTTTCAGATTTATCTTGTACATCTACGGTGTCCTGCAGTGTGTATGTGGATGACTTGAAAGTAGGTAAACTATGCGTTACTGACAGGGCATGCGTGCAACAGAATTTGTCTAAATTTACCATTTGGGCTCAAGAGAATAATATGCTGATTTATACAAAAATAAGCGTGAGAGATTTGGGAGACATAGATTGAAAAGTGAATCTTTAGTGCAGCACACAGTGATTGAAACTGAACTTTGCTTTAAGGACCTGGGTTTGCATAGACTCAGCTTTCAGTTTTTCTAGTCATATCAAACAAGTGGTTAATGGTTGATCTGATTATGTCACTTTTCATTCTATCATCAACTGTTTGGTTTGGATCTGACCCTCAGATCAGACTTGACCACTTCTAAAGTTCATGGTAACCAAGAAGCTCTTGCCCATAATGCACCAGCCCTAAGTCACCTCGAGTCTCGTTTGCTGCTTTCTGCAAAAGACGTGGTTGACCTCATTCTCAAGTGATAAAGATAAGTGATATAATTTTCTAACTGTCCTCCTAATTATGCCCTTATTTCCCTCAGTATAGTTTATATGTTTCTCTCTTCTGTATTGTCCCTTCCTACATTTTAGTAGTTCTTGTTATCGTAGTTGGTATTTATTGCTCTTAAATTCCTTTCGTATAATCTCTGCACTTTCACTTTTACTGTCACTAGTAGTTTTCTTCCTGTCTCTCAGCACTTAGTGTAGTCCTCGATAACCATTGTTGGTAGTTCATTTTTCTTTTTTTCTTAAAAAAATAAATAAATAAACTTTCTACTTTACTTTACTTGCTGCTTGTGGTTAGCAGTGTCCGAGAAAGGCCCAGATGAGTTTAAAAAGTGTGTGAGGTTTGGGCATAAAGTTCAGTGTCTGGTGGCCACACTTTGTGTTTATTACCTCGGTTCACTACACTTACAGGAAGATTGCTCCATTTGCCATAGCTTCAACCTCAGGGCCGTGCTAGAGAGAAAAAATAAACACTAAAGGGTTTACTTCCGCCTTCTTTTGGAGAGGCCTTATCTGGGGCTTAATCCCCTAAAACTAAAAAGCCAAATTCTTCTCCAAAGCCGTCCACCTCCTCCTCAGGTTCGAAGTCTACTAAGAAAAGGCCCAGGCTGGTTTCGAGATCCAAGAGCTGTTCAAGTCTGGATCCAAAAAAGAAGGTTATGATCAGACTGCATCAGATCTGAAGAAGCTGCCACTGGATCCAACTACCTGTAGCTCTTCAGATCTTTCAAGAACAAGATAGTCACCATCTTTCAACCCTGTTTCTTTAGGGGTGCCCACTCCCTTTTTGGAACACCGCAGGTCCAGGTCCCCATCCCTCACCTTGACAGAGGAAGATGTGGAGAGAATGGAGCTGAAGGTCCTCTCATCACAGAGACAGGTGGGTGTTTTACCGGCTCCTGGCCCTACAAGACAGGAGACCCATCCTTCTACTACAACCCCACCTCTGGTTCCTCCTCTGATCACTACTGTGAAGTTCCTGAGTCCGTGCTTGCCAGGCCCATCTGGCTCAGATCCAAAGCTTGCTCTGAATACTCTCAAAGCCAAAGCTTGCCTGTTGAATCCAAGCAGTTGGAATTGACTCTGAGGTTGTCGGAGCCATCTCTGTGCCTTGGAGCCTTGGCATTACATATCTCGGCTCTGGCTTCCACCTAGTGGAGATTGCTTTCAGAGTAGGAGAGGATAATGGCCCAGAAGCTTGTCTTCTCGGAGCCAGCGTCGGGTCCTCTCTCTCTTTTTGGGGTGATCAGCCTTTGAGGTAGTGAAGCGGGTGTTTTCTGCTCTGACACAAGGGATGGATCCAACCTCTTCTACCTTGATGTCTCTGCACATAGAGCCTCAGCTTTCTTTATCACAGGGACAGCCAGTCCGAGACCTCCAGGCTTCCCAACAGGGAATTAAGATTTCTTCCAATACCTCCCCAGAGCATCCCACTGAGGAGGTCTCTAGGAAGAAAACATGCAAGAGGAAGCACCTGGGCTCTCCACAGGAGTCAGTCACAGAAGATACCCACTTTAAGGTGAAGGGTCTCCACCTCCAGAAGACGTCGCTTTGGAGAAATCCTTCAGATCCTAAAACAGAGAGGTGGTTGGATGCCCAGCAACCTTTCATCCGAGGAGTCTGTATTCCTGTAGGCTTTTGGTACTGGCCCATCTACCTCTTGGGTTACTCTGCCCCCTGATGAGCTCCTTGAGTTGGTCTCTTGGGTGTGGAAGGACCGTCACATGATGGAACCCATACCCAGGAGACCAGACAAGATTCTGGCACCATCTTCCAGGAAAGAGTTGTGGGCTAAGGGGGTGCCCATTGTTGCCATGGTCATGGAGGCAACCACCAAGAGGGAATTCTCCAAAGAGAGTTCTACTATTCATTCCCCTAACAGGGAGTTTAGAGCATTAGACAGGTTTGGGAAGCATGTCACATGTGTATGCTTCAGGGACCTGTGGCCTTGGGTCGCTGAATTATTTGGCACATTTTAATATGTTACAAGGGATTTGATCAAGGAGCTTTCAAATACCCTTCCAGGATACTTACCTGGAGACGTCCAATCTTCTGTGATGTCTCAGTTGGCTACCCTTTAGTCCATTTTGAACTCTTTCATGAGGCTAATTTTGCATGCAGCTGAAGGAGCCTCAAGGTCAGTGACTTCAGGCATTTCCATTAGGAGTCATGCCTCGATGCGCCTTTGTGATTTTGCGGAGCCCTTCATGTCTTCGTTCATTAATGCTCCCTTTGACAGCACATCTTTGTTTGGCCCCACCATGAAGAGACCTTATCCATGGGTAGAAATGCCTTCAAGCTCATTCACATGGTCCAATAACAAGAAAAGAAAAGAACAAGTCAGTGCAACAGACCCATCATTACTTATTTGCGACTGATCAGAATAATAGAGCAGAAAACCCTAATCCATATCAATATCCAATATTAATTGATGTAAACAATGTTACAGCACTTGACCCTTTCGATTTTTCCATACTCAGGGAAGAACCTCTGCCCATGTTGCAACCCCTACCGAGAAGGAAGTGTGTGCGCGATAGAAGCATCACCAGGACACAACTCACCGTCCCATCACATGGAGCCAAACCAAAACATAAAAGGTATTACTATCACTGTATTTAGTATCTCTAAACATGTTTTAACAACAGATGAAGAGTTTATTTTATCCAGAGGCCTAACCTTTATACTGGCCCAATAGACTGACCTAGCACAAACGATTACAGAACTCAAATGCTTCACTAGATTATTGAACTTAAAAATTTTCTTTGGTGCATAGAACACCAATAGTGTGTCTCTACTTAAGATCTAGTATGTTTTATACCAAACTGTAACCTAATAATATTAGCATTTGAGAAGGCTGTAGAACGTGAACTCTGTAAGGTATACCAGTAGAATGACAAACACAAATTTACGTTTTACCTTACTAAAAATCAGTTAGAAGTGTTAAACTCACTGAATGAATCTAAAAAGATCATGGTAAAAATGCAGATAAAGGTAGAACTGTAGTGGTTATGGACACAAATGTTATATTAAATTAATAAACTATCAGTGAATTAAATTATGTTACAAGTAGCTAGTTTATCACAAACAAAATAAACCAAAAACCACATAGATAATCAACTTTATCAATATCTAGGGACTGAATCTCCTAAAACATCATTTTTGTATGACATTCCTAAGATCCATAAATCGCTGGTCATCCCACCCATGAGGCCTATTGTTTCAGCCAGAGGATGGCTGTGGAATCACTCTCAAAATTTCTGGATGCACAACTCAAAAAAGAACTTGACAAAGACTAATTAATAAAGATGCATCTGATTTCTTACATCAACTATCAGAATGGTCAGCAAAGACTGATTACGACTTTTTAGTCACATTAGATGTTGACTCATTGTTTATGGTGACACTGAACGATACAGGCACTCAATATGTACAGAGAGATTTGAATGAGTTTACAGATTAACACAGTTGGTAAAGTAGACATTGGGCTAGATTCAGTAAAGCCTACACTAAGTGTACATGATACGTTGTTGTTGTTGTCTTTCGGCTTTTCCCGGTTAGGGCTCGCCACAGTGGAACTCTGGTCCGCTAATGATTGGCAGTAGATTTTCACGAATGCCGAGGTGCCAGCTCGACGTTCAACCTTCAATGAAGGGACGCCCATTTACGCATGTCTTTCGAACGCCCACCTAACCGTGGGGGAGGACATGCAGACTCCACACAGAAGGCACTGCCCGCACTCCAGCCGAGAATCAAACGGGAGAACCTCTTGCTGTGAGGCAACAACGCTACCGCTGCACCACCATGGAAGTGTCCATAATACGTATTCAATAAAATTCTTATCAGCGCAGAGACAGATAGGTGTTTTACCGGCTCCTACCACTACAAGGCAGGAGACCCATCCTACTACAACCCTACCTCCAGTTCCTCTTTTTTTCTGCTTTCTAGTCATTCAAAGATTACTCTAAGTGTACATGTAGTCTACACTTTGTGGTAACCTGTATGAATCCCTGTCAATATTTAAAGCTGCAAGAATATCAGGAGGAAAAGCAAAATTAGGAGGAAGAAGAGTGTGAGTTATATCTGTGTTGTCTGTTCATTCAGAACAGTGTACACTTAGTTAGGCGTTGTTGAGTCCCAGGGATCATTTGTGAACTGCTATACTTGGTTCTGACAAATAATGTGTTCCTCTTTCAACGCTGACTGTATAAACAAGCTAGGGGCATAGCATAGCGATGGCTACTGCAGTGGCCAACACATATGCCAACATTGTTATGTTTCACTGAGAAAGAGAGCATATATTAAATAACCATCTTTATAAAGATAAAGTAAAATTTTATAAGCTGTTTGTAGACGACCTCTTTCTCATCTGAGAGAGTAACTTGTCAGACTTCAAGCAGTTTAAAACACATTTCCAGTGCCACAACGTTTTTACGATTTAAAAGTGAGGTTTCACCAACGGCAATCAGTTATTTAGATGCCAACCTCAGTAAAGATGACACTGGTCACATACAAACTACAATGTGCAATAAACCAGTTAAAGCTAACACTTATTTACATAGAATCAGTATGCACCCCACATTTATTTATAACAACATTATTAAACATCAATTAATGAGGATTGCAAAACTGAATACAGCCAATACAAAAATTAAATTATAATTGGAAACAATTGCATAAGACTTTATAGGAAAAAAATATAATGCTGAAAGTGTTTTTAAAATTAAGAATGACATTATTAATAAACAAGATACTGATTCTAAGCCTATTTATTTTTTTTTAAATAGCAATCAAAACAACCCATCAAGAGCATGACCTTATACATCTTCAATAAAAAGTTTCATAAGTAAATACTGACCTTTCTTAAAGCACATTCCAGAAGTAAGAAATGACCTAGGTGACTCACCTTATTTTAGCTATAGAAAAATAGAAATCTAAAGAATATATTATGCTATGAGGAGCAGCCCACCACTCATATTCTCTTTAAGAGCACTAAACATGGAACATATAAATGCAATAACTGCATACACTGCTCACACATATATGTACTGATGAATCCATCACACATCCAGTAAAAACTTCATGCTTAAAGCTTATGGAAATTGCAACACTTTGTAACCTTATTTATTTAGCTAAATATTGCATATGTGAAGCATACTGCAAGTTGAAAGAAAGAATTGGGCAACACATTTCTGATATTAATAGAAAAGTTGTAGCAAATGCATTGTGTAAGCATATTTTAGAAACTGACTGTACACATACTTTTAAATTCATGATTTTGAATGTGATTTTTGAGCCACTAAGGGTGGTAGCATCTTTCTACTAACCGAGCAGGAAGAACTAAGGTGGATTTTTAGATTTAAAGCCTACATTGCGCCAGGCTTAACAGAGGTGGTTACCTTAAAGCCCCACTTAAAGCAGCTGCATAATGAAATTCATTAATTAGAAGGTAGATTATGTGATAGCTCAAATTTTGTATTTAACTGTTGCTTCAATTATTATTGACATTAGCCTGATGAAGCCTGTATGGTGAAATTGTGCTTACACTTGCAGTCTTATTTAGTGATTTTACCTTCTTATTGATTTACTTGTTCTTAAGTACAAAGTTTTTATTTATATTCATGGTTCCTGTCAATCGTATTGCTTTTTCCATATTATCCAAGTGTGAGAAGGATGGCAAGACCCTCTTTGCAGTGAGCATACATTTTTCTTCTCCTCAAAGATCCTTTTCTAGGAATCAGTGAAGTGGTAGAAAAATGTGGTTCAGAAAGTCCAAGGGTCATTTTCAAGGCACACATGGAGAGAGTTTCCCTAGGGAGCAGAGGGTGGGCCTCTAATGGTAGATGTCACCCACGCAGCATAGGAGGCTCCCAACATCAGGGTTCCAGAGATACTTTCTCTGATAAACCTTATCAGTGCTCGTGAAAGGAGATCTGATTGTCCACCTCTAGAAGCAATCGCGGGGGTCAACTATCCCTACACAAGAGAGCTTGGCTAGACATAACAAATAATACTTTGGTGCAGAGGATTTTATCCAGAGGATATATAATCTCTTTTCCCCTCCCAACACCTACCCAAAAGAAAATCCTCAGAGTTCCACCCAGTCAGAGGGAAAAGAAGCATCAGCAATCAAATTCCAAAGCTGCTAGAAACAGAGTCATCCAGGAGGTCCTGCCAGACCAAAGAGAATTTGGAACTTACTCAAGGTTCTTTTTAATGCCAAAGAAAACAAGGGACTGGAGACCACTCTTAGATCTCAGCATCTTGAACAAGTCTGTTCAACATACCAAGTTTCAGATGGTGAGAATTTAGTCCATACTCCCCTGTCTGGACAAGGGCGACTGGTTATGCTTCATAGACTTTCAGGATGCATACTATCACATAAAGATAAACAGACGATCCAGGAGGTTTCTAGACTTCCGGCTGGGAGCCAGTCACTATCAGTACAGAGCTCTGCCTTTTGGTCTCACCCCAGCCCCCAGGGTGTTCACCAAATGCATGGCAGTAGTAGTGGCTCACTTGAGACTGCAAGGATTCCGGGTGTTTCCGTATCTAGACTCATTACCATCTTGACCAGATATCACTTGATAGGGGTAACAAATTAGGTTCTTTAGACTTGTTCCCATTTGGGAATAACCATAAACTACAGCAAGTCTCAACTACAACCAACTCAAAATTTGGAATTCATAGGAATGATCTTCGACACAAAGTTGATAATTTGGGCTTGTGAAAGAAGAAGAGAATCTATCAGATCACAGGTCAGAAAAATTATCTGCAGTGCCAAAATTTCAGCCCGCTTGATCCTTCAAGCACTAGGGTCATTGTCAGCAGCAATAACCTTAGTGCTGTTAGCAAGATTTCTCATGAGATTTCTCCAATGGATGAGATCTCAGGTGGTGGATTCAATCAGATTGCATTCTTTAAGGTCTTCCATTCATTCCCCCTCAGCCCACAGCCATAGTGACCACGGACACTTCCCAGCTGGTGTGTGTGTGTGTGTGTGTGTGTGTGTGTGTGTGTGTGTGTGTGTGTGTGTGTGTGTGTGTGTGTGTGTGTGTGTGTGTGTGGGGTACTTTCTGGGGAAAACATTTTAAGGTACGTGGTGAAGAGGCCAACTTTGCATATCAGTGTCCTAGAGATGAGAGCAGTCCTCTTAGGGTTGCAGGCATTCTAAGATTCTCTCCCTCCAGGAACGATTGCAATCCAAATGGACAATATGTCAGTGGTTTGGTACATCAAGAAACAAGGAGGGACCAAATCATACCCTTTGTTTTGAGAAGTGCTCCGAGTGTGGCAATGGGCAATATCATCCAACCGCTTTCTCATAGCGACGCACATTCTGTGGAAATCCAGTGTGAGCGCACACTAACTGAGCAGGTATATTCTTCTACCTCACAAGTGGTCTCTCAACAAGAAAGTGACGGAAATGATCTTTCGTCGATGAGGCCAGCCTTGCTGCAGTCTTTTTGCATTTTTCTAAACAAGTGCAACAGCTTCTTTGCCCTATTCCCCCTGAAGGGGGAGTCACCAAGAGGTGCTCTACTTCACGATTGGCCCCCTGGTCTACTTTATGCCTATCCACCAGTCCCATTGATTCTAATATTTCTTCAGAAAGCTGTCAGGTTGAAGTGCAAAGTCATCCTCATTGCACCTTACTGGCCTCAACAAGTTTGGTTTCCCTTCCTTTGGCCTCACTCACTTAATCAACCTTGCATTCTGGATCCAATTCCAGACCTCCTGTCTCACATGACAGGCATGATTCACCCTGAACTTTCAAACCTCAGATTGACGGCCTGGTGTCTCCATTTCCATTAGTAGCCAGATAACCAATGCTCTTGTCCCCTGTCCGACATATACTTTTATCTTCCCATAAACCTTCAACACGGAAACTTTATACAAGTAAATGGAAGACATTTGTTTTCTGGGAACAACAAAATCATATTGATCCTTTTTCAGCTCCATTCATTCTTGAGTTTTTAGCTTTACTTTTTAGTGAATGAGATAGTTCCCAACCACTAGAGTTCATTCAGCAGTAAAATCAAAATCAAATTTTCACATTGGATTTGAAGGTTCTTCATCTGTCTCTCATAAATTGTCATAGTATCATAGGAGGTTACTAGGCTAATGGCCCTGGGGCCCTTACAAGCCTAGCCAATAGTTTATCCTCAAAAAAGAAACCTCAGTCAGCACCTGTTGCCCCTGTCAGTGAGGGACACAGGTGGAATCCCGGGAAAAATTTGTGGTTTCCCATCCACTCATCAAAGTTGATGGGAAATTTAGAAACTTTGAGTGAGACAGACTGATGATCTGATCTCACCAGGGAAGAACTTACTCTGGGAGTGGTGCAGCGGTTGCCCATGTTGATGAGAACCAAGTCCAGAATGTTGGCACCCCTTGTGGGGAATGAGACAAACTGGTCTAGTGCATTAGAATTGATGAAGTCAAAGAATCATTGGGTGATCCATTAGTGCAAGAATAGTTCACCCAGTCTTTGGTGGGTAGTTGAGGTCACCAAGGATCAAGGTGTTAGGGGATACCTTGATGGAGTCAGGTAGGTCCAGGTAGGAGAAGTAGGTGTCTTGAGTCATGGATGGTGGTTTATAGCTGGCTGTAACTTGGATGGGTGTCTTTGCCAACTACAAAGCAATCTTCTTTTTTGAGACCCCAAATTTATGGATCCTACCCCTCCATGGGATCTCAATTTGGTACTGCAGGCTGTGATACATTCCCCATTTGAACCAGCAGTTAGATGTGACATGAAGTACCTTACTTGGAAAACTCGTCTTCTGATAGCTATTACCTCTGCTAGATGAATTTCAGAGATACAAGCCTCATCTTCAAAATCTCCATACTTGATCTTCCACAAGGATAGAGTGATGTTATGAACTAATGACTCTCTCCTTCCCAAGATGATGTCGAATCTAATATCAATCCATTAATTTACCAGTATTTTTTTCAAAATTTTGCAAACAAGGGTGAATACATATTAAGTTTATTGGATGTTCCTAGGCAAATAAATTATCTGCACAAAACAAGAGAGATCAGAAAAACAGACCAATTATTTCCTTTGCAGAATTGAAATTGGTTAAATCAGTCACAAAAGTCACTTTACCCAGATGGTTAACTCATTGCATTTAATTTATCTTTACTAAATTGGGTAATACCTTGCTAAAACCTTTAAAGACTCATTCAACAAGATCCATGGCTTCCATGGACGACAAGTGCAGCAGCAACTTGGGCTATTCCTCATACATTTGTCACTCACTATAAGTTGGATCTGGTCTCCAAGAGTAGAGCTTTCTTTGCTTCTACCGTGTTCAGGAATATCCATCCTTAGGGTACCCCCAGGATTATAGTTCGCTGGGAACTCTGTCCCAACAGTTGAGGATAGAATGAAAATTGGCAACATCAGGTAAAGAAGTTATGTATTCACCATAATGTTCCATTTGTGTTTTCCATTTTCATTCTTCCTCAACTTCCCGGCTGTGGTTGATTCCAAGATGGCTGCCGACTAGACAAGTCCCTATTTACTGAGCTCCTCACATTTATGTAATATCCGCTTTTTTTACAACTTTGGAAAGATATTTTTCCTCAGATTTTTTTACAAAAAGCTTTCTTAGGGTTTTTACTACACATCTGAAATATTTTTCTCTTTGGAATTATCAATTTGGGAAGTATTTTTCTTCAGAACAGTGTGTGGCTTCAATTATTGTGGATCCATCCAGCTTAAAGATTCTCCTCAGAACCTGCTTCCCTGACTACACTTCTCCTCTCTGGGCATGGCTTCTAAATCGGATTCCATGGAGACACAAGCAACAAAGGCCAAATTCTCTTCCATGCTCTCACCTGAGAAGGATTCCAGCTCAAAAAGGCTAAGAACTAATAAACAAAATCCTGAAACTACTAAAGTAAGTAATAAGGATTTATCTGACTCAAACTTTCATTTAGATGAACTAAAATTAGCATTACAGCCTATTCAAGATGCAATTCAGAGTTTCTCTAAACAATTTACTGAATTTGGCATATCTTTGAAACAAATAAGTGAAAGAATGGATTTGATTGAAAGTAAAAATACAGCTTTAGAGATAAAAACAGATTCTTTGGAAAATGACTTAAAAACTAAAGATAAAAGTATTTCAGAAATCCAAGCTAAATTACTTGATTTAGAAGCCAGGAGTCGTAGAAATAACATCATTATTCGTGGCTTGCCAGAAACTTATGATAATAAAAACTTATTATCAGTGACAAAACAGATTTTTGAGACTTTGTTAAACTGTGAGGCTACCTCAAAATCTATAATTATAGAAAGAGCACATAGAGCACTGCATGCCAGTCAGGATTCTTCATATCCTCGGATCATTTACACTAAGTTACTAAACTATCAAGACACTTACCAGATCCTTGAAGCAGCTAAAAGTAAAAAGCAGTTTGTGTGGAGAAATCATAAATTATCATTTTCTCAGGATCTTCCTTCTCAAATAAAAATGAAAAGACAAAAACTTTCTCCTTACTGTGCTGATTTGATCAAAAGAGAGATAAGATTTCGTATGAGTTATCCAAATACTTTATCTTTTTATTATAATGACAGAAGGTTTATGTGCACAGATCCCAAAGAAGCAAAAGAAATTTTTCTTAAAATCTTCAAGAAGTTGCCAGACTCTGTGTCTTAATGTTACTTTATGTATTTAATCTCTAATGGAATGTTTTATTTTATTTTATTTTATTTAAGGTACTTCTTGCCACTTAAAACTTGACAATTTTTTTTTAATGTCTGAAAATGTGTTATCAGTTTGTATAAAATAACATGTTTGGGTACCTTTCATTTTTCTTGTTAGGAATGCCTTTATCTTAAAGGTAAAAGTTTTACTGGCTTATTATATTGACATTATTTCACTTAATCTACAGGGTTATTTTTATTTTGCGAAGTAATGGACTGACTTATAATGTTTTGCAATAGTATTTTTCTAGCCCTTAGTGGTTTGTGAGCATTTTGGAGGGAAACTCTTTGTCTCGAGACATGCTACAAATTGTCAAACTACTCATTGCCTTAACAGCTACATCTCCAGTTTGCCTCGCACATACAGATGATTTTCGGAAAAGCTGATTGACGTCATCACTAGCAAAATGAAACCATCGTGTTCAGTCATCCTTTTCTTCTACATTCAGTCTAGTTTTATATATGTCATATACATTTACTGTGTCCTATCATAAAAATAAGTAGGCTTATCTTTATAATATGTTTTTTTTTTCTCCCTCATTATTTGTATTTTCACTTTTACAAGCTATTTTATGAAAATAACCAGTTGGTGCCCCTTGGTTTATTTACATGTTATAGAAATAAAATATCGGTGCGAGCTGAGTGAATCACCACAGGATAGTGTCTGTTTTAGACTGAGACATCTTTGTATGGGGGTATGAAATGAGCGCTTTTGCGTGGGTTGACTGTGCTTCTTCAAATATAATTAGTACTAGAGATGCGCATCTTTTTATGAAGTTTAGCGGGCAAGTCAGGCAATTGTGCAGGCAGTGGTTCAGTTGCCAGGCTTGTTTTAATAATCGGACTCTTGAGGTGACTGTAGTCTCAGGATATTGGAGTCCCTAGTTTATGGGGCGCTCTCCTAGCATGACCGATGTCCAAGTGCTTGCTATTTGAAATGTTATTTTGGGTCATTCAGTCTCCGGTGGTTGTCGTGGAGCTTCACTTTGAATGGAGTGCAGTTTAGGAAGGGTTTATATGTTACTTATAAGCAATGCACATATAAGCTAATCAAGCAATGCACAAATAAATTAAGTGATGATGGCGATTGGGTAATGTACTTCTGTATGTCAGTTTGAAACAGAGCGCTGTGGTATTGGCTTGCTTCTGGATCGGTTGATATATGCTATGGTTATGTAATGTGGTGGAGCGTATCGGTTGATTCTTCATAATATCTTGTCGAATTATATAATTTAGGGTTTAAGACTGATTCAATTTGGATTTAGTGTCAATTCAAAGAACATTAAAACTATTAGAAACTCGAATATGTTAAAAATTTTCAAATAGCGTAGTTTCGTTTATTCCTTGTGATTCATAGTGATAGCATGACATGCGCTACTAAGTTGACAGTGTATTAAGCACTGATGCTGGGTTGCAAAGATCTGCAATAGATTGAGTGTGCTAGGCTGTTAGGAAGGTGTCTAATGGGGAACGTGTAGATTTGTTACAGCAAACTGAGGGATTCATAGGTACCATCAATGGTGGTCACTGTGGGAAATGGAAATGCATTGTTGTAGTAAATGTTAGATGGAGCTAACTAACATATTTATTAGTTTATTATTCTTTTTAAGTTGTTTAGTCATTGTTGACATTGGTGGTAAATGTGTTTTTTATCTTCAGTTTACAAATAAGATTTGGACTTCTTTACAGTGATGATCGATGTGCTCCTCAGGCAAGAAACTTACTTCGACTGTCAGAGAAAGACAATCTTCAGCATAATTCTCAGTCAAAATAACGTAGTCCAATACTTGCTGTAATAGAGCACAGGGATTACTTTGTAGACATATTTATCTGGCTTTTGGAAACTCACTATGTGTTTCAATGCTATTCATTGTTAACAAGCAGCTAATTAACTACATCGCTGACAGTGTCAATACATGCAAATTAATCAGCAGCTCATGCATAAGGTTATGGTCTTTTCTAAACTGAAGATTATCATTTGTTACTTCTTTTTCTCTTTTTACAAAAAGAGTAAAAAAGGAAAGTAATCTACTTCATGGTGGAGAGTCAAGGCTGTATTTTATTAATGTGAGATCTTCGGTTATTTTTATGAGATACAACTAAATGATAGGTCTAAAAGTTTTGTTTATTGTTACACACTATGTTTTGTTTTCAGACATTATTTATATTTATTTTTGTTTCCAGAAATGTCGTAATAGGCATTGATATTCTTTCTTGTTGGCGATATTAAATGGGTTGCTTACTTAACTGACTGCTATTTAAATGTATTATTACAATGACAAATATAAATCTATAAATTTCACAATAAGACAACTATGCCTGTTTTTTATAGTTAGTTGTCTGGTAATTTCTCTATTTTCTGAGAAATAGAAAGCTGAATTAGTTATGTGGGTCTAGTAAGCTTTGTACCTGTATTTTGTATTAGTTCTTTTTTCTTTAGTCTTATATACTCCATTTTTTAAAATAACTTTACTTATAAAATTTCAAATTCATATTAGAATTTATTGCGTATTTCAGATCTGTTATGGGGTTGTCATGTTAGTGTAGTTTTCTTCTTCCCTGTGTAGTGTTCACTTATCATTCATAATTTATTCTTGTTGTTGACAACGTATTACTGTGTGTATATAGAGATGTTATTTTTTAACACATATATATGAATCACATGAGGAAAATCATTTTACCATATTTATATTTACAAATATAGGAGCTTGTAGGTATTTTTTTTTTGAATGGGGATTGTTTTATGTTGGACATCTTGTGTTTAGATAGTTATGTATATATGTTTTATGTTATTGACTTGATTTTAGTCCTTTTAAGGACTATATGCAAAATTTATTTTGTAAAATTCATGTTTTTGGTAACCAAAACTGCTAGTTCTATTATGTCTATTTTTGATTCTCCCTCATCAATAGGGGTATGGTGGGCAGGCACTAGGGTAAGGATGAGGGTAGTAGGTAAATTTCAAAATATTTATTCTCTGAGATTACTTTTAACGTGGTGCTTTTATTTGTTTATAGACCAGTCTAGCTATATTCTTTGTTTTTGGTACTTTTTTAAATACATTCAGGACATTACATCATATTTTCATTGCATCAATACCAACCTGCTACATTGCCCATGACAAATTACTTAATAATTGATTCCTGGAATGTTAGAGGAATCCAAAGTAAATCCAAAAAATCTTTATTATTTCATTTGATATTTAAATCACAAGCCAGTATATGTTTTATTCAAGAGACACATATACCTCGGGATGACTGGGAAAGGGGGTTAAATAAAAATTGGATTAGGAGAATAGTAGCCTCTGGAGATTCTTCTAACTCTCGGGGAGTAGCTATAATTATTAAACAAAAATTCATAGGAAACATCTTAGAGGAGAAATACGACAATGAGGGCCGTTGGTGCCTGTTTACTGCTACTGTCCATAACCTGGATAAACCACTTTTAGTTCTAAATTTATATGGTCCTTGCAGCAGTCAACATTTATTTATCTTAAAAATTTTCAATATACTTACCTGTTATAAGGACCATTATATTATAGTTGGAGGTGATTGGAATGTTGTAATAAATCCAGAAATTGATCGCACTAGTTGCTCCGCTTCTTATAATCATCAGGCTTCCCTGGCCTTAAATGAATTAATCTTGGAACATAATTTATTTGACCCACTTCACACCATAAAATTCTCAAACATAAAAGATATTTACACATTTTATTCTAAATGTTATCACTATGGTCTAGATTGGATTTTTTTTTGATCTCCAACACTATTTCTAAATTTATTTTGGATTTTAATATTGAGCCCAGATATCTTTCTGACCACTCAAGAATCCTATTAAAACTAAACATTACCCATAATAATAAAAATAATATCAACATAAATAAGTGGACACTGAACAATAATTTACTCTTAAATAAAGATATATGTACACAATGCTCTGAAACTATTCAGGAAATGGATAACCAACTAGATTCAACGAATATTCCTTATGATATACAATGGGCGGCATGCAAGGCGAGACTAAGAGGAATGTTTATCAGTAAATCTGCATACCTTAAAAAACACTACAATAAGAAAGAAGAGTTCTTAAAATCTAGAATTCATTCTCTTGAAAATCAGTTTAGATTGAATCGAGAGACTAGTTTTGAAAAGCAAATTTTAGATGGTCAAAAAGAACTAATTTTGTTACACCAAAATAATCTTTCTTTAGTAGATCAAAAACTGTTAGCTACATATTCAGAATGGGCTCAAGTTCCTTCTAAAATCTTGGCTAGAATAATTAAAAATAATTTTGACAAGCCAAAAATTTCATCTTTATTGTACAAGAATAAACTTTACAACACTGATAATGAGATTATTCATCTTTTTACAAAACTTTATTCAAAATTATACTCAAAATCAACTAATTCGTTGGGTGATAATCATATAAAAAGCTTTCTGAGTTCTTTAAATTTTCCCAAGTTAAATGAAGAACAACAAAGATTGCTTTCTGCTCCTCTAACTCATCAAGAGATTTCTGAATCAATTGATAGTCTTAAATCCGGTAAATCTCCCGGTCCAGATGGATTCACTCCGGAATTTTTTAAATCTTTTAAATCCGTAATTGTTCCTTTTCTTTTTAAAGTATATAATTACATAAAAGTCAAGGACATTTCGGATATCCATTGGAATACATCTAAAACTATTTTAATTTTGAAAAACAATAAAGAAAAAACAGATCCATCTAACTATAGACCTATTTCTTTAATAAATTTAGACATAAAGATTTTAGCTACTATTTTGGCCAAAAGATTGAAACAAGTTTTACCCTCAATTATTTCCCAAGACCAATCAGGATTTATGTTCCACAAACATGCATGGGATAATACACTGACTTTAGAATCTATTTTACATCTTATAAAAAATGATCCTAACCCAATTTACGCACTGATTCTTGATGCATCAAATGCTTTTGATAGAGTCTGTTGGAACTTTCTTTTTCAGACTATGGCATGTTTCAATTTTCCCTTATCCTTTATAAACTTCTTGAAAACTTTATACAAAGATATGTTTACCAGACTCTATATTAATGGTTATACATCCTCCCCTATAAAGATTATTAAAGGCACGAGACAAGGTTGTCCTCTATCCCCTTTTCTTTTTAATATTTATTTAGAACCGTTACTGTTGTTTATTACTCAAAACACATTTCATAAAGTACCTATGATTCTAAATACTAAAATTCATTTTTCTGCCTTTGCTGATGACTTAGTATTATACTTTCAAACTCCATTATCTGACCTTAACAAAATAACAAATTCTATTGAACGTTTCTCTTATGTTTCGAATTATCTTGTTAATCCTTCAAAAACTCATATCTTTCCTTTAAACCATATGGTTCATAAATTGTACTTCTTTTCAGATCAACAAATCCAGATTACTTTTGGTATGAAATATTTGGGAATAAATTTGGAACACAATAATCATTCTTCTTTTCAAAACAACTTAAATAAAGTCTGGAGCTCAATAGTTTCTGACATAACTAGATGGGAACACCTAAATTTATCTCTTTTATCAAAGGCTGCTATAATTAAAATGAACATCTTACCAAAATTTTTGTATCAATTCAATTCTTCTGATCAGATAATTCCTAGGTCTTTTTTCGAAAAAGTAAATAAAAAGTTAGCTAAATTTTTATGGTTTCCCAAATCGGTTAGAATTTCTTATTCTAGATTATCTACTTCTAAGGACAAAGGTGGTCTGGGATTACCAAATTTCTATCTTTACTATTTAATTGTTTCATCAAACAAGCTTTTAATCATATCTAATTTTAAAAATAGTAAAGGCGTTTATAATCCCTTATGGGTTAAGATTTGGTATAATTACATTATATCTAATAACATAAACCCAGAGGCTATTCCTTTTATTTCTTTAGATACAAGGATTACTAGTAAACTTTCTGTATTTCTTAAACAAACGATTAAAGCTTTTCAAGCTTTACTAAAACTATGTGATCTAGATAAGTATTTTCACCTCTTTCAACCACTTCATCTAAATCCTAATATAACATTAGATAACACTCCATTTAACCTATCTAATTATCCTTTAATAAAAAACTTGAAAGTCTGGGATATCCTGAAGTATATTGATTTGTCCCTAATAGATTGGCGAAAAATTTTGAATGTAAATTGGAATTATTCTTCTATTCTTCGTCAATTAAGAGAAGTAATAATGGCTAAGTATGATCCTATAGAACCTATAGAACTTGATTTAAATAATCTTAATACGATAATTAATTCACTATCTTCATCAGATAAAATGTTATCAAAATCTTATAAACTTATAAAGAATCTAGTGATAGATCAAAACTGTCTCTTTTCAAATATCTGGTTAAATTATAATTCACAAATAACTGAGAATCAAAAACTCTTGGCAACTAGATATACTAGGGAGTTTATTCCATTTAAGAAATTGGGTTACACACAATTAATGATAAACAATGATGCTTATTACACACCATATAAACTAAATAAATTTGACCCCAATAAATCCCCTTCATGCACATGTTGTTCCTACCCCAAGCTGACCTTTTACATATTCTTTGGTATTGTCATTTTCCCCATAAATTATGGACCTCTTTGAAAGTAAGACTTCAGAGAATGGGATACCATAAATCAACGCTGTCCTGGGAAATTGCTATTCTTCATATACCAATTATTCCTCTCTCAAAACAGGATACTCATGTAATTATTTTTATTTGCTCTTTAATAAAACTATACATAACTCAAAATTGGCTCGATCGTACCAAACTAAGCTGGGATACTTTCCAAAAAATGGCTTACTTATATATTGATGCTCAGAAAAACTTGGTTAAGAGTCCTAAAAAAAATGGCTTTTAAAAATTTAGTATTAGAGAAGGTTTTAATTATTATTAATAATTAATTGTTTTTAAACTTTTTCTGGTCTTGATGTTTGATGTAATTTCTATATCCACAAATGAAATCTATCAATTTATGGTATTTTTTTTTTTTTCAAGTTATCATTTATTTTCTGGTTACCTATTGTATATAATGTATATATTTTGTGTTATTATTATTATCTTTCTTTCTTTCCAATTCCCTATAAGAGTTGTAAATTTGTTTTAATCAAAGTTATTTATATGTATTCAACTCCTAAGTGTATTGTGTATAAATCAATAAAAAGTTTTTTGACAAAAAAAAAAAAAAACTTCCCGGCTGCCAACCCCCATCCTTTCTGTTCTCAAACTTCTGGAAGAGTGAGTCTATATAAGGATGCCACTGTCCTTTTTATTGAGCTCCATATATATATATGTTTTTTCTCTCTACAAAACACATGCTGGTTTTAAGACTCCTGTAGTCGTACATGGTAAACTTTTTCTTTCTAGTCTGTTCAGCAAACAAAATCTGAGGTGACTTAGGGCTGGTCGATTATGGGTAAGGGATGAGCTCGAGAGCTGCTTGGTTACCAAAAGCTTTGGTAGTGCCCAAGTCGGATCCGAACCCAACAGCTGAAGCATAAAAATGGTCAATACAGATGGAACGTTATGGTGACTACATAACTTTTTTTTATTCAGTTATAGGTTATGTAAAAAGCTTTATAAAGTGTAGGAAATCAGAAATTATGAAATTGTTAGTTACGTTTGACGCAAACTTGAATATGCAATAAAATATGAAAACCTTATAAGGAAACAAGCAAGAGTAAATTGGAAAGAGTACAGAGTAAATATACCAAGGGCGCCACTGGATTTGAAAATTTAAGTTACTATGTCAGACTAAAATATCTGAGCTTGTACAGTGTCTCGTTTAGGCATTTAAGAGGAATCTTTATTCAATATATAGGGCAATTGGAAACTACCTCTGGTAATGTTTGGGGTTATCAGAAAGTAGTAGAGAATCATCGCACTGTCTATGTAGAAGATTATACAGGAGTGAGAGGTGCGCTATTTATAGGACCTCGGGACCAAACCACGCCAACCGTGGGTAAATCCAGCATTACCCACACCCAGGCGTGGGTTATTGCTATTATACAATGACATTATTTAAGAAAAAAAATAATTACTTTTCTTAAATAATGGCATTGTATAATGCCTCCTTGCTGCCCTTCCGCAGCTGTCTGGTATTCCGCGGAAGTTCTGATGTACTGCGCTTGCCTATGCAGTACATCAGAGCTGTGGGCAAAAGCAATGGAGAAAGCAAGATCTCCGTTGCTTTTTACTGTTTCGCTATGTTTAATGGATTTAACATAGCGAGACAGCTTTAAAAAAAAGCAACGGAGAATCTCCGTTGCTTATTTTAAAGCTGTCTCGCTATGTTAAACCCATTTAACACAGCGAGACAGTTTTGAAAAAAGCAACGGAGAAAGCAAGATCTCCGTTGCTTTTTACAAACTGTTTTGCTATGTTAAATGGGTTTAACATAGCGAGACAGCTTTAAAATAAACAACGGAGATCTCCATTGCTTATTTTAAAGCTGTCTCGCTATGTTAAACCCATTTAACACAGCGAGACAGTTTTAAAAAAAGCAACGGAGATCTCCGTTGCTTTTTTTAAACCTGTGTCGCTGTGTTAAACTCCTTTAACATAGCGAGACAGTGTTTTAAAAAAAGACTTATACTAATGGAAAAAGTCCGGGCGACCGGACCTTTTTCCATTAGTATAAGTCAATTTACAACGTGCATGCTGGCCAATCAGCGTGCACATTTTGGAATATTAATGGGGGGTCATGGTATAATTGATTCTTTGTGACAGTAGCTTGAATAGACTAACAAATTACATTAAAGCAAGCACTAGTTTAGATGTTTTTTAGAACAACCTGGACACTTATTATGGGAATAGCTGCTTTGGTATATTGGCAGGCTAGAGGGGAATTCTTTATTGTGTCTAATATATTTGTATGTATGTATCTTTGTATGTATAACTAGGATGATTGACCGGAAATATAGCTCTGGTAAGAGTTTGGGCAAATTATCCATTACCATACTATTTTCACAGAGAACACCTCCTCTGAAAGCACTAACTGTACAAGATGCATGAATGGTGTAGGAACTCGGTCTCCTGCTGAAGAATCTCTCTAGTTGTTGATAGTACTGCACCAACACCTCACCACACAGTTTGACATTGCTGCATTGGTGTCAGACAACCTTATGACTTATAGCAGCTTCTAAGAGAAAGGAACGCACTTACTGAGAGAATGAAAGGAGAGGAGGTGTTTTCTGTGAAAAGGAAGAAATCTGAAGTTGTTAATCTTCTTCCTATTCCTCACTGATGGGTTCAGTTCCGAGTTGGCCTTATTACCAAGCTTGCATGCACCAAAAACTCTCGAGCTAAGCTGCTACCCACAATGCCCTTTACTCAGTTACCTCAGATCTCGTTTGCCACGCAGCCATATAGCAGCGTTTCACTGAGCTCTCCAGCTAAGTGTTATATTTTTTCTAAATTTTACAAGTTTTTGTGGATTTTTTCCTGTTAGTTTGCTAATTTCTTGTATCTTTACTACACTCAGCTCTACCTACAGGTATTTCCTTTCGTACCATTGTTGGTATTGGCCCTTCTACCCTTGGGTATTCCCAGTACCATTGTTGGTATTTCCCTCTTTCCTTCACTCTCTTCTATTTTTGTGTGTGTGTGTTTCCTATTATGTCTGAGAAGAAAGGGACTACGGGGTTTAAACACTGCTCTTCTTGCAGTGGTAAACTCTCGAATAGTGACCTTCATGAAGAGTGTGTGTATTGTTTGGAGGTTCCGCATTTATCGGCGAAACCTCCATGTGATATTTGTGCCAGCTTCAGTCAGCGGATGCTGAATGAGCGACAAAATAAATTGATCCTTAAGGGCCTGCTTCCTTCGCCTTTTTTGGAGACTGTTTCTGCGTCTGAGGTCTCATCCCCTCCTTCTGTGGACAAGAAATGTCCTTGCTCAGACCCCTCTTCACCGTCCAGTAATAGGGGCAAAACCCATAAGCACAAGGCCCATAAGAGTTCCACTGAGCACTGTACTGCCGCCTCGGTTCCAACCACCTCTGCTCCGAGTTTGGCTGCAGTGATTCATACCGAGGTCGCCTCGTCGGAGCCTGCCCTGGCTCCAATGACTACGATGCCAACTACAACCTCGGTTCCGACGAGTTTGTCTGCATCCATCTTGGCACCGACATCCCCCATCTCCATCCCGACGTCTGTTCCGACTACAACTTCAGAGCCGTTATTGACCTACACCCCAGCTGTGACCTCGGCTCTGATCATTCCTTTGTTGCCGGTTTCCAAATTGGAATCATCATTGTCGTTCTGTGATACACCACGAACCCAGTACTCTGTCTGCGGATCCTTTTGCCAGACAAGCCTTCAGTCCCTTTTTAGACCGGCCTGATTCCCCCTCAGGGGTGTCAGTAAGGTCCACCAGGAGCCTTTCAGAATTGGAAGTGGTGTGCCTTTTTGATCAGCTGCTGACCGCCAGGGGAATTACAAATTTTCCTAGACCCCATCCCACTCTGGGCTTTGGGTCTGTTACACTGGTGACTCCTACATACTCTCCTCCCTTGGATCCCTCAGTTCTGAGGCCCATATACCCGACATTTATGAGAGAACTCCTTTCCTCTGCGCCGACAATGACAGTGTCTGGGGCTCCGAGGCCCCTTTGGGTGTTGGTTCCGTCGGAACCCACCCTTCCTCAAGAATGCTTGGGGGGGGGGGTGGAACCCTCGGTTCCAGCCACAATTCTGGCTGTGTTGCTGATTCCATCTTTGGGTCCGTGGGTGACTCCCGCCCCGAGTTTGCTTGAGGCTCCATCCCCGGGGTCGGACAGTGTGGTGTGGGGTGTGACCCTGGTTCCAAAATTGTCTTCTTCGGCTCCGGGCTCCCATTCCTGTTCAGGCGGGCCTGCTTTCCAGGTGATGGAGAGGGTGCTTGCTTCCAGCAATCTTCCTAAGTCGGTAATCTCACCAGTTCCCTCTGAGCAGCAGCTGTCAAAGACCACCCCCCTAGGACTCCGAGAGCACAAGGCCCAGGAAACCGATGTTCAGGGTATTTCCCTTTCTGAGTCCTCTTTGGATTCTCCCACCGAAGAACCCCCTCGGAAACAGGTGTGTAAGAGGAAACAGATTCTCCAGAGGAGTCCCTCACGGAAGATATGGACTACGATGATGGGGAAGGATCCCCACGGTTGCCCCCTGACAATGTTTCATTTGGAGACATCCTGGAAATCTTAAAACAGAGGGGTGACTGGAAGCCCACCAATCCTTCCTCGGAGGAATCCGTATTCCTGCAGGCCTTCCACTCTCGGCCCTCTACTTCTTGGGTGTCCCCCCTGCTGATGTGTTGGTCAAGCTCATCGTGCAGTGGGCATGGAAGAACCCTGACACCGTTGAGTCCAACCCCAGGAGATCAGATAAAATACTCTCCCCTTCAGTGTGTCAACCCCATTGGTCTTGAGGTTTGCCAGTAGATGCTATGGTGGTGGCGGCAGCCACGGAAAATGACCTTCTGGAGGAAAGTCTTGCTGTTCACCTGCCCGATAGAGAGTCCCAGGTGGAGGATAGGTTAGGGAAGCGAGTTTTTGTGTCAGCGACCTTTGCAGTCAGGTCTCTGAACTTTTTGGCATATTTTACGAGGCTCCAGAGAGATCTCATCACCGAGCTCTCTGGAACCCTCGTGGGTCAAGTTTCAGACGGGGCACGTGATAAAGTTGCTTCCCAACTTGTCACTCTAGAGTCCATATCCAATTTGTCCATGAGGCTGCTGTCCCACGCAACTGAAGGAACGGCTAGAGCTGTGGGTGCAGGCGTAGTCTAGACGCCACATCTGGATGCACATTTGTGACCTCGCGGACTCCTTCAAGTCTTCCTTTTTAAATACCCCTATCGAACCATCAGCTCTGTTAGGTGCTAAGGTCAAGGATACATTAGCCAGGTGCGAGCAGGACGGGAAGACCTTGTCTGCCATGGGCCTACACTTTTCCAAACCTCAGCGTTCCTTCTCCAGGAACCAGAGGAGTGGGAAGATGTGGCACAAGAAGTCTCCAGGTCCTTTCCGTGACGCACGTGGTGCGGACTCCCCCAGAGGCAGAGGGGGTTCCAATAATGGAAGATGCCCCTTTCGGGGCAGAGGGGGTCCCTGGAATCAGGATTCCAGGGATTTCTTCTTGGGAAGACCATATCAGCACTCCTGAAGCGCTGCCCGATTGCTTTCCTCTGGAAGCAGTTGGGGCGTGTTTCTCTCTGCCCCAGACTGCCTGGCACTCTATTACAAATGATCAGTGAGTGCAGAGAGTCATTACCAGAGGCTATCACATTCCCCTAATATCTTATCCAAGACCTCCAAAATCCCTTCCCGATGTTCCACCCAGTCAAAGGGAGGAGGCAGCTTCTGAGATACGAAAGCTATGTCAAAAACGATTCATCCAACAGGTCCCCCCAGACCAGCGCGAATCAGGGTTCTACTCAAGATTTTTTTGGTGTCAAAGAAGATTGGGGACTGGAGGCCCATTTTGGATTTCAACCAGCTAAACAAATCAGTACAGACCCAAGGTCCACATGGTCACGATTCAATCCATCCTTCCCTTTCTGCGGGAGGGTGTGTGGATGTGCTCATTAGACCTCCGGGATGCGTATTACCACATCAAGATAGACAAGCGCTCCAGGAGTCTCCTTCGCTTCCGGCTGGGAGCCAGTCACTCCCAATTCAGAGCCCTGCCATTCAGTCTCTCGACGGCCCCTAGAGTGTTCAAGAAATGCCTAGCAGTGGTCACAGCTCATCTGAGACTTCAGCGATTCCAGGTCTTTCCATATCTAGGTGATTGGCTCCTCTCCGCCCCCACCAAGCACATTCTGGTCAGGGCACTCCGCTACACTCTAGTACAAGCGGAGTCACTGTGCATCACCATCCACTGGGAAAAATCCAACCTTCAGCCCTCACAACAATTGGAATTCATAGGGGCAATATTCAACACTCAATCAAGTCTGGTCTCTCTTCCTCCTCACAGGCATCAGAGATAAAGGGCACAAGTTCAAGTGATACTCTGTCAAAGAAAGGTGTCTGCAAGGCAAGTTCTCCAGGCTCTGGGGTCTATGGCTGCAGCCATCCCAATTGTTCCCCTAGCCGGATTACACATGATACTGCTACAATATCTTCTTCAGTCCCAGTGGATATCCAGTCTTCACCCCCTGAGCTCACAGATCCTCATCACCAACACCTGCAAACAATATCTCCTCTGGTGGATGAGTATAAACAAAAAGCTTTGGTGTCGCCTCTTCCAGGATCACCACCCCAGTGCTACGGTGACCACGGATGCTTCCCTGATAAGGTGGGGGGGGGCACTTCCAGGGAAAGTCAGTCCAGGACACGTGGTCTAGTATAGAGGTCAACCTGCATATCAGTGTTCTGGAGTTAAGAGCGGTGCTATTGATGTTGCAAGCTTTCTACCTGCTCCTTCTGTCCGGAACGATTGCTATCCAGTCGGACAACATATCCATTGTCTGGTACATAAACAGGGAGGGACCAATTCCTACCCCCATGTTGCGAAGCCATGAGAATCTGGCAGTGGGCGATAGCTTCCAACCACTTTTTGATCACAACGCATATCCCAGGGAGCTCCATCATGATTGCAGACAGACTAAGCAGATGTATCCTCCATCCTCACGAGTGGTCTCTCAATCCGAGTGTGACGGCAGAAATCTTCAGCCGTTGGGGCCAGCCATGCTGTGATCTTTTCGCCTCCCCCTCAAACACAAAATGCAACAGCTACTTTGCCCTCTCTCCCCCTCATGGGGAGTCACCGAGAGATGCTTTGATTCACGATTGGCCCGCGGGTCTCCTTTATGCTTATTCTCCAATTCCCAATTAGCAGCTGTTTCTAACTTCCATAATAGGTCAGATGGAGTTCAGCTTATTTCCACCCGACTTTGCAAAACCATCCTCAAGGGAATATTCCACAACAGACCTCCCATCAGACAGCCGGTGGAGGCATGGAATCTCTCCCAGGTTCTCCAGTCTTTCTCTCTACCCCCTTTTTGAGCCTGTGGCTACATGTGATCTAAAATTCCTGTCATGGAAATCCTTATTTCTGGTGGCGGTCACTTCAGCCAGACGAATATCTGAGTTGCAAGCCTTATGTATCAAGACCCCGTATCTGATCTTCCATAAGGACAGAGTATCACTTCGTACTAACCCATCTTTTCTTCCTAAGGTGGTTTCCGACTTTTCTATTAATCAATCCACTGAGCTCCGTATATTCTTTCCAAATTATTTACACAAGGGAGAAAATTGCCTACATTCATTAGATGTTCATAGACAATTACATTTCTACCTAGACAGAACTAAGTCCTTTCGCAAGTCGGACCAACTTTTCGCCTGCTTTGCCGGCCCTAGAATGGGAGTTGCAGTATCGAAAGTTACCTTGTCAAAATGGCTCAGAGATTGCATTAGCTTTTCATATTCGCTTACGAATGAATCTAAGCCTGATCAAATCAAAGCTCACTCAACTAGAGCAATTGTAGCATCAGTTGCCTTCCACTCTAGGGCCTCCATGGATGACATCTGTGCAGCTGCCATTTGGGCTAAACCTCATACCTTTATCAAGCATTACAAATTGGTTCTGATCTCCAGAGGAAGAGCAGCCTTTGGTTCAACAGTTCTTAGGAATGTTCTTCCATAAGGGCCACCCAGGTTCTCCAAATAGCTTGGGATTCTGTCCCATCAGTGATGAATAGGAAGAAGATTAACAACATCAGATAAAGAAGTTATGTCTTACCATAACGTTCCATCTGAGTTGTTGATCTTCTTCCAATCATTACACCCTCCCACCGATCCCCACCAAAAGCTCCTGGTGGATCTTCTGGGTCTTGTGGTGTTTCAGGGTTTCTTCGCAGAGATGGCCTCTGACTTTCTGTTTTTTTTATATGTTGCATGCAAACTCGATCTGAGGTAACTGAGTGAAGGGCATTGTGGGTAGCAGCTTAGCTCGAGAGTTTTTGATGCATGCAAGCTTGGTATAAGGCCGACTTGGTTCCAAGGGCACGGAACCGAACCCATCAGTGATGACTGGAAGAAGATCAACAACTCAGATGGAATGTTATGGTAAGACATAACTTCTTTTTTGTTCACTTAAAAAAGAGTGGTTTTATACTGGAAGTCAAACCCAGATGTATTGCTTTATGCGCCTCCTGGCATTCTTCTGAAGTTTAGCAAGCATTCCAGCATGTTGCGGCAGGGCAACCATATCATGCTAGCAGATCCAAGTGTGTAGTTTGTATTAAAACTTAAAATGTAAAAGTTATGTGCTTTTTAATTGAAGTTACAGATACAAAATGAAGAAAAAACAGCAAGGTTACCATGGCCATAAAACTTTTATTAGGTAGGATAAGTGCTTTCGTGTTAACTTAACACTTCATCAGATCCAGTTTAGAAAACCAAAGGAGGCAGTCACATTTAAACAGAAATGTTAACCATTCACAGTACCAATTCAATAAGCAGTGACCTGTCACACTGAGTTATTTAAGTCACCATCCTAGGGTTTGATCTAACACACTGTAGAGCTCTAAAGGAGAATTTATGCCCTGGATTCTCTTCAATATGTTTGGCCAAAGCATTTCTATCATCATGAACTCTAATATCATATAAGTGTTTTAAAACTCTCATTTAATTTATTGACAGTCTTCCCAACATAAAAATATAAACAGGCATCACATGTAGCTAAATATACAAGTTGTGTTGCCTGACAATCAGTATAAAACCTAGGTCTAAATATATAAGCCAAGGTAGGATGTTCAAAAATCTGTGATTTTGCAATATTGGAACAAACCTTGCATCTATTGCAAGGAAAAGTGCTTGTTTTACGTGTAATACTGTTAAGTACCTGTTTTCTAGGTCTACATAGTAACTGTTTTAGATTACCAGAATTCTTAAAACCAAATCTAGGTTTGCTACCTGCAACACTCAATGTTTTGGAATCAGAAGTTAATAGCTGCCAGTTCTTGGTGATGATGTCACACGTTAGGTCGACGTCATTAGTAAATTTAGTAAAAAATCTTAGGCCATGCCATGAACCAGGCCTAGAGATTCTCCCCTTTTTTACCTGTCTTTGGCCATCTGAATACAAAGGCTTGGCCATACTATTCCTACTTGACATGACTTGCTCAGAAATGTCATCAGTTTGTTTTTTCTTGTATCACATCAAGGAAGTCAGTACTAGAATTAGAAAAAGTTGAGGTAAAACTTAAAAACTGAGTAGTTGTTGTTGTTTTGTCTTTCGGCCTTTTTCCTGGTAAGGGGTCACCACAGCGGAACTCCGGTCTGCTAATGATTGGCAGTAGATTTTTATGAAACGCCGAAGTGCCAGCTCAACGCCCAACCTTTAACGAAGGCATGCCCATTTACGCACGGATGTCTTTGAACGTTACCCACCGCGGGGAGAACATGCAGACTCCACACAGAAGGTACTCCCAAGCCAAACAGAGAATCGAATGGGAGAACCTCTTCCTGTGAGGTAACAACGCTACCGCTGTACCACCGCGGAATACTATTTAAAAACTCTGTAAAGCATAATAAATCAGATTATTCACCAGCCTATAGAAAAAAAAGATATTGTCCACAAAGCATCAATAAAACTTTATGTATGTATATGTAGGGAAGACTGTCCATAAATTAAAGGACAGAGTTTAAAAACACTTATATGGTGTTAGAGTTCATGATGGTAGGAATGCTTTGGCCAAACATATTGAAGAGAATCCAGGGCATAAATTCTCCTTTAGAGTTCTACAGTGTGTTAGATCAAACCCTAGGTGTGGTGACTTAAATAACTACATAGAAACGTTAGAGCTTAAGCGGATACTAAGATTACAAGCTGAGTTTTATCCAGGTATTAATGTGAATGTTCTTTAAAGCTTGCCCTGAAAGGGAGAAAATTGAACTCTTAATGTGATAGGTCATTGCTTATTGAATTGGTATTGTGATTGGTTAATATTTCTGTTTAAATGTGACTGTCTCCTTTGGTTTTCAAAACTGGATCTGATGAAGCATTAAGTTAATGCGCAAGTGCTTATCTTACCTAATGAAAGTTTTATGGTCGTGGTAACCTTTGGCTTTTCTTCAGCATTGGTTTTCAAGTGTTGTTGGACTGTTTTTTTGCTGTTATTGAAGTTACAGATACTCAGTCAAGGGATTTTGGTAACCCTAGATGTTCTTTGTGTTTCACTTTTGCAGTCCTGACTTGTGAGATTTCCTGCCGTGAAAGCCCTTGGCTGGCCCAAGTACCAGAGAAAATCTTTCCTCCTCCTAATGCTGACAGATGTCCTAACTGATGTCAGTACACGTAGGTGTATAGGGAGCCAGCCTACATCATGAAATTGGTCTTTTCTTCCTGTCAGAGCCCAAAACAGTGTTTCAATGCATCAGTAAGTCCACACTAGAGAAAAGTCATAGGAAAGATAAGCACCCTTTGGGGAACTCCTTTCTTTTGCTTTAAACTCATGTCAGATAAAGTCAATAATTATTTCCATTGTGGTAAACAAATCTCACAAAGACTTCCACTCACTTTGTCACCTGTTTAGGACCAGATCACAATGTCCCTATTTATCACGTTTGCTCCCGCTTTAACTCTAGGACAGTCAGACCTAGAGCTGAGATTTTAGCTAGATGTCTTGAATCTTCTTATCAGTTTCCGATGGTGTCCACCAGTCATCCGGAGGTTGAGCAGCCTAGGTGTAAAAAGGAAAAAGATGAGACCCAAGCTTAGGCCCTCAGACAACAACCAATCCCAGTCTGTTTCTCCCTCTAGGCTTGTGATTGTTGAAGAAGGCGAGTTGCTTTCACAGACCCTTTCTCTGTCTGATGTGGTGCTGCAGGCCTCTGCCGAGACCCATTTGGAGTTTGACATGCCGTTGGGTCTCTCTCCTCCTGCACAGGCCATTACTTTCAGCTCGTTGGTTGGGTCTGGGGTTGCTTAACAGGCCTCAGCTTACGAAGAGCACTTTCTTCCCAGTGACTACTCTTTGCAGATTCAGCCTACACCAGTTCATCTTTCTTCCAGAGAGAGAGGCGTCAGGATGTCATACATTCCTAGGCCCAAGTCCTAAGTCCTAAGAGAAGTACTGATGCAGGGCCTTTGCATAGGCTTACCAGCTCCCTTTCTCAGGGATACCAACAGGACTTAGACTAGTAGAAGACCTGATCTCCATAGTTAGGTCTAGACAAGCACCGGGGGATGCCTCCTTAGGTAAAAGGAAAAAGGACTTTATTTCTGAAGCTTTCCCAGACCCTTTTGAATCTGATGAGTTTTCAGATCTAGAGGGGTCTGGCTATGATGAAGGATCCTCCCTCACATCTTTTGAGGATTCAGAGGAGAATCTGCCCTCTGCCTCCCCCTCGCAAAGAGGATATCACCTTTAGAGAGACGCTCCATGCTATGAGGGAACATTTTCAGTGGGAGGCACAGGAATACCCTCCATAAAAAAAGAGAGTTAGGGAGTTCCTGGAAGTGCCAGAGTACAAACCTCTTGCTATTCCAGCCATTTTAGAGGTGGTTGAGATTGTCTTCCAGGATTTCTCTTTGAATCCTGACTCTCTTCCCCCAGCCCCTCGTAAACCAGACAGGTTCTACAGTGTGTAGGATTCCCATAATTACCTTTTCAAAAATCCATCTGCTGATCCTGAGGTGGTCACCCCAGGAACCAAAGGGGCTATAGCCAGTTCCTCTAGAAACCCTTTACCTATGGATAAAGAGAGCAGGGCCCTTGCTAGATTTGGGAAAAAAAAGTTTATACATCAGCTGTCCGTTTCATGTGATTAAATATCAACAAACCATTCTGGGTCAGCTAAAACAAAAGATCTCTTCTTTAGAGGATAAAAACTTTTCTAAAGATCTGTTGGATCATTGCCACTCCAGTTCTTGGGTAGCTTAAGCATTCCTTACACTGTGGTTATGACACTGTGGAGGCTTCTAGCCAGGCAGCTGCCACCGGCTCAGATGTTCTTCATGTTTCACTGTTGCAGTCATCACATTTGGGTTATCTGCCTGCAGGTAGCCCTCAGCCGGCCTGAATACCAGAGTCTTCGGATTCCTGCATCGGATGCTGTCTCTTCTTCCATGATGTCAGGTCGTCAGGGGTATAAAACATGCAGCCGATGCCATTACATCAGTCTTTCTTGCCGTGCAGTGCCCAAAGCAGAAGCAGTTCGCAAGTGCCAGTCGGCCGACTCCTGAAATTTTCGTTTTTGAGTTTCAGATCCGAAGTCTTCAAAAAAGATAAGTACCCCATTGGGGATCCTTTTTCTTGCTCCAACCGATGTCAGTAAAAGTTAACAATTGTCTTACCTGTGGAAAGCAAATACCTCTTAAAGATTTTCATTCGTACTGCATCCCCTGTTTAGGCCCAGACCATGACGTACCTCGCTGTTGGTTTTTTGCCTTGTTCAACCCCTGAACTATTCGTCATCAGGCTGTCTTTGCAGAAAATTATTTTCGTACTCTGTCAGTACTCCAAAATGGCTTCGTTAAGCCATCTGACTACTGATCTTCCGAAAAAAGTAAGGATAAAGACAAAGACAGATCTCATAAGTCCAAAACTGCTGACGACACTTCTGTTAAGCTAGTCGCCAGTCTGCTGGTACTCAGTGAGGTGCTTTCGCAGCCCCTGATACCCGCTACTTCAGATTCGCAGGCCTCTACTGAGACCCATTCAGAGTCCGGTATGCTGCAAGATGCTTCTTCGATTATGGAACCTGTGGATGTCTCTACCTTGGATGGGTCCAGAGCCGTTGTGCAGGCACCAGCTTCTGAGGGTGTATTCAGGCCTACAGACTTGCATTTTAAACCAATGCCATCTTCTTCATCCAGGCCTAAAACTTGCACCACACCTAGAAACCCAACGTCCAAACCACATGCTCAGGCCCATATGCCTAAAAAACAAATGCTTAGAATGGCTGAAGACCTTATTACCTTAATAAGGGGAAGCCAGCCTTCCCCCTCTAAGAGACCTAGAACTGATTTTCCTTTTGATTCTTCTGATCAGGAATCTGATATTTCTGTTCCTTCTGATTACCATGATTTGCCCTTATCTACCTATGAGGATTCTGATGCAGAGGATTCCATTCCCTCTGCTTCCCCTCCAGAAGATTTTTCTTTTGGTGAAACCTTGCACACTCTTAGGGAGCATTTCTGCTGGGAAAGCCAGGACTACTCTGACTCCAAAAAGAGGCTTAGGGAATTCTTACTCCTTCCTCAACACAAGCCCTTGGCTATCCCTCCTGTTCTGGACATTATAGTTGATGCTTTCTTGGAATCTAGACTTTCCCCGGTCACTTTACCTCCAGCTCCCAAAAAACCTGACAGGTATTACAGAGTACCTGACTCTCACAAGTTCCTCAAGAATTCTACTGTGGATCCAAAGACCATTTCCCAAGGACAAAAAGGCATTAAGGCTACTGCTGCCAAAAATCCTACCCCTACTGCTAGAGATTCTAGAGCCTTAGACAGATGGGGTAAGAAGGTATACACTTCTGGTACTTTGGCCATTAGGGCTTTAAATTGCCAGTGTCATATGTTAAAGTACCAGCAGCATATTATGGGACTACAAACAGAAAATGATGTTGATTCCTGACTGTACTGAGCACACAGAATTACAGGATTTAATGCATTCTGCAGAATAAGTTGGTAAACATACTTTGCAATGTGGTTTTGACGCTTTAGAAGCATCTTGCAGGGCTGCTGTCACTGGGTCTGTACTTAAAAGGCATGCTTGGCTTAAGGAGCAAAACTTGCCAGATCATGTTAAAGCTAAATTACTGGATGCTCCCTTAAATCAAGACAGCCTGTTTGGCAACAAAGCAGAAGTAGTCCTCAAAAGGATGGAGGAAAAAGCTAAATCTATGCAAAATTTTAAGATTTCCTACAAGTACAGCCTCCCAGATTTAGTAGCGTTGGCCTTCAAAGAATTGGTCCTTTCCAGCCTTTTCCAGGCCTTCTCAGTCCAAACCCAGGCAGGAACAGCAGATCACACCTAGGTTACATTCTCAGACTGCGCACAGGCCTAAGCAGTGGTGGGCTTCCACTTCCAAAGCAGGGAGTAGTAAGCCACCCCCCTACGGAAAAATGGCACAATGACTTAATCTTAACCTTTTCAAGCCCTGCTCAACTGCCTACTCCCTTAGGAGGAAAATTCGCCCTGCATGCAAAAAACTGGGAACTCATTACCCAGGACAAATGAGTTTTGAATATAGTTTCCCAAGGATACAAATTCCACTTCCACACTCTACCAACCCTAAACGGCTGGCCAAATCTACCCCCAAATCAGTGGGCGAAGGCCCCAACAGCAGGTTCTCTCCTAAGTATCAGGGCTGTTCAACCTGTCCCAGCAGAACAAAGGGGACAAGGTTTTTTTTTATTCAAGACTTTTCCTGGTACTTAGAAAAGACAGCTCCTGGCATCCTTTCCTGGACCTCTCTATTCTAAACACATTTCTGGTAATCCCAAAATTGAAAATGCTAACACTTCAACAACTTCTTCCTATGCAAGACAAAGATGCCTGGTTGGCAACCTTAGACTTAAAGGAAGCTTACCTGCACATTCCAGTAAGGGAATCTTGCAGGAAATATCTACGCTTCAGGGCAGGCTCCATGCACTATCAGTTCTCTGCACTTCCCTTTGGCTTATCTACTGCGCCCAGGGTATTCACAGAGTGTCTAGCTCCAGCCATTGCATTTTGCAGGCAGATAAATATTCAAATATACCCATACTTGGACGATTGTTTGATTCAGGCAGAAAGCCAGGACTTGCTATTACAACATCTGGCATTCGTAAAGAAACTTCTAACCTCACTGGGGTACACCATAAACGAAAAGAAATCTCACCTAATACCCTGCCAACAGATTGTATTCCTGGGAGCAAGCTTGAACACAACTTCCCAGATGGCTTTCCTCACTCCGGAGAAACAAGTTTGTTTGACAATCTACTTCAAACTATTGGCCACAAAACCCCAGCTATCTGGAAGGAAAATTCTGTAAGCCCTGGGGTTCATGGCCTCTTGCATTCTACTAATTCCATATGCAAGACTGCATATGAGGAAGCTACAATGGTATCTAAAAAAAACTATGGTGTCAACATTCTCAGGACCTGGAATCAATGATTCATATCATTCCTTGTATAAAGACAGAGTTCCTTTGGTGGGCATTGGCCTGCTACCAAAACAAGGGGCTCCCTTTCACTCTAACCCTGCCGCCCAAACCCTAACAACAGACTATGCATGGGGGGCTCACTTGGCAGGACAGTGCATTCAGGGCAAATGGAACTCGAGACAGATGCACCTGCATATCAACCAAAAAGAAATGTTAGCTGTACAGAATTCCCTGACAGCCTTCAAAGACTGCATTCTTCCAGGGCAACTACTGGTAAAGACAGACAACACCACAGTTATGTGGTACATAAACAAGCAGGGGGGAACCCACTCGTACCCTTTTTGCAGACTAGCCATGGCTCTGCGGAACACAGCCTTGAACAACCAAATGCACCTACAAGCTCAATTCCTGCCAGGCAAGCTAAATTCACTGGCAGATGACTTAAGCAGAGATCTCATGGACCCACACGAATGAAAACTGGAACCAAAAATATTCAACCTCTTGAGGAACAAATGGGGGACTCCAGAGATAGACCTGTTTGCTTCCCCTCAAAACTACCAATTGGACAAATTCTGCCCAAGGACTCCCCACAGCCAAGCTTGGAAAGTGGATGCCCTGTCTTTTACCTGAGAAAGCCTCTCCATTTATGCTTTTCCCCCTCTGCCTGTCCTCCCGAAGGTTCTGCTAAAGATCAAACAGGACAAGCCAAGGACAATACTGATAGTACCAGACTGGCCACACCAGCACTGGTACCCCCTGTTGCGCAGTATGACACTGCTGGAACCATGGCACCTGCCTCAGACCCCTTCCCTGCTGTCCCAGCAGGCGGGCCAGATTCTGCACCCTCAGCTTCAAACCCTGAACCTTGCAGCCTGGCTAATTCCTTGAGCTCTCCAATAGCATCCCTCAGTAAGCAGGTGCTAGATGTCATTCTGGAGGCAAGGAGGCCTAGTACTAGAAAATCCTATGCTAAAAAGTGGAAAAGATACTGTTCCTGGAGCCATACTCAGGGGATGGGCACAATGGTGCCCAGCTTGCCTCAATTTCTTCAGTACTTAACAGAAATGCTCCACAAGGGCCTATCCTTCTCGTCAATTAAAATTCATGCCTCTGCCATTTCAGCACATTATAATACTGAGCCACCCCTCTTCTCTCACCCCCTGCTAAAACAGTTCCTTAGAGGAGCCAAAAATGTTAGACCCCCCCCAGGAGAGCCCCCACTCCAGCCTGGGACCTTAACTTTGTATTGGAAAAGCTCACTCTCCCACCCTTTGAGCCAGCTGCAACAGCAGAGTTGAAATTCCTTTCTTGGAATACAGCCTTCCTTCTAGCCATCACTTCAGCAAGAAGAGTGTCTGAATTACAGGCCTTCATGGCAGTGAAAGTCTCCATTATCTTCCATGTGGACAGGGTTTCCCTCAAGACCAATCCTTCCTTAGTGCCCAAGGTGGTGTGTAGTGTGGCCCTAAATCAGTCCATTCATTTGCCTACTTTTTTCCTTAATCCACAAAAGAAGAGGAACAAATACTGCACTCTCTGGATGTGCACAGACAACTTAGATTTTATTTGGACAGGACTAAGCGCCTCAGAAAATCTGAACAGCTGCTAGTTGGCTTTGCTGCAGGAGCAGAGGTGAACGCCATTTCAAAGCAAACCATTTCCAAATGGATAGCCCACTGCATTCATTTCTGCTACAAGTACCATAGAAAACCTACCCTACAGGGGATAAGATCACATTCCACCAGGGCTGCATCTACCTCTGCAGCCTTTCTCAGATGAGTCCCAACCAGGGACATCCTTGAGCTACCTGGAGCTCTGTACATACCTTCACCAAGCATTACCACATGCCTATTTTTTCTATGTCCAGAGATGGTTTTGCCACTGCAGTCTTGCAGGGCTTAATAGCTGGCCCTAATGCTCTCTAACTCCCTCCTCCCTTCCTTAGCTTTGGAAATCAACCCAAATGTGATGATTGCAACAGGGAAACATGAAGAACATAGTACAGTTGTGTACACTACCATAAATGCAGATGTTCAAGTGTATTCACTGTTGCAGTCCTGGTTACACTCCCTCCAGCCCCCTGATTTCTCTTGGCTCTACCTTTCCTTCTTGTTCGGTATATTTAAGTTTTTTGGTGTATTTGCTTTTTGATGGAGGTGTACCATAACATATAATCTCTTCCCATTGTGGGGGCACCTGACATCTGGGGCAAGAATACTGATGTAATGGCGTCGGCTACATGTTTTATACCCCCTGATGACCTGACGTCATGGAAGAAGAGACAGCATCCGACACAGGAATCTGAAGAATCTGGTATTCAGGCCAGCTGAGGGCTACCTGCAGGCAGATAATCCAAATGTGATGACTGCAACAGTGAATACACTCGAACATCTACTTTTATGGTAAGCGTACACAACTGTACTTTATTAGAAGGCATACGTGGCTTAGAGAACAATCTCTTCCTGACCATTTAAAATCTAACCTTCTTGATACTCACCTTGACAAGGAATTCTTCTTTGGACCGAAAGCTGAGGCTGTTCTTAAAAAACTGGAAGACAAAGCTAAGTCTATGCAGACTGTGAAAGACTTCCTCCACATTCAGCCTCCTAGGTTTAGCAGGAACTTCCCCACTAAACACTGGTCCTTCCCTCCCAGCCTAGAGGCAGATAGAGGAAAATCCAGCAGGAAAGGACTCATAGTCAGCGACAGCAGCTGTAGAGATACAGACAGTGGGCCTCAGAATCTCTCAGGCAAGGGAGATGTTCATCCTGTTACACTGCTGCAGTCATTACACTTGGGTTATCCTGCCGTCAGGCGGTTCCCCAGTTGGCCTGAGTTCCAAAGTCTTGGTCCGGCGTCGGTTGCTGTCACCTCCTCCCTGACGTCAGTGCGACAGGGGTATATAAGATGCAGCCGATGCCATTTTCTTCAGTCTTTCTTGCCACGCGGTGCTCGAAGCAAAAGCAGTTCGCAAGTGCCAGTTGGCCGACTCCTGAGATTTTCATTCCGAATCCAGAACCAAAGTCTTCTACAAAGCTAAGTACCCCATTGGGGAAACTTTTTCTTGCCTCAGATCGATGTCAGTAAAAGTTAACTGTATTTCTTGTGGGAAGCAAATACCTCATAAGGATTTCCATTCCTATTGTATCCCATGCCTAGGCCCAGACCATGACGTCACTGGTTGTCAGTTTTGTGCTAGGTTTAACAAGTACACTATTAAACGTCGGTTTGATTTTGCCCGACATTATTTTGGCAGAAAATTCAATTACACCATGCCGTCGGAGCTTCCGACGACTGGAATCCATAAAAAGCGCAAAGACAAGGACAGGCATCCGAGGCCCAAAACTGATGACGGGGCCTCTTCTAGGCCGGTCGCCGGTTTTCAGCGAGGCGCCTTCACAGCCCCTGACGACCGCTTCTGCAGAACCACAGGCCGCCTCTGACTCCCACGTGGAGCTGGCTGGGCCTTTGGATGCTCAAGTTTTTCAGCCTACCGAAACTAACCCTTCAGAGGGAACTGAAGTAGCTGAGCAATCCACAGCTTCAGAGGGTGTTTTCAGACCTACTCAGTTAAGCATTAAACCCTCTGCTAAGTCTAAGCCTCTCTTAAAAACAAAGAAACAAATACAGCATTCTCCAGGACAGGCCTCCATGCCTAAGAAACAAATGCTCAAAATGGCCGAAGACCTTATCATCCTGATCAGGGGGTCCCATTCCCCTCCTGATGAAAGGCCCGGACATGATGCAGACTATGACTCATCCGACCAGGTGTCCATTTCTTCAGATTCATCCTCAGACCTAGGATATTCTTTACCCCCTTATGAGGATTCTGATGCTGAGGAATCAGTTCCATCAGCCTCTCCACCTGAGGACTACTCCTTTGGGGAAACCTTACGTACCATGAGGGAGCATTTCCATTGGGAAGGCCAGGATTACTCAGAATCCCAGAAAAGGCTCAGAGACTTCCTTTTATTACCTCAACACAGACCCCTTGTTATTCCGCCAGTGTTAGATATTGTGGATGATGTGTATACTGAATCCAGCCTAAATCCTGATTCCTTACCGCCAGCCCCAGTTAAACCTGACAGATATTACAGAGTCCCTGACTCTCACAAATTTCTGTATAAAAGCCCTGTTGCTGACCCTGAAACTATTTCTCAGGGACCCAAAGGGATTAAGGCCTCATCAGCAAAAAACCCAGTTCCCTCTGACAGAGATTCCAGAGCATTAGACAGATGGGGAAAGAAAGTATATACGTCTGCAACTTTATCAATGAAGAGCCTTAAATTGCCAGTTTCACATGCTAAAATATCAGCAATTTTTGATGTCTCAGTTGAAACAAAAAATGCTTCCAGATTCAGATCCTCCTAATTTTAAAGAAATGCAGGATTTATTGCATGCAGCTGAACAAGTGGGAAAACATACTTTGCAATGTGGTTTTGATTCTTTAGAGGCCTCCTGTAGAGCAGCAGTTACAGGCTCTGTCATTAGAAGGCATGCTTGGTTAAAAGAACATACGTTACCAGATCATGTTAAAGCAAATTTATTGGATGCATCTTTGCAGCGGGATGTGTTATTTGGAGTTAAAGCAGAAGAGGTATTAAAGAAGATGGAGGATAAGGCAAAATCTATGCAAACTGTGAAGGATTTCTTACAGGTTCAGCCTCCTTGATTTAGCAGAAATTGGCCAACAAAGAATTAGTCCTTTCCAGTTACAGACAGACCTCAAAGGGGCAGATACAAATGTCCAAGAGATAGAGGTCAACCACAAGGTCCTTACAGGCCTCAACAATGGGGTGCACCAGGCCAGAAGGAAGGGAAAGACAGGCCCCAACCATATAAAAAGCAGCCTGAATGACTTCCCACTACAGCTGCCAAACAGCTCTCTCTTGGCAGCCCCCTTAGGAGGAAAACTGGCACTTTTCTATCACAATTGGCATTGGATCACCAAAGACAAATGGGTTCTCAACATTGTATCTCAAGGTTACAGGTTCCACTTTCACACTCTGCCAAGGTTAAAAGGATGCCAAATCTGCCACCAAATCAATGGGCAGAGGCTCAAAAACAAATTACAGCACTCATGGACATGAGAGCTATTCAGAAGGTACCACCACAGGAGCAATGACAAGGATTTTACTCAAGACTCTTTCTGGTTCCCAGAAAGGACAAAGCCTGGAGGCCCATTCTGGATCTTTCTTCTTTAAACACTTACCTGGATGTTCCGAAATTCAAAATGTTGACACTACAGCAGCTTCTTCCCATGCTGGGCAAGAAAGCTTGGCTCGTGACCTTGGACCTCAAGGAGGCATACCTGCATGTCCCCTATCAGACAAAACTGCAGAAGATACCTCAGATTCATAGCTGGTTCAATGCACTATCAATTCTCTGCACTGCCCTTTGGCTTATCTACTGTGCCCAGGGTCTTCACAAAGTGCTTGGCACCAGTAATTGCATTTTGCAGACAGAAAGCAATTCAAATTTATCCATACCTGGACGACTGCCTGATTCAAGCAGAGTGCAAGGACATTCTTCTAAAGTATCTGGCGTTCGTAAAAAAGTTATTAAGTTGCCTGGGGTACACAGTAAACGAAAAGAAATCAAAACTAGTGCCCTCACAAGAGATAATATTCCTGGGTGCCAGCTTGAACACAACGGTCCAGATGACTTATCTCACGCCAGACAAGCAAGGACAACTGACTCAATACTTTCAATTGATGGCAACAAAGACCCAACTCCCTGCAAGAAAAATTCTGCAGGCCTTGGGTTACATGGCATCTTGCATGCTACTAATTCCATATGCCAGACTGCATATGAGGAAACTACAATGGTACCTAAAGAGTGTATGGTCTCAACACTGTCAAAGTTTGGAAACAGTTATACCACTAATTCCTTGCCTTCAACAGGAGTTTCGATGGTGGGCTCAGGCTTGTCACCTCAACAAGGGACAGCCTTTCACTCAACCCACAGCCAGGCAAACACTGACAACAGATGCATCGGATTACACCTGGGGAGCACAGATGGCAGGAAAATGTATTCAGGGCGAGTGGCCCGCAGAACAAAGGCATCTTCACATCAATCAAAAAGAGATGCTAGCTGTACAAAATGCCCTTATAGCTTTCAAGGACCTGCTGCATCCAGGACAACTATTACTAAAGACGGACAACACCACAGTTATGTGGAACATAAACAAGAGGGCACACACTCCCACCCCCTCTGCAGACAAGCCATGACCTTGTGGAACACAGCTCTAGACTACCAAGTTCATCTGCAAGCACAATTCCCGCCAGGAGAGAAAAACATGCTAGCAGACGACTTAAGCAGAACATGGATCCCCACGAATGGGAATTGAATCCACAAATATTCAGAAGGATAACACAGAAATGGTTTAGCCAGGACATAGATCTGTTTGCATCCCCAATGAATTGCCAGCTACAGAAATTCTGCACAAGGAGTTACCATCCACAAGCATGGAAAGTGGATGCCGTCTCATTCAGCTAGAAAAACCTACAAGTATACGCTTTCCCTCCTCTACCTCTCCTTCCAAAGGTACTCATAAAAGCCAGGCAAGAAGAGCCAAAGATGATCCTGATTGCACCACACTGGCCACGCCAGCACTGGTACCCAATCTTAAAGAACTTAGCACAAGAACCAGCCTGGATTTTGCCTCAAATCCCACATCTGCTGACTCAGCACAACAGTCATATACTTCACAGCCAGCTAAAGACCTTAAACCTAGCTGCATGGAAAATTCCTTAGTCAAGCAAGCAATGCCTCTCTCCAAAGCTGTTATGGATGTCATTCTGGAGGCCAGAAGGCCTAGTACCAGGAAAGCCTATTTGAATAAATGGAAGAGATTCTGTGCCTGGAACCAGGCTCACAGCCTTGACCGTCTTGTCCCAAACATTCCTCAGATACTACAATATTTAACTGAGATGCTGGACAAGGGCCTCTCCTTTTCATCCATCAGGATCCACGCCTCTGCCATTTCTGCTTATTACGACACGGATCCACCAATTTTCTCTAATCCTTTGCTAAAACAGTACCTCAGAGGGGCTAAAAACATAAGACCACCCCGTAGAATACCTACGCCAACTTGGGACCTCAACTTTGTTTTGGAAAAATTTACTTTACCTCCTTTTGAGCCGGCTAACACAGCAGAATTAAAATATATCTCTTGGAAAACTGCTCTGCTACTGGCAATAACATCAGCACAAAGAGTTTCAGAATTACAGGCACTAATGGCAGTGGAACCTTTCCTCATTTTCCACCAGGACAGGGTGTCTTTAAGAACTAACCCTACGTTTATGCCAAAGGTGGTATCAAGTGTGGCTCTAAACCAAACTATTCACTTGCCAACTTTTTATCCAAAACCACAGAATAAAGGGGAGAGAGACTACTGCATTCTTTGAACATTCACAGGCAGTTACGCTTCTACTTGGACAAAACCAAAGCTTTCAGAAAATCTGAGCAATTATTGGTAGCATATGCTGCAGGAGCACAGGGAAAAGCCATTTCAAAACAGACTATTTCAAACTGGATAGGACATTGTATACGTTTCTGCTATGCACACCATGGGAAAACTGTACCTAGCAGCATTAGATCTCACTCCACCAGGGCAACAGCCACTTCAACTGCCTACCTCAGAGGAGTACCTACCAAGGATATTTTGGAAGCAGCAACATGGAGTTCTGTGCATACCTTCACCAAGCATTACCATTTGCCTTTTTACTCCAAATCCAGAGCTGGCTTCACCACTGCTGTGCTGCAGGGCCTTATAGCCACCCCTAATGCCTTATAGAACCAGCCACCCTACCTCAGCTTTGGGATTCCACCCAAGTGTAATGACTGCAGCAGTGTAACATGATGAACATAGTACAGTTTTGTACCTGCCATAAATGTAGATGTTTGAGTGTAAACACTGCTGCAGTCCAGGTTACCCTCCCTCCTTCCCCTCTTACTTGTTGGTACGTACCTATGTCTTCTACCCTTCACTACCTATGGAGAGTATATGCTGGTAACTGAAAGTTTTTGTTTGCTTTTCTTATGTATACTTTACTAGCAATTTGAATTGCCTACCTATTTGAGGGCACCTGACATCTGGGGCAAGAAAAACTGAAGAAAATGGTGTTGGCTGCATCTTATATACTCCTGTCGTACTGACGTCAGGGAGGAGGCGACAGCAACCGAAGCCGGACCAAGACTTTGGAACTCAGGCCGACTGGGGAACCGCCTGACGGCAGGATAACCCAAGTGTAATGACTGCAGCAGTGTTTACACTCAAACATCTACATTTTTGGTAGGTACAAAACTGTACTTTCTAGGCCTCGGGCTTCTGTCGGAGAGCAACAACCCCCCACACACACACACACACACACACACAAGACTAGGAGGAAGGTTCTTTCTCTTCAAACAAAACTGGACTCACATAACTTCAAAGAAGTAGGTTCTAGACATTATTTCAAATGGTTACAAAGTCACTTTCAAAAAGCCTTTAAAAAGCTTAGGCTATCTAGCTATTCCTCAGAATCAAAAATCAGAGGCCCTTTCTCAAATCCAGAATTTGTGTATACTCTGGGATTAGTGGAACCAGTTTCAGAATGTCAAAAAGGCAGTGTGTTTTACTCCAGGTTGTTCCTGGTACCCAGAAAAGAAGGCTCTTGGCAGCCTATTTTAGACCTGTCCAACCTCAATCAGTTTCTCCAGGTGCCAAAAGTCAAAATGTTGACACTTAAACTCCTACTCATCATAGTCCCATGGGCCTTTATGGTTTCTCTGGATTTAAAGGATGCCTGTCTGCACATCCCAGTTCAAGAATCACACAGAAGCTTTATTCGCTTCTGAGCAAGTTCCAATCGCTATCAATTTTCAGCACTGCCCTTTGGCTCATCTACTGCTCCAAAGGTTTTCACCAAGTGCTTAGTCCCTACAGTTGCCTTCTGTAGGACCAGAGGGGTCCATATATAGGTTCATAGGTAGGTACTAGGCTGTCTGCCTGAAGGCATTTATAAGCCTAGCTGGAATGTGTTAGCTTTGCTGTCCCCTTAGATTAGTTCCTTGTGCCTCTGTCCAGCAGAGCCTTTGAAGTGATCCCTGGGATAAACTTTCTGTTTCCCATCCACTTGTCAAGGTTTCCCTTGAAGAGAGTTAGCGAGGAGCTCTGACTAATGTAGATTGGAATCTTGTTCCAGAGCATGGGAAGTCTCTGGGACAGGGATCTATCCCTCCAGCAAGTCCTATTTATTGTTGTGGTGAGGTTTAGATCCCTGGAGTGTGTGGCTTGAGGGGATATGGTTTTCTTTAGGTGGAGCATGTCTATCAGTTCTGGGTTGGACATGGCCTTGTATGTCAGGCAGAGATCACCTCTGAGTAGGCGGTATCCAACCAAGTACAGCTGGAGTTTCTTCAGTCGAGCTGCATAGGGCATCTGCTTGAGGACAGTGATCTTCTTGGTGAGGTACTTCTGTAGTCTTTCCAGTTGTTGCAGGTGTTTTGTAAGGTACATCCCAAATGGGGCATTGTACTCTATGATGGGTCTGATGAGTGATGCTTAGAGGGGCCCAATGACCTCTTTCGAGCTGGATGCAAACCCTTTTGTGATTAGGTGGGCCACATAGAATGATTTTCTAACTACTTTGGCAATGTGGTTATCAAAGGAGAGGTTACTATCTACTTGGGTCCCCAGATCTCTTATTACGTCTTCCATATTTAGGGGGCTACCACCTATGTGATAGTTTGTGGGTACTTTGTTTTTTCCAAAGGGTGATGACTATGCACTTTTTGGCTTGAGGCCATGGTTTTGACACCAGGTATCTGTCTCAGTCAGAACCTTTTGGAGGATGTCTGTGTCAGCCGGAGAGTCAATTATAGCCCCTAGTTTGCAGTAGTCTGCAAACTTGGTCAGCCATAGTCCTCCTGTGCTTGGCTGTACCTCTGAGAAGTATATGCCGAAAGGGAGGGGTCCTAGGACTGAGCCCTGGGGAATGCCACTTGTAACTGGTTTAGTGTCAGACCTAGCTCCCGCAACTCTTACCATGTGGGTTCTGTCCATGAGCCAGTTGGCAACCCATCTCGTGACGTAGGGGTTTATGTTCAGACTGGTGAGCTTGTCTATAATACCTGAGTGTGGAATGGTGTTGAAGGCCTTTGTGAGTTCTAGGTAGGCTGTGTGTACCACCTTTCCCTCGTCTGTAGCCTTGGTAACTGCCTCAAAGAAGTCCACCAGGTTTAGGAGGCATGATCTGCCCTTAACAAAGTCGAACTGGGTAGGGTCCAGTGTTTGGAGGTTCCCAATGTCTCTGTTAATGAGATCCATGATGATGCACTCCATAGCTTAGCAGACCAAGCTAGTCAGGCTTATAGGGCAATCGTTCCCGGGGTCCATTGTGGCTCCACCTTTGTGGAGCGAAATAACCGTTGCAGTGCACCACTCTGTGGGCACATAGCCTGTGGAGAGTTTAAACAGTGTGTTTAGGTGAGGGGTTAGTTCATCTTTGAGCTCGTGTAGGACGCAGCCTGGGACACCATCCGGTCCTATTGATGCTGTGTTTTTGGCTTTGGAGAGAGCTCTTTTAACCTGAGTGTCTGTGATTTCAGGGGCACTACATTCGTCTTCTGCTATAGTTATGGGCCCTTGTGGGGGTAAGAGGGGGGTGAAGTTTGCACTGAACCTGTCTGCCAGGATGTTGGCTATATCGGTCGGTTCAGTGTATTTTGTGCCTTTCGGCACTACCTCCAAAATTCTTGACATAGCTAAAGAATGCTTTGTGGTTATCTTTGGAGTCCATGGCAATTTTTCTTTCAAAGCTCGCCTTGGATGATTTTATGAGGGAACGTAGTTTCTTGCTGATACTGATCAGGGATGGCTTCCCTTCTTGGGATTTTACTCTCTTCTGTACTAGTTTCCTCCTCCTATTGTATAGCTTGTTTATGGCAGGGGTCCACCAGACTGTTTTCCTTTTCTTGGAGGACTGAGTCTAGGTTTTGTTTGGGATAGCACGATCCATGCATTCTTATAGGTGCCCATAGAGTGTATTAGTTAAGGATTTTGCAGCTGGGACAGCATTATGCTTTAGTATGGGGGCTTTGAAACTTCCCACCTCAGTCTTACATAACGTGAAGTTTGCTTTTGAAAAGTTTTTCACGGTGGTTTCTTTGACCGTGGGTGGTGGTGGAATGTGGATATCCAGAGTGATTAGTTTATGGTCAGATCTAACCAATGAGGGGTTGACGTCTGGTGTGGAACACCTATCTCCCATGTTGGTGATGACCAGGTCCAATATGTTGTCACCTCTGGTGTGGGTGTTGACCAGTTTATCCAGGGCATTTGAGCCCCTGCATGGACGATTGCCTGATACAGGCCTCAAATCTATCAAAACTTTACAAGAATCTGAAGTTTACCCAAGACCTCCTGTCCTCCCTTGGCTTCATGATAAGTCCTTGGCTTCATGATAAGTCTGCAGAAATGCAGCACTGTTCCAACCAACATGATAGTCTTCCTGGGTGCACTCCTGGACTCTTCACTTCAAAAAGCCTTCCTTCCCCCCAGACAAGGTCTCTCTTATGATCCACTACATTCAAAGAATCCAGCAGAAACAATCCATCTCAGCCAAAGAGTTTCTGTGGGCACTGGGATATATGGCATCTTGCATCCTCATGGTTCCCATGGCCAGGCTGCACATGAGGAAACTACAGTGGTACCTCAAAAATGTATGCTGCCAGTGCACTCAGTCTCTAGAAACCAAGATTCAGTAGATCCCTTGTCTCTAAGAAGAGTTTGCATGGTGGGTACAGGCTTGTGCCCAAAATCAGGACCTTTTATTCAGATTCACTCCCGACAGTCAAACTTGCACCACAGATGCCTCAGATACAACCTGGGGTGCAAACTTTCAACACTTCCAGTCCCAGGGGAAGTGGGAGACTCAATTCAGGAGCAGGCACATAAACTGGAAAGAACTTATGGCAGTGATAGCTTTCAAAGAAAAATGAGAACCAGGTATCCTTTTGGTCAAAACAGAACACCACGGTTATGTGGTACATAATCAGGCAGGGGGGAAGCCACTCTAAACCTCTGCCACCTAGCGATGCCTCTCTAGGGTTGAACCTCCTGGAACAGTACCTTCCAGGGGTTCAAAATACTCTAGCAGATCACCTCAGCAGAAAGTTGATAGACCCCATGAATAGCATCTGCATTGGGAAATTTTTCTAAGCATTTCCCGGAGATGGGGAGTCCCACAGATGGACCTCTCTGCCACCAAGGAAGACGCTCCACTGAAAAGTTTCTTTTCCCGGATCAAACAGAAATCAGTCTGTATAATGGATGCCTTCTCCTTCTTTGGGACTCATCTCTTCATTTATGCATTACCTCCCTTACCCCTACTACCTCAAGTGCTTCTAAAGATAAGGGAGGAGTGCCCAAGGGCAATGCTGATAGCCCCAGACTGGCTCAGGCAGCACTGGTATCCTCTGCTTCTCAGACTAACCAACCAGAGTCCATGGCTGCTGCCTCAGAGAGTCAACCTTCTTTCTCAGATAAGGGGGAAGGATGGTGCACTCCAACCTGTAGACACTCAGCCTTTCAGCTTGGATAATCCCACAGCATTCAGCAACAGGCTTAACCTAACCAAACAGGTTCAAGACATTCTTAAAGAATCCAGAAGGCCTAGCACTAGGAAATCATACTCAGCTAAGTGGAAAAGATTTTCTATCTGGTGCCAGCAGCACCACAACATTCCTGATGCAGTCCCAATTACTATCATTCTGGATTACCTGTCTAGTCTGGTTGGTAAAGGCCTTTCCTACTCCTCCATTAAAATTTGTCCATCTGCCATTTTGGCTCATATATCTGCTCTTCCTCCTGTCTTTTCCCATCCCATGTTAAGACAATTTCTCATTCACATCAGACTGCCCAGGAGGTAACCTACCCCTCCATGGGATCTTAACTTTGTTCCGGAGAAATTGACATTGCCTCCTTTCGAACCTGCAGCATCTGCCTCGCTGAAGTTTCTAACTTAGAAAACTGCCCTGCTGCTGGCTATCACCTCAGCCAGGAGGGTCTTTGAACTGCAGGCTCTCATGGCAGTGGAACCATTCCTAATCTTCCGCCCAGACAGGTTTTTTTCTCAGAACTAGCCCTCCCTCCGTGCCCAAGGTGGTCTCTGGCACTTCTCTAAATCAAGCCATTGTCTTGTCCACATTCTTTCCCAAACCCCAAAACAAAGGGGGAATAATACTTTATTCCTTGGATGTGCATAAGCAGCTCCACTACTTTCTTAAGAAAACAAGAGCCTTGAGAAAATCTGACCGGTTCTTTGTGACCTTTGCCCCTGGCTCTGAGGGAAATCCAGCTTCTAAACAGATCATCTCAAAATGGATCTCCCACTGTTTCTGTTTCCTTTATAGCCATCATGGCAAAAAATCACCTGAAGCAGTTAGGTCACATCCACAAGAGCTACTGCAACCTCTGCTGCCTTCTTAAAAGGAGTCCACACTAAGGACATTCTGGAATCTGCCACCTAGTCATCTGTGCCTATCTTCACCAAACATTACCTCTTGGCAGCCTTTTCTTGTCCAGAGCAGGATTCGCCACTGCTATCTTGCAGGGCATCCTCCCCTCTCCCTAATCTCCTTTTGCTCTCTTTTCAGCTTTGGGAAGCTTCCCACAAGTCAGGACTGCCACAATGAACATGGTACAGTTGTGTACACTTACCATTAATATAGATATTTGAATGTATTCACTTTTGTAGTCTTCTTCCCCCCTTAGCTTTCTAGGTAGTCTACTTAGCCAAGGGAACCCTTCTTAGTCTTTCTTCTTGTAGGAGTTCTCTTCCTCCGTTCCCTGCTGCTCAACTGGGGCTCCTTGGTAGGAGACGAAAAAAACTGATTTGGTGACATAGGCTGCCTCCCTATATACACAAGCATAGTAACATTAGTTAGGACATCTGCCAGCTTTAGGAGGAGGAAAGAATTTCTCTGGTAGTCTAGACGGCAAAGGGTTTTCACATCAGGAAATACCACAAGTCCGGACTGCAATGGTGAATATACTCAAATGTCTGCATTTGTGGCAAGTGTACACAACTGTACTTTTTACTTGTGTAACTGATAAAGTAAAGGGACAGAAACAGTTTAAATGTTGAGTGTAGTAGTTTGATGTCCTTCAAGGATGCATCTGCAGTCCTAACATATGGGGTTGTCCTGCCTCAGGCAGCCCTTCGGTCGGCCGGATTCCAAAGTCTGGGTCTGGCCTCGGCTGATGTCGCACTTCACCCGACGTCATAGCTGCTGTGAATTGGGTATAAAGGCATCAGCCGACGCCATTTTCCTCAGTGTCTTTCTTGCCACGCGGTGCCCGAAGCAGAAGCTGTTCGCAAGTGCCGGTCAGTCAGATCCAGAGATTTCTACTACCGAAGACTTCTAAAAAGCTAAGTACCCCGTTGGGGACTCTTTCTTGCCTCAGCCGATGTCAGAAAAAGTAAATAATTGTTTAACTTGTGGGAAACAAATACCTCATAAGGATTTCCACTCTTACTGCCTTCCTTGCTTAGGCCCAGACCACGACGTATCAGCTTGTCTTGCCTGTGCTTCCTTCAACCGACGGACACTTAGACGTCGGTCGGAGTTTGCAGAGGAGTTTTGGTCCCGCTTTTGCTTACAAAATGCCGTCGGAGACTCCGACTTCACAATTAGCTAAAAGCGCAAGGACCGACAGGTCCGCGGTTTCGGCCGAAACCACGGTTAAGCCAACCGCGAGTGTCTCGGTTTCGGCTGAAACCGAGTCCTCGGTTCTTCCTTGCATCCCTCCGACAGCCGAGGCCTCACACAGCATGGCTGAATCTGCTACTGAAATTTCCCCTGCTGTAGCAGGCACCCAGGACTTATCAGATACTATTCCTTTAGACATATCTACTCCTGCACGTGGAGCTGCTAGGCCCCCTGCCTCTATGTCTATCAAGGCTTTTTCTAGGGCTAAAGCAGCTAAATCTTCTAAGGCCTTGCCTGCTAAAACCCCCTCACACAGGCCTACCTCTAGTTCCCAAATGCTCAGCCTGGCTGAGGATCTCATTTCTTTGATCAGGGGATCCCAACCTCATCCAGACAGGACCTCTCAACCCCCTCCAGAGAAGAGGCCTAGAGCAGAGCCCCCAGATCCAGTTTCTACAGACTATTCCTCGGATGATTCAGAAAACTCAAATCCTCCAGAAGGCCCTTATTCTCCATATGAGGATTCTGATGCAGAAGACTCCATTCCTTCTGCCTCTCTTCCTGATGAATTTTCTTTTGGGGAAACCTTACATGATATGAGAGAGCAATTTCAATGGCAGGGCCAGGATTTTTCAGATTCAAGGAAAAGGCTAAGGACCTTTTTACATTTACCACAGCATAGGCCTTTAGCCATTCCTCCAGTACTAACAGTTGTGGATGATGCATTTAATGATGCCTGTACTGCCCCTGACTCTCTTCCCCCGGCCCCTGCTAAGCCCGACAGATATTACAGGGTCCCGGACACACACTTTCACTTGTATAAGGCTCCTATTGCAGATCCTGAAACCATTTCACAGGGCCCCAAAGCTGTAGCAGCTGCCTCTGCCAAAACCCTCCTCTGAAAGAGAATCTAGAGCATTAGAGAGATGGGGTAAAAAAGTTTATACTTCTGCTACTCTTTCGGCTAGGGCCTTAAACTGTCAATTCCACATGATTCAGTATCAGGAATTTTGTTAGACCAGCTAAATAAAAACTGTCCTCTCCTGAACCTATAGACCGTAAGTCCCTTCAGGATTTGGTACATAACACTCAGCAGGTCAGTAATCATTCCTTAAAATGCGGCTATAATGCACTGGAGGCTTCCTTTAGATCAGCTATGACTGGAACAGTGATCAGAAGGCATGCATGGTTAAAAGAGCAATCCTTACCAGACCATGTAAAGTCAAAGCTCCTAGATGCTCCCATGGAGAAACAAAGTTTGTTTGGCTCCCCTGCACAGCAAGTGCTAAAGAAGGTGGAAGAAAAACAAAATCTGTCCAAACAGTCAAGGATTTCTTACAGGTCCAGCCTCCGAGGTTTAGTAGAAATTGGCCTTCGAAGAATTGGTCCTTTCCAGACACCTTCAGAGCACAGAGAGGCAGAAATAGGCCCAAGAGGCAGAGGTCAATCCAGAGGTGCCTACAGGGGACGTCAGTGGCAGCCTAACAACCAGAGAAGTACTGCCACAGATCCAGCTACTACCACTTCCACAGGACAGACACAATGACTTGACTTTGATACCGCCTACCAGGGAACAACTGGAAGCACCCTTAGGCGGAAAGCTAGCCTTATTTTCCGTAAACTGGCATTACATTACAGGAGACAAATGGATTTTACAGTCAATAGACAAAGGCTACAGGTTTCACTTCCACACTCTACCAAAAAAGAGAGGAATGCCAAACCTACCACCAAACCAAAAAACAAAGGCTCTAGGACAAATCAACCACTTACTAAGGATGAGAGCTATAGAAAAGGTACCGCCTATGGAACAAGGACAAGGATTTTACTCCAGACTTTTCCTGGTACCAAGGAAAGAAAACCAATGGAGGCCTATTCTCGACCTGTCCGCTCTGAACACATATCTCATTGTTCCAAAATTCAAAATGCTGACCATACAGCAACTTCTTCCCATGCTGGGCAAGGAGTGAGGCTGGTGACTCTAGATCTCAAGGAGGCATACCTGCACGTCCCTATATGACCAGATTGCAGAAGATACCTCAGATTTCTTGCAGGATCAGAGCATTATCAATTCTCAGCATTGCCCTTTGGCTTATCTACTGCGCCCAGAGTATTCACGAAATGCCTGGCATCAGTAATTGCTCATTGCAGGCTTCAGGGAATTCAGATTTATCCATACCTGGATGACTGCCTAATACAAGTGGACAACAAGACCAAATTAACAAAAGATTTGGAAAAGGTTATACAACTACTGCAAGCCCTGGGATACACAGTCAACATGAAAAAGTCAAGGCTGGTACCATCCCAAAGGATAACATTCTTGGGTGCAGAACTGGACACTTCAAATCAGATGGCATTTCTCACAGCAGAAAAGCAAAAGCAACTACCACTCTATTTCATGGCATTAACAACACAGAACCAGCTTACAGCAAGGAAAGTCCTGCAAGCCCTGGGTTACATGGCATCATGCATAATACTGATTCCACATGCCAGGCTGCATATGAGGAAGTTGCAATGGTACCTAAGGAATATATGGTCTCAACACAAGCACAGTCTAGAAGCCCAGATTCCAATAATTCCATGCCTGAAGCAAGAATTCCTGTGGTGGGCTCAGGCCTGTCAGTTGAACAGAGGACTGCCTTTCCACAAACCTCGCCCAAGCCAGACTATCACCACGGACGCCTCAGACCTAGGCTGGGGGGCACACATGGTGGACAAGTGTATACAAGGCCTATGGACACAAGACCAGCTGAACCTACACATAAATCAAAAAAAGATGCTGGCAGTGAAACAGGCAATTCAGACATTCAGACCGTTTCTTCAACAGGGTCATTTGCTGATAAGGACGGACAACACCACATTCATGTGGTGGTATATCAACAAACAAGGAGGCACACACTCATATCCTCTATGCCGGATGGCAATGGACCTGTGGAATGTGGCCCTGAACCTCAACATTCAGCTCCAGGCCATATTTGTGCCAGGAAAAGAAAATATACTAGCGGACACCTTAAGCAGAACTACCACGGATGCCCACGAATGGATGCTGCATCCAGACATCTTCAAATCCATTACAAAGAAATGGGGACTGCCAGAAATAGACCTGTTCGCATCCCCACACAACCACCAATTGAGGAAATTCTGCACAAGGACATACCACCCACTTGCTTGGAAGGTGGACTCCCTATCCTTCAGTTGGGAAAACCTGACAGCATATGCATTCCCACCTCTTCCTTTGATGCACAAAGTGCTACTGAAGATCAAAGAAGATCACCCAAGGATCATCCTGATAGCTCCAGACTGGCCGAGGCAGCATTGGTACGGAGGAGTATGTCTCGGACACGCGCATGGCCTCTACCTCTAGTTCCTTTACTGCTAACACAGAACAACTTCAAGATCCTACATCCAGACTTGAAAACACTGCAGCTAGCTGCTTGGAATATTACATAAAACAAAATAACCCAGATTTATCTCAGAGGGTTAAAGACATTATCCTGGAGGCTCGCAGACCCTCCACAAGGAAGACTTATTCAGCCAAATGGAAAAGATACCTCATTTGGAGTGCAGCAAAAGGAGAAAATGTATCATTAGCAAACATAGCTAATATCCTGGAATATTTAGCAGAACTTTTCCACAATGGCCTGTCTTACTCCTCCATTAAGATTCATGCATCAGCAATTTCAGCAGAATACAACATGGATCCTCCAGTCTTCTCTCATCCTCTACTCAGGCAGTTTCTGAGAGGAATTAAAAATGTAAAGCCTCCAAGGAAGCCACCTTTGCCTACATGGGACCTTAACTTTGTGCTGGAAAAGTTAACACTTCCCCCAGCAACAGCAGAATTACAGTTCTTATCTTGGAAAACTGCTTTCCTGCTTGCAATCACTTCAGCAAGAAGGGTTTCTGAATTACAGGCATTAATGGCAGTACAGCCCTTCCTTATCTTCCATCAGGATAGAGTGTCCTTGAGAACTAACCCTACTTTTATGCCAAAGGTGGTCTCCAGGGTATCATTGAACCAAGCAATCCACCTACCAACATTCTTCCCCAACCCACAGAACAGGGGGGAAAGACTACTACATACCTTGGACGTGCACAGGCAATTGCGCTACTATCTGGACAGAACCAAGAACAATAGAAAAACTGACCAGCTTCTGGTAGCATATGCAACAGGAATGTGGAAGGAAAAGCAATTTCAAAACAGACAATCTCAAAATGGATAGGAAATTGCATTAGATTTTGTTACTCTTTTCATGGAAAGACAACTCCAGAAAACATCAGACATCACTCCACAAGGGCTACAGCCACTACTACAGCTTTCTTAGTGGCTACCAAAGACATTTTAGAAGCTGCTACTTGGAGCTCCGTGCATACATTTGCCAAGCATTATAATCTGCCTTTATACTCCAGATCCCGAGCAGGTTTTGCAACTGCTGTTTTGCAAGGGATCTTAACTACACCATAATAATCTTAGTGCCTCCTCCCCCAGTTTGGCTATGGTATTCTACCCATATGTTAGGACTGCAGATGCATCCTTGAAGGACATAGTACAGTTTTGTACCTACCATAAATGTAGATGTCCGAGAGGTATGCATCTGCAGTCACACCCTCCTTCCCCTCTGTGGTACTCCTACTGTATTTGCCCATCTTATAGCTAGCTGGGGGAATCTATTATGGTGTATTTGTTTGTATATATGTATATACATGGTTATTTTTGTTTGCTCTCTACTGTTTGGAATCATTTGCATTTATCCAAATTTAGCCTTCCTAGAGGGCACCTGGCATCTGGGGCAAGAAACACTGAGGAAAATGGCGTCGGCTGATGCCTTTATACCCAATTCACAGCAGCTATGACGTCGGGTGAAGTGCGACATCAGCCGAGGCCAGACCCAGACTTTGGAATCCGGCCGACCGAAGGGCTGCCTGAGGCAGGACAACCCCATATGTTAGGACTGCAGATGCATACCTCTCGGACATCTACATTTATGGTAGGTACAAAACTGTACTTTCTAGGCATGGTACAGAGATGAGTTTTTTTTTTTAATCGCTAGCACAGTAGGTGCTCTTTTAGTTGCATGAATACCACTGTTAGCTGAGCAAAGTGGCTTAGCTCATTTCTGGCTCTAAATTGTCAAAACATGAGCCCAAGGTGAACTTTTACTTGTGCTCGAGCATGGTTCAAGCCAGCTCTGGCTCAGCCAGCTTTAGGCAAAGAGGCTTTGAAAAGAATGTGAAAGCCTACAAAACCAATGACAGTCCATTAAGTAAGAATGACTGTTTGGATCTTCAGGCTCCCTCCCTGAAGCCAGTCCTTTTCCCTCTCCCTGAGTCTTCATCTTCCCTTGTGCTTCACATTGCTTCAGTCAGCCAGATTCTGACAGTTATTCAACAGGGGTTCACTTGGTAATCAGGCTCCTTCCCTGTTTTGTAGGGTTCCCTATTTGCCCAGTAAACCAAATATCTGTGTTTCCTCCTCTTCTGCAATGAATGCTTTCTCAGGGTTAGCACTCATGCATGCAGAACACTGAGACCGGCTTTTATTCCAGTTTTTTTTTCTGGTGCCAAAGAAAGAAGCTTTTTGGAAGTCTGTGTTAGACCTCTGCTTTCTCAGTGTTTTTGTAAAGGTCACAAAGTTCAAAATACTGTCCTTTCAAATCCTGTTACCTATTGTCCCTTTACTTGCTTTCATGGTAAAGCTAGGTCTAAAACATACCTTCTATTGCCTACCCACTGACAAAAATTTTAGAATTTTTTTTTTTAAGATTGTCTGTGTATATCTCACATTAGCAGTTCTCTGTGTTACCCTTTGGACTATGTACTGCTCCAGTGGTATTTACAAAGTGTATAGCTCCATTAATTGAACACTGCAGACATCAAGGCAGTTACACTTTTTCTTCTTTAGATAATTATCTTGTATTTGCAGACTATTTTTTTTTTTACAGTTATTAAAAGTGTTTAGAAACTGTTGAGAATCTTCTACTCATTCTGGGTTTTCAAGTGAATTTACAGAAATATTCTTTCATCCCATGTCGCAGACATGTTTTCCTAGGGTGTCTGGTAGATTTTGCCCTGGAAAGAGCTTTTCTTCCTTCAGACAAATAAAAGATGTTTGAAAAGGTCTTCTTGAGTTTTTCCAATTAAAAAACAGGTATATGTCAGGGAATTTCAAAGGATTCTGGGGTATATTACGTATGTTATTCCTGTGATTCCCCTGGCCAGACTTCACATGAGAAAAATTCAGTGGTACCTCAGTTCAGTCTAGACTCAGATTCTTCATCCTTTATCTTTTCAGATCCCTGTTTTGGAGTATGTAAGGAAGGAGGTTCTGCAGTGCATTAGACCAGTTCTCTCAGAATCCAAGTCTGTCGTTCTCCTTTTTGCCTTCTCTTCAGTCTGTCATAAGAGATGCTTAATGCTTCCAACCTGGCATGGGAAGTGGTTTCTAAAGGGGTCAAAGCACAGAGTATGTGGAACAAACAAGACAAACAAAAGCACAGTAATGTTAGAGATGTTGACAGTAATAGTTTATTGTCTGTTCTTCAAGTTCTCTTCATATTTTACAGACACCACAGTGATGTGGTAAAAAAGGAGTGATGACGTACATCGGCAAGCAGTGCTGTGGTACATAAACAAAAGGGGGTGGTGTATCATAGATTTTACTCCCTTTGCACACTTGCTGTGATAACATGGAAGATAGCAAGTCAGCTCAAGTTTGAGTCTTCAGGCTGCGCATGCATTCTGATAGAGCAAAACACTGTAGCAGATAAGCTAAGCAGGACCTGGACAGACCCCCTGAATGAAAACTACACTGTGGAGTCTTCCAATTGTTGATCCAACTGTGGGAAGTAATTTAGAGAAATCTGTTTGCCACCTGTCAGAACACACACAAGAAATTCTGCTCCAGGATTCCTTGCAAACAGGCCTGGAAGACCGAGGCTTTCTCATTCCCATGGACAGTAATATTCCTGTGTGATTTTCAACGCTTTCCACTGATAATCCACAGTTCTAAAGATCAAGGACGACTCTCCATAGATTGTGGTGATGGCTCCCTTTTAGCCGAAGCAACATTAGATGTTCATTATGTTTCACTGTTGTAGTAATGACTATACGGGCTATTCTTGCTGTGATAGCCGTTGGCTGGCCTTAGTACCCGAGATTTAATTCTCCTGGGCTGGTGGATGTCCTGCAACTGACATCAAAATGTTTGGGTACGAGGGTCTTCGGCCAGTACCATCTTGCAGCTTTTTCTTGCTGTAGGAGCCTGACGCATCCACATTCATAGACGGAATCTGTCAATCCAAAGACCAGAGAGCATTGTAAAGTTAAGTACCCTTAATGTTTTTGCTCTGTTAGGTGGGTTTTAGGACAAATACTTCTCTTAATTATGGAAAATAGATTCCACACTGAGATTTTCATTCTCTTTGTCTTTCCTGCATAGGCCCAGAGCACAACATTCCTAATTGTCCGCATTGTGCTAATTTTAGCAAGCGTGCATTGTATCTGTTGTAGACCCAAATATCTTGCACAGTATTTAGAAAGGGAAAAAGAGTATTGGAAATCGTAGCATGCTATGGTGTCTAGTGGTTCTTCTGTTTTTGACCCTTCTCATAAGCACAGGGAGGTGCGTTTGAAACTTACAAGGATTGCAGATGACACAGCTTTGCCACCAGCCAGTCCATCCAGGCATGTGATTGTCAGAGGACAGGAGATGCCTTTGATTTCCCTTCTGATGACTGAGAGAGTGTTGGAAACTGCTTTTGAGTACCCTTTGGAGACTGGCATGCCTCCTAGCCTCTCCATGTCTGCACAATCCGAAGGACAAGGGTTTTCGGTTGAGTCCAAGGTCACTCTGCAGGCTCCACTTCCGACTTGCATGATAGGTTTGTAGATGGCGCAATTCCAAGGTCTTCCAAGGAGTCATCAGTTGACTGTGCACAGGCTGCAGCCATCCACTCACGGCCTGGTTCCAATACCTCTGTTGCCACAACCAGGACCAAGCCAAAGGCCAATAAAAATGGATTTTTCCTGGCTTGCTTCAGTCAAGGCTTTCAGGCTTATAATCACTGCAGGCCTACCAGCAGGATGTAAGAAGACTGGCTTGCTTCAGATAGTAGCTTCCAGACAGCAGATCTCTTGTCCCTACAGAATCTGTTTCTGAGAAAAGCGAGGGGTATTCTACCCCCCCATACACCAGGAATCTCTTGATTTTTATGGTTCAGATGAGAATTAGTTGGCTTATGTAGACCAGTTATCTACAGATTCATATGCTGATTCTGACTCTGAGGACATCCTGGGTTCAGCCTCACTACCTGAGGACTTCACCTTTGGTGAAACACTCCATAAAGTGAAGGAGTACTTCCACAGCGAAGATCAGAATTACCCTCAGTCTAAGAAGAGAGACAATATGTGAAGCTTCCTGAGCATAAAACTTTGGCCATTCCTCCAGTTCTAGAAATAGTGGATGATGATATTTTGCTCTCATCTCTGCAGCTAACTCCCAGTGACCTTCTAGGAAGTCAGAATATTATTTTATAGGGTCCTGGTTTCCCACAAACACCTTTTTAGGAATCCTACTGCTGATCCTGAAGTGGTGACTCAGGGTCCTAAAAGAGATAAAGGTAGCACTTCTAAGAATCCCTTGCAAAATGAAAAGGAGGAAGGGACCCTTGATTGATTTGCTCAGACAAGTAATATACTTCCACCACCCTGGTTATGAGAGCGTTTATTTGCCAGTTCCATATGGTTAAATACAAGGAAACTCTGCTGGACCATTTGAAAGAAAGTGGAAGAGATGGGAGATCTCTCTCCAAAGAATTACTGGATATCTGCAACTCTATGTCTCAAGTTGCAGAGCATTCATCGCATTGTAGGTTTGATGCTTTGGAAGCATCAAGCAGAGCAGCTGCTTCAGGGCTGTTATTCCCAAACATGGCAGGTTAAGGGAACAATCCTTTGCAGACCATGTTAAGTTTGAGATTCTAGATCCTCCCGTAGACAAAGAAGAATTATTTGGACCCAAGGCAGAAGCTGTCTTCAGAAAAATGGAGAAGAAGGCTAAATCTGTTCAGACTGTCAGACTTTCCTGCAGGTTCAGCCACCCCAAGTTTGGTAAAACTATCCAGCTAAGTCTTGGTCTTTATCACCCTTTCAGTGCAGACAAAGCAGAAAGAGTCAGAAGGGATAAAACACTGAGGTAGCATAAAAGACGGCAATCAGAACCTATTTCTAGGCCTTGTGGATCCTAATCCTAAGGGCCTAGCAGGGAGAGTAACCATGACTTGGCCAGTACCCTTCTTTTTTCTTCTTCCTCAAGTCCCACCCCAACCACCCCTTCTCCATTTCCTCAAATCCCCCCCCTCCTTCCTTTCAAGCTAGGAGGAAGATTATCTGTCTTTTACCACAAACTGACCAAGATAACCCAAGAAAATGGGTGCTAAGCATTATCAAAGTGGGTTACAGGTGGTCTTTTACACTTTTCCAAAGCCTGTAGGCATTTCTTTTGTCCCACCATATCAAGTGCAAGAGTCTCTGACCCAAGTGTGTCTGTTTTTGCAGCAAGACTCCATAGAAAAAGTACTCCCAAAAAAGAAGAAAGGGATATTATTCAAGACTTTTCCTTGTTTCAAGAAAGGATGGAACTTGGAGACCCACCCTGGACATGGTGAAATGAAACAGATGTCTTCTGGTATCCAAAAAGCTTCTGCCTATTTTTTTCTCCTCAGAACTACATGATCACCTTGGATCTACGGAATGTTTACCTTCATATTCCCATTGCAAAGTCCCACATGAAGCATCTTCATTTCAAAGTAAGTGGAAATTGTTATTGATTCTCTGGTCTGCTCTACCCTTTGGCTTATCTATTGTACCAAGAGAATTCAGCGGGTGCCTGGGTCTAGTGATAGGCTAATCCAGGACAATGGACATTAGGATCTACCTCTAGCTAGATGACAACCTGATCCAAAGAGATTCTGTAGAGGAGATTTTTACTAGTCTGCGCTTAACTATGACCATTTTTTCCAGCCTAGGTTTCACCTTAAACCTAAAAACATGCAACCTCTTTCCATCCTGAAAGCTTCTCTTTCTAGGGGCCTTGCTGGACCCAAACTTTCAAAGGGCTTTCCTCACAGAGAAAGAGGTCACATTCTTGACAAATTGCTTCCAGTCTTCTCACCCTCCTCTCTAATTCCAGCATGGGAGGTACTCAGTTTTGGGGTACATGGCCTCATGAATCCTAATGATCCCTATACTAGGGAGAGTTCACTCTAGACAATTTGGGTGTCATAGGGAGACTTGACAACAACTTCTAATTTGTAGTTTGTAAACTTTTTTAGCCAGAGGTCTTGGATGTCTTCTTGGGGATTTGAGAAGTAAATACCAAAAAGGGGAGATACCATTACTAAGCCTTGAGGAGCACTGCTGGTCACTTTCATATTTTCTGTTGAGGCATTTGCAACTCACATTGTGTGCGTTCTGCCTTTTTTAGCCAGCTTGCTGTCTGTCTTAGTTCATGATTTTTTTAAAGCATTTAGCTTTTATATGATGCCAGCATGAGGGATGGTGTCAAAGGCCTAAGTCAGATCAAGATACACTGCACAACCACCATCTGCATCCTCTATAACCCTTTCAAAGAAATTTACCAGATTAACTAGATAGGACACTACTGCGGTGGTGGTGCTGCAGTAGCGTTGTCGCCTCACAGTTAGACGTTGCACGTTCGATTCTCAGTTAGAGCGTCTTCTGTGTGTCGACATGCGTGAATGAGCGTTCCTTCATTGAAGGTTGTGCGTTAGGCCCTGCAAGCCAGCACTTAAAAATCTACTGCCAATCATTAGCCGACCGGAGTTCCGCTGTGGCGACCCCTAAACGGGAAAAGCCGAAAGACAGTTGTAACTAGATAGGACACTGTTGAAGGTAAAGGCTACCAAGATTCTTGATATGTTATACGAGGTTAATTGTAATGTGTTTCATGGCTTTCCAGATGAGGTGTGTAAGGGTATATCATCTGTAATTATCCTGGTCATTTGTAAGGCCACAAGTGTGGAAAGGGCATCAGCACTGCATTGTTCTACATATCAGGGACAAAACCAGTAGCTAAACTTAGGTTAAGTAGTTTGAGGAGAGTGTCTGCAAGTGCATGTATTACACTATATTAATTTAGCAACAAAGTATATTGTCATGTTCAAAGGTAGTTACTAGGCTTGCAGTGAAGAGGATTATTGAGACAGAAGGAATCAAGCCCTGTAGCACAGGAACTATATCACACAGCCTTAAGCCTCTGCACCAACTGCCATATCCCATGAAGGAAGGATTTTTGGTCTTGGTTAGTACTTTCAGTAGATGATCTTTAGAAATAATTGGGAGCTTAAGGGATTAAGATGCTTCAGAGCTTTGCATAGAAGTCGGGGTGAAATTGTTATTAAATTTGTTTGCAAAGATATTGGCAATGTCTGTTAGGTCAGAATAGGAGGAATTGTCATGAATAAGCTCTGAGCAATGTAGAATATTATTGTTTTAAGTTTTCCAACCTAACTATGAAAAATTATCATTGGCTTCAGAAGCCAGCCTAAGTTCATGGGCTCAGTTAGTGGATGCAATATTGTACTTTAGTTTTTTGTAATGCTTTTGATGTTATCCTTGAGAAATGAGATTCTGGATCTACTAAATAATTTAAGGAGTGTCTTTCTTTTGTTGTATATTTGATATATGGTATGGGCCACCAGGCTAGTTTGTTTTTTAAATTTTCCGGTGATACTTAATTCCAGTGGTGGCTGGTGACGTCAAATCAAAGGGGGGCTGCAGGAGACAGCTGAATGGGTGAGGTCAATGGGAAGGGGTGCAGCCAACTAGGAAGGGGAGGAATTATGCTCAAAAAACACAAAAACTGCAACTTTAATTAAATAAGTTGCCATGGGTGCCAAACCATCATTATGAGAGTCCAATCAAGACAAAATGAAGTGTAGAAGAAAAAAAATATTTCAATGCATTGGCTGCATAACAGCTTATTTAATATCTAGATGGAAACAAAAAGATTGTGAGGCAAGAAAAAATAAATTACTTTTTAAATACATTAATGGCATGCCAGTCAAAATCAAGTATAAGAAAAATAAGCAGCACTCAACTCAAACCACTTTTCCTTCCACTGCAGTTCTAATTAGAATTTATATTCAGCTTTATTAAAGTACCAAGTAACATGCTGAAAGTAGCAATCTCTGTGATACACCCACTTGTAAAAATGTTTCTTATCCAAAAAAGACCTGCTGCCTGACAACAACTATCTACTTGTTTCATGGGGAAATCATGATCAAAGCAAAAAATGAAAAGCAAACAAGAAACAAGCTCAAGATACATTGCTTAAAGGATTGCTGCACAGGTTATGGACCACACATGATAGATTGGCATTCTGTTTAGTTTACAGGTAAAGCCTGCGAAGATTACTGTAAGTCTCCAACAAATGTAACAAGCTTCTTAAAATAATGTAATCCTGTCCTTTGTTAAAAATGCTGTCATATGCATATCAATACCCAAGGCTTTTACGTTATCTAGTTATGCAAGTATTCTCTGCAAGGCAACAACAGAAAGGCTTTCAATGTTGGCAGTTCTTTAACAGTATGCTTATTAAAGCTTACTTTCATCTTGGAATCTCAGACAAGCTTACCTGATGGTCATTAAAGCATTGCTACTTAAACACAGAGCAACAGGCACTTTCTGAATAATAATAAGCATAAATCAACAGTATAAAAATATGACAGAAACCAGAACATTCTGCAAAATCAAGGTCAGATGAAAAGCCACTGTAGTGCTTGTGTCTACCTTGGATGGGGGGATACTCTCCACATTTACACGGCATAACCACTCCTTGTCTTGCTTGGACACATCCAGAGTCACTATATGGGGGAGTGGGGTGCAACAAGTATGTCACAATTTGAAATATCTCTGGCTGACTTTGATGGCCCTGGCACATTTGTCATACCTCTCAACCTGAGAGCAAGACATCTGGACAAAACCATACATAGAAGTGGGCCAAATGCCCCAAAATAAGGACAATTTTTAAATATTCAGAGTATAAACTTAGAAAGATAATAGAATAGTAGGTCTTGCATTAGTATGGATTTTCTGAAGGGTATGAAATCTGAAACTCAAATGTCTGTCTTTATTTTCTAACTTCAGTCTTTAATGATTTGCCACTAATTTGCCAAAAAAAACGCAATTTTATGAAAAATGGACCAAAAATGTGATGCAAAAATATAAAATAGCCACACAATAGAGCTGGGAACCTGTCAAAGAAGGGACACTTTTTTAATATTAGTACTGCTTACCTGAGTAGCTGACAAAATAAAAGAATCTACATGCATTTCTGAAATAAAAGTAATCTATAACTCTGATTCTATATTTATTAATTGTAAACCCTCCATGTTTTCTTCCAAAATTGCCATTTTGCGGAGCCATCATTAGTGGAAGAGCAACATTTTGAGCCAAATTTGGGGACAGTTGAGAGGTTTGGATATGCCTAATTCTATAAAGCAATTTTTTGCACATACCTCTCAACCTGTTAATGCAGGAAATCTGGACAGGGCCAAATGTGTTGGGGGAACATATAAACAGTACTAAAAATTGCTGTTGTATAAACTGAGACAGTTGATAGAATATAACAGGTCTTGCTTTATCATACATTTTTCTGAAGGTTATGAAGTCTGAAACTCAGTGTCTGTCATTAATTAGTGACTTAATTCCTAAATGATTTGCCAGGAAAACCACACATTATGAGGAACAAACCAAAAATAATAAGCAAAAATCTATTCATTCTGTGAAAATCAGGACAGTTGAGAGGTATGGTTCAGCCGAGGCTGTCTTTGAGTTTGCTCCCCCTTCCCCCTCTCAAAATCATGGTCGAATGGATCCTCCCCCCTGGAGCCATTCCAGTGAACTATTACTTGGCTATTTCACCCCATTTACCATAAGCACTAATGTGCATACTGCTTTATTTCTACAATGATTTGGACTTCATTTGAAAGTTTTATTTTGCATTTTACAGCACAAACACTAAGACATCTCCTAAACAAAGCAATGCAGTCTCACAATGAAAACAGACTTAGCATTAAAGCTTCCCTGCCCTTGAAACTCACATTTATTGAAACAGCATTGAAACCCACATTCAAAGAAAATACATTTTGCCAGTGGCAGATAAAAATTAACTTTGGGCTGTTTTCAAATTATAGGCCCCTTGCACACTAAACATACACGTGCTTTTTGTTACACCTTCCTGATTGTATTAAATTATATTCCTTGTACAATACAGTACAGTTAGAGGGCATTTAAAATTTATTGTTTTGAACATTTTTCCAGTAAACAATGAAACAAAATGCATGCACCAATAATAACAAAACTGCCCAATTCAGAACATTTTTCCTTAAACAACGAAAGAAAATGCATGCAACAATAATGACAAAACTGCAAAATTCAGAACATTTCCATCATAAAATTCTCCTCAAACTTCTACAGTCTACCAATATCAGTAAATATGCACAATCTCTGAAGAAGTAAGTCATCTAAATAATTCCACATTAAAGAAATCTGTAACTAATGAAGAGGTTGCTGCTAGCAAACAACTTTATATTTCATTGTTTCATCTACAGATAAAGTGCCTATTGCCCTTGAGGAATAAATTGCCTATGTTGCACTAAAAAAATGATAAGCTAGTAATATTGCAATAGGGAATGGATGGCAAACCGATAACAAGTTCATAGTTAATAGGTATCTTTGCCAGAAAGGACTGTAGCACCCACCCCTTTACAACACAGTAGAGTATCAGCAATGCATCTACCTACTGTGGGAGTAGAACCCACAGCCTTCTGCATCAAAAGCAAGTACACTACCTGATGTGCTATTAACAATACAAGAAGACTCAGCATAAGCAGCACTAAACTTTTGTTCCCCTGCAGCTGTCAGCTCCTTGTAAAATCTACTTGACACTCAGCTGTATATCTGAACTTTGCAGCACAAGATATCTGGAAAAAGCCAACATTTATGGAGGGAGCAAAAGCCCAAAAAACTAGGACACATTTTAAACATTGCTTGTATAATGTTGGAAAGTTGCTAGAATAAAGTGCCATGTTACCACCATACATTTCATTGCCAAGTATTGAACCCAGGACCCTGTGCAAAAAAGTCAGAGCAACATACCACTATGCCAAATCAGCTGTTTTGTGAAAGAGAGGAAGACTGAAACTTAAGTGGCTACCATTTAGTGAAGTCAGTTCTCACCACAGCTCTCAACCTTAGCACAAAATACCTGAATGAAGCCAATAATGGGGGAATACAGTCCAAAAAATAGGGACACATTTCAAATATCCATCTTATAAACTTAGAAAAGTGCTAGAATAAAAGGTTTTGTGTTACGATGTTCTTTCTGAAGAATATGAAGTCTGAAATTCAAATGCCTGTCATTTTTATTTATTTAACATTTGTTAACCAGGAAAGTCCAACTTGGAACAAAAGCCAATTTTCAGCACAGGCCCAGGGAGAAACTCTCCAGACGCATGTCTTTGTAAGATGAGAGGACATGCAGACTCCACACAGAAGGCACCCCAGCCAAGAATCAAACCAAAGAAGCTGTACCTGTCCGACAACAATGCTACCACTGACTGTGTAACAAAAATACAGAAACTACAGATTTTATGAGGAGCAGAACAGAACAAAAATGAGGCAGAAATATGTGGTGGTGGGTAGGGAATTCAGGCCCTTGCCACCTGTTCAAGTCTGGTATTCCTACCCCCCTCCATGAGTTCTGTGTAGCCACCAGTATATAGCAACTGGGGCAGTTTACACACACACACACACACACACACACACACACACACACACACACAGTGGATTTATGCTAATGTTTCTTGTTACTGAATTGCAGATGCTGTGTTTTTATTTGAACATCTGGATTTCCTTGTTGTAATCATTTGTGTTTAGATTTTGGCTTGTGTCATGACTACGAATGTTCCATTAAGGCCAGTGCATTCTCTCATTTAGCAAAATAATAAATAAATAATGATTTTAAGACAGTTTCTAAACCGGCATATAGGCTCAGAGATCGAAATTCAGCAGGTTAGAAGAGGCAAGTTGTCATAGCTTCAGCTTTCATCCTTCTGGTCTTTTTGTCTATTAGAGCATATACAGCTATGCGGCAACCTGTTTTAAAATTTCTTACATGCACAGTTGTTGTTGTTGTGTCTTTCTGCTTTTCCCGGTTAGGGGTCTCCACAGCGAAACTCCGGTCCGCTAATGATTGGCAGTAGATTTTTACGTGCCGAGTTGCCGGCCCTGACGCACAGCCTTCAACGAAGGTATGCCCATCCACGCATGTCTACACACAGAAGACGCTCTAGCTGAGAATCGAACAGGACAACGTCTTACTGTGAGGTGACAACGCTACTGTAGCACCACCACCGCAGATTATATTTCTTACATGCACAGTAATGGGACTAAATATTAAACTGACTTACACCCCTGAGAAACTAGCCACTAATGTGTGATGTTGAATGCAGGCTGATGCAAGCCAGAACTCCATATGGTAAAGAATGAACAGCATGAAAAGAAATAGTTTGCCTCAGAAGACTAGGACAAGTAAGGTGGTGCTCACTCATTTTAGCCTTTAATTGTTAGTGGGACCTGAGAGTGCTTGTAATACGGCTGGTGCTGTAAATAAACTGAAAGGGACATGCTTCAAGTTAAACTATTAGCACCTTTTCCTCCTATGAAGGTTCCTCTGTAATACTTCCTGACTCCTATTCCTCAGCCACTTGCTGTACCAACCAGTAAAGGTGAAAACCATCCCCTTATCATTTAACAAGCCAAAGGACTTACTGAAGCCTAGAACATCACATCAACAGGCGGAATTGTATCCATGGTCTTCATTATTCAGTCGTAGAAGACAAACTGGAGTTTCATGAATTACCCAAAGTAAAACTTGGTGCCCATCGTTATCTATAAACTGTTTTTCCAAAAGCACTCTAACCTCTCTTTTTTTTTTTTAATCTTTTCCATCACTATACCCACAGCTGACATATCTGCCTGGTTTGCATTTAGCTTAAGCAAATCCTTTTATTAAACTTTTACATACAATGTCACCATGAGAGCCCTGTTCCTGTTTTCTTCTGTTATTACTAAAACCCCCCCCCACACACACATACACATGCACACTCCTCACCTAGAACAGCTGCAAAATCACCTAGAATGGCTGCAAGATCATCCGATATCGGGAAAATAAATCCAATCCAGCCCTGCATCCATCTTCCTGGAGAGAGCTCCTCACCCGGCTGCGAGATCAGCAGAAGGAGCAGTCCAGAGCTCTTCTGTTCTGTGTGGTCGTCACCACACAGACTTCTGGGCATTTGCGGGGCAGAGATGCCTTTTCTCTTATCTGGACTGCTTGACAAAGCAGTCTGGAGTCGTTCTGGGTTCCAACCAGTGCGTGTGCGCATGCGTGGACTTCAGGGATTCGTAGTTAACTGTTTTTTTTTTTTTTTACTAGGTGGGATTTCTTTTTGTTTTCTAGGTGGGAGGGCTGCAGTCTTACAGTCCTATAGCACGAGCTGCCCCTGCTTAATTCTAGTAAGGAAAACTATCTCTGTTAACTTTTTAAACAGGTGTAGAATTCCTTAGTGAAGCTTGCTACTAAGGGGACATGCAGTCATAAGTGAATTACATTTCATCACGGATTAGGTTGAGGTCTGCATGTTTGTAGTCCTTAAATGTAGTGGGATTTGCTGTAAGAGCTTTGGGGAAGTTAAAGGAAAAGGTCACTGGCTGCTATGGATGTTGTTAAATTATTTAAAATGGCAAAGTGACCAGACTTACAATGTACTACTGTATCCGTTGTACTTTATTGCCGGAAACAAGTATTGCCAAGCAGTTGTACTGTCTGAGTTATTTCAATTCTATTGTAACATAGCTAGAAAAAAGTCTTTGCTTCTCACGAACTGTGTCATGCCTAGGATCAATGCACACTTGATCAAGACGGCTCTAGAGAAGAGCAAGCAGTGTCCAGCTTATATACACTATTAGATAGCTGCAGTTGTTGTTTTGTGTCCTTGTGGTTTGCATGACTGATTTTTGTTCCATGTCATCTTTGCATTGGTTGAAGTGTCTGTATTTTTTTTTTTTTTTTTATCATTTCTGCACCTGGAGACTCTCAAAAAGTCCTTGTTATTTCCTTTTAAAAGATCAAATGTCTCAACATTTTCCTTCTTTGTATGCTCCAGTCTGTCATAACAGGATGCCATTTTACCGTGACAGTTTAAGCCCACAGCCACGTTTTCACAAACAAGCTAAACTAGACACGTTTTCTTTTTTTCCATGAACCATCTCTAAACCACATATATTCACAGATAACCTAAACTAAGCATGTGTTATTATTTATTTATTTTTTTTACGGAATTGCTGTAACAGGTGTCTGACTGACACACAGCTGCTGTGCTAAGCACATTATACTTTCCACATCTATTTATAACTTTGCAGTTCAACCCTTGCATGTTACATTTCTGCACTTTAGAAAAAGAACATTTTCCTTTTACATTATTTCAAACCTTGTATTAAAAGCAAACTTTCTTTTACATTTTTGCTTTGGGAAAATATTTTACTTTATATAATATCTATCAGATGCATCTACTTGCAAAATGGTGTTCAATTCTGTCAGCTTCAAATTTGTATTTATTTTCACTGAACTGCTTGCTAGCTCCCCTTTTAATAGGAATCATATTTCTTATACAAATGTCTCAGAACACATTCTTCAGTCATTTACAGATGAATGACCTGCAATGTAGATGTACTTCCTCCAGTTGATGGCACTTGTTGAAGGAACAAAACTGCTAACACCTTTACAAATACAATAAACAGATGTTTTCAAGTACTAGAAAACTGACATATTTTATATGCTTTCCATTTTCTAATCTGCGTGCTTTCAAAAATTGTTCCATGGCCTGCAGCATAAATTATTAACAATCCGTACTCCCGCATAAAACAGGGGAAATTATTCTGTTGTAATACACATATGCTATCAGTACACATTTACATCTCCCCCAGCAGTCCAAGATCACAAAGCTATATTCCATACATTGATCCTTTATCTTGTTACACTGTAAACCATGTATACATTGCAGTCAAGGAAAAACTGCTTTAATATCACTGGTATAAACAGCAGTCACTGAAGAGACCCAGTCTCACATTTAAAATACTTCTGTGTACTGTACAGAGCTGCTTTGCATTATAACATGCAGTTACTTCAAGACACAGAGTTTACTAACAGTAAAAACATTTTTACTACTTATTATATCTTCCGTCCCTTAACTGTCCTTTTAAACGTGAATATCAAAGCGATAATTGCTCTTCAGAATCATCCCATCAATTTAGCACATTCAACAAACGTTCAATCTTTTTAGCCACTTCATCTGACAGAAGAACAAATATTCTAATTTATAAACACACGTCTTACCTTCCTAACACACACAAATTCCACAGACCTCTTTGCAGTTTAGAAGGAAATGTAGAAACACAACTCTTCCAGCTAATGTTTCAGTTCTGTAGCAGCTCACAGAGGTTTTACCTACAAAATACTGAAGTTATTCATGGTACAGTACATGATTTCACCTGTGGTTATTTTAAAACTAATGTATCTCTGTTGCTGTCTAATCTCCATTTCATACTTCAGCCTAGAAAATCACTCACTTACATTTAGAGAATATTATTTTTTTATTTCTCTAAGAAAAAAGTTCTGACCATTGCTCTCAACTATCCTTGATTTTGCTGTGTGTTTTTGTTGTGTCCCTTATACAAATTTTGAGTTCTTCTAAATCACTGAGAATTACAGTCAGTCGGTACTGCCAGATATTAGGGATTCTTGTTTTGTGTTCTTTAGAAAATAGAACAGGCTTTGCATCAACATGCATAAACTTTCTAAATGAATTAGAGTAATATCTAAAAATTGTCCCTGATTTTGAGCCCTTGTCCTCATTTTTGGCACCATCAATGATTTTTTAAAATACCTTTATATCATAATTGTCACAATGACATAGGTACACATACCTTAATAGAAAAGAAAACAAAGCATAGTGACATTTTTCTTATCTCAGTCTCTTTTGTGTGTGTGTGTGTGTGTGTGTATATATATATATATATATATATATATATATATATATATATATATATATATACACACACACACACACACACACACACACACACACACCTGTTTATAGCCTGCTTATAGCATTTACAGTGTTTTCTGTGTGATTTTTTGTTTATAGCATGTTTATAGCATTTACAGTGTTTTCTGTGTGATTTTATGTTATTCTCTGCAAAAAAAAAAATATTCTTTTTCCCGCCTTACTGAACTAGATTAGTCCAGATTTCAGGCTTTGCTGAATTCCGGACTGTGGTATAGGTTCCTGTGTTGCCCATATCCTTACTTGGATAGGAGGAAGCTTCTCTGTTCACCAGTGAGAGTGGGGAGCTTTAAGCAGACTATCTGTCCCTGGAGGAGTGGTCTCTGCCCAGAAACTAGTAGCTTATTGGCCGTTTTGGGTCAATTCCTATATCTTTCAGTTTCCCTGCTTTAAAACCCGCATTTGCACGGTTATGCGCCAGTATACAACTCAGCACAGCTGCTTGTGGTGTCCTGCAGAGTGATACAGGCAACAGAGAGACCTAAGAGAGACTTTCAAGTGATTTAAGTATTTTTCCTATGCTTTCTGCTCCGACTGCATTTTCACGCCTAAAAAGCAAGTTTCTAACTGATCTGTGTTTGAAAAAGTTTAAAATTGCATTGCCTTACCTGCTTTTACAGTTGCACTTTCTAAAAAGTCGTTTTTGTATTGTTTAATTGTTGTAGGCTACACACTCAAGTGTGCTAGCCTGTTTATAGCATTTACAGTGTTTTCTGTGTGATTTTCTGTTATTGTCTGCAAAAAAAACAAAATAATATTCTTTTTCCCGCTTTACTGAACTAGATTAGTCCAGATTTCAGGCTTTGCTGAATTCCGGACTGTGGTATAGGTTCCTGTGTTGCCCATATCCTTACTTGGGTAGGAGGAAGCTTCTCTGTTCACCAGTGAGAGTGGGGAGCTTTGAGCAGCCTATCTGTCCCCGGAGGAGTGGTCTCAGCCCAGAAACTAGTAGCTTATTTGGCCGTTTTGGGTCAATTCCTATCTGTTTCAGTTTCCCTGCTTTAAAACCCGCATTTGCGTGGTTTTGCGCACCACGCAGCATCGGGCAGCGCCGCTTAAACAGTTTTAAACTATTCCCAGCTCCACAAAGTCTACTCTTCACTTTTTCCCTTAGAACTGTTCTAACTCAAAGTAAGCACTCTATTTGCATTCCAAAGCCCTGCACTTGCTCTTATAAGTAATCTTATAAGTCAGCACTAACAAACTAAAGCACTACACCCTCTTATACTCCTTATAAGTACTTGGCTCCCTATTGGTCCTTTCTGATCAGTCAAAAAGCAGTTCCTTATACTATTCTGGCATGTCCAAAAGTCAGTTTCAGGTTTACTCTCCAGTCCAGCTAGTGAATCTGGGAATCTTGAGGCAATGTTACAATTGCCTTATGTACACAGATCACCCTCTCCTCCTCCCAACAAGCTCAAATATATGTGTGAGATTCAACTATACAGCCAAACTGGAGGCTGAGCTCTCTCAACCCAGTACTGGCACAGTCAGTCAGGAGGAGAAGGTAACCACACACACCACAAATCCAGTCTCACATAGACCTATTGCATCAGCAAACCAAACACATAAACACACAAATACATACTCGGAGGCACTAAATAAAAATCTACCAAAGCAGCAGAGACCTCCAAAGCAGACATCAAGCAACCGCTACCCCACAACAATACCCACGTATCACATATTTCACAAAGTCAGTGTGCCACACACTCACAGCCCTTAAGGCTAAACAACACACCTAATACACTTGTAATAGGTGACTATTGTCAGACACACTGACGTCTCACTCACCAGACTGAACAAGGAAAAGGTCACTGTAAGCTGTCTGTCGGGTGCCAGGATCCGCCACATAACACAAGCACTCAGGTCACACCAAAGCAAGTACAAATATGACTCCGTCATTGTCCATGCTGGTGTGAATGACCTGAGAAGTACCTCCTTGGACTATATGAAAAGAGACATAGAGGAGCTCTCTGATCATGTAGCTCAGGCCAGTATTACCCTGACCTTGAGTAGCATCTTGCCCTCACCAAGAATGATGCCACAGTATAAAGACAAAATGATCAGTTTTTAACAATTGGCTAAAGTATTGGTGTCATTCAAAGGGGATCCAGTGTCTGTCAGCCTGGGATGACATGCTTGACAAGCCACGTTGCTTTGCTAGGGACGGCTTGTACCTGTCACCGCTGGGCTTTCAAATACAGGCTAAGGCTCTTGCCACCCCCATAGTGCCTTTTTTAGGCAAGACTCAAAAGACAAACCCACCTCCATAGACAACACAAAGAAAAAAAACTAAGGGTAATGCTGCTCAGTGCCAGAAGTCTAAACCTCAAGATGCACGCACTCGAGGCTCTCCTCAGTATGGAGAATATCGATATCTGTGCAGTAACAGAAACCTGGTTCAAGGCTCCTGAGAGCACCCCAGCACTACCAGGTTATACCTCATGCCATGCTTTTCGTCCACAAAACTCAGACCGAATCACAAAAGGAGGGGGAGTATCCATTATTCATCAAAGATACGCACACCTCCAGGTTAGTGGCACTGCACGAAGCATCGGAGACCATCCATGTGCAACTAACAGTGGACAAAACTGCCTTTCAGTTTGTAGCCTGCTACAGACCACCCTCCCAAACTCAGGAACTCCACTCGGCTTTCCAGAGAACACTGGAGAATATGAAGGTCTCTCCAAGCACCATAATATTGGGTGACTTCAACCATCCAAACATTGACTGGGAAAACTACTCAAGCCCCAACACCCTTGCCCAACGGTTCCTAGAATTTATAAACTCAAATGCTATGGAACAACTAGTCACCACTCCCACAAGAGGGAACAACATATTGGACCTGGTCATCACCAACATGAGGACTCTTATATTCCACACCAGAGGTAAACCCCCTCATTGGTAAGATCATACCGTAAATTAATCTCACTGAACATCCATATCCCATTCCCACCCCCAGCCAAGGAAACCACGGTAAAAACTTTCTCAAAAGCAAACTTCACACTTCTCAAAACCAAGGTTGAATTTTTCAAAGCCCCCGGGCCAGTGGTGAATACTGCCCAAACCACAGAATCCTTTACAAATGCATTCTATGGACACCTACAGGAATACATGGATCGTGCTATCCCAAATAAAACCAAGACTCACTCCTCCAAGGGCAGGAGACCTGTCTGGTGGACCCCGGCCATAAATAAGCTATACAACAGGAGGAGGAAGCTACTACGTGATGGAGCAAAATCCCAAAAAGTGAAGGCATCTCTGATCAGTACTAGCAAGAAACTACAATCCCTCATAAAATCATCTAAGGCCAGCTTCGAAAGAAAAATTGCACAAGACGCTAAAGATAGTCACAAGGCCTTCTTTAGTTATGTCAGGAATCTGGGTGGAAGCTCCCAGATGTGCTCTAATTTAGTGCAAAATGACAAAAATACACTGAACCCACAGACATTGCCAACATCCTGGCAGACAGGTTCAGTGCAAACTTCTCTCCCCCTTCCCCCCCAAAAGAGCAAATGTCTGTCCCAACAGAATGTAGCCTCCCTGACATCACAGATGTACAGGTGAAAGCTGCCCTCTCCAAGGCAAAAAAACACAGCATCAGTGGGACCGGACGGTGTCCCGGGCTGCGTCTTGCATGAGCTCCAAGAAGAAGTGAACCCACACATAGTCACTGTTCAACCTCAGCCTTACTACAGGATGTATGTACCCAAAGAATGACGTACAGCAGCAGTGGTCCCACTCCACAAAGGTGGTGTCACAATGGACCCCGGAAACTATCGCCCTATAAGCCTGACTAGTGTGGTCTGCAAAGCTATGGAGTGTATCATCATGGAACTCATAAACAAAGACATTGGGAACCTCCAGACACTGGATCCTACCCAATTCGGCTTTGTTAAGGGCAGCTGTTGCCTCTTAAACCCAGTTGAATTCTTTGAAACAGTTACCAAGGCCATAGATGAAGGGAAGGTAGTCCACACAGCCTACCTGGACCTCGCAAAAACCTTCGACACAATTACCCCACTTGGGCATCATAAATAAGCTCACCAGCTTAAATATTAACCCCTATATCACAAGATGGCTTGCAAACTGGCTCAGGGATAGAACCCACATGGTCAGAATCGCAGGTGCCATGTCAGACTCTAAACCAGTTACAAGTGGTGTCCCACAAGGCTCAGTCCTGGGACCTCTCTTGTTCGGTATATACTTCTCTGAGGTACAGGCTAACACGGGAGGGCTATGGCTGACCAAGTTCGCAGATGATTGCAAACTGGGAGCCATAATCGACTCTCTGGCTGACACAAGCATCCTTCAAAAGGGTCTCACAGAGACTGATACCTTGTGTCAGAGCCATGGCCTCAAGCTAAATGCCAAAAAGTGCATAGTCATCCCCTTTGGGAAAAACAAAGTGCCCACAAATTACCACATAGGTGGTAATCCATTAAGTACGGAAGAAGTAATTAGGGATTTGGGGTCCCAAGTAGACCGTAATCTCTCCTTTGACAATCACGTTGCCAAAGTGGTTAGAAAGACCTTCTGTATAGCCCACCTTATCACGAAAGGATTCACATCTAGATCGAGAGGTCATTGTGCCCCTCTACTCATCACTCATCAGGCCCATAATTTGAATACAATGCCCCATTTGGGATGTACCTTACACGACACCTGCAGCAACTGGAGGGACCCCGAAAGTACCTCACCAAGAGGATCAAGGGCCTCAAACACATGCCCTATGCAGTTTGGCTTAAGAAACTCCAGCTCTACTCAGTTGCTTACCGCCTACTCAGAGGCGATCTATGCCTGACGTATAAAGCTATGTCCAACCCAGAATTAATGGACATGCTCCACCTCAGGAAGTCCAAATCCCTTAGAGCTTCACGCTCCAGGGATTTAAACCTCAGCACAGCAATAAATAGGACATGCTGGAGGGACAGACTCATATCCCAGAGGCTCCCCTCAGTCTGGAACAAAATCCCAATCCATGTTAGGCAGAGTCCCTCATTGACCCTCTTCAAGAGAAATCTTGACGAGTGGATGGGAGATCTTAAGTTTACCCCTGGGATCTCTTCTATGTCCCTGCTAGACAGAGGCACAGTAAACTAACCTTAAAAGGGCTATCTTCTGTAACCTACTATACAGAGGCACAGTTAACTAATCTAAAAGGGAGGCGAAAGCCAAACACACTCTGGCTAGTCTTATAAATGCCCTAGGGCAGATAGCCTAGTATCACCCTATGAACACACACACACACAGACACACACGCACCCACACACACGCACACATGTAAGTATGTATGCATGCATGTATATATTCTCCTTAGCAATTATCATTCACATCAATGTATACTACTCACCTTTCCTTCCCTTAAACCTCACTTTTCCTGAACATTATTAGTTGCATATTACTCCCACAAATTCCATTTATTTCTGTGTAATTTGCAAATTCTGTTTTCTAATATCCCACCTCCATTTCTTTTATCTCCTAAAAATATTCAGTACTTCAGTTACAGTTGGTTTGGATTTTGATTTCCATTTCCATTAATTGCATTTTTGGCAGCCAATAGCATGAAACTTAGTAAGGCCTTATAATGTCTAGGCAATTCAAATTGTTTGCCCTAGATCAAAATAATAATTTCCTTAGTTACAGTCCTATCACACCTCCAGCATTTGCTATCTACCTGAGAAAAAGAAACATATCTGAAGTCTGTCTAAACCTTCTTGACACTTTTGCCTACTTGGGAGCAATACATATGTCCTGTCATTGTTCCTTTGTAAACTGCCCTTTTGCCTCCCTGGTATTTTCTAATATCCACTAATTGTTTCTTCTAGTTACTATGCAATATTTTATATGCCACAATAATGATCCCTTTTTAAACAGCAGTTTCTGTTCTAGACTCAGCTAAAAACTCTACCAGAGTTGGTATTTCACTTAGTACACCCTTATCAATTTCTGTTTGCATAAACTCCATCAATCATTGATAAGGGAAGGTTGTCTGTTATCTGCACTCCAAACTTCTGTTTGGTCTCATACCACTCTATTACCATTCCTCTCTCTAGTTATTTAATCCAGTACCTTAGTTCCTTTGCCAGTTTTCTCCAGAGAATTCCAGCCCCCTTTTGCCTATTTTCTATACCCCTAGTTGCAGTCATCCCTGTTAGAATATTCTCCTCCTTGCATTCCCATGCTAGCTTAGTTCTTAGAATACTTTCTGCTACTTAATGGTTATAATATTCTGTGCGGTGGTTGTTCTCCTTAAAGACCTGCATGTGAAATCCTACTGTCTCCTTATTTATTGGACTTTCCTGTTTTATCATCCCTTTCTACTGTGATTTATAGCCTTCTACTTTTGTTTTGTGTATGAAACTTAACTATAGCTCTAAAGTAAACTATCCCTTCAAATCAGGTAATCCTAAACCACTTTGTTCTATGGAGAGGTTGACTTATCTGTTAAGAATAGATACATTTTTTCCAGAATAAATCTTACATAAATACAGTTCTTCATTTTATATATTCATATTTTGAGGTAACTACAAAAATAGATCATGTTTAGGCATCTCTGGAGGTAGTGTTAAGTCAGGTTTCAGTTGATTGTAGTTTGTAAGACATGAGTACAGTTTTCTTTTTGCATAGGCTTAGAAATGCAGCCATATTAAAGCAAGCCTGTATCTTCATTTTATATTTCACATTTTACATGCATCTTTCAGTAAGTGCAGTTTCAATAGAAAGAAATGTTTCAGTGAAGGATACAAATTCGCTTAGAGAAGTAACCTTGAGTCTGAAAAACTGATAAGTATGAAATGTGCTAAGAGAATGTGCGGACAAACAGAACTTATTTAGATAGTATAAGGCTTGGGAACCACGGTTAAAGTGGCATGTAGAACTTGTAAGGAATTTACAGAGTTTTAGTGTTATGAGAGGTACTTTCTAGACAGAAGTTAGTGCAGTTTGGAGAAAGCAGCAGTCATTGCAGTTTAGTTTGTTACTGATATTCAAGAGATTAAGGGCAGATTAGTTTTATACTGATACTCATGAAGTCAGTACAGAAGTTCAGCTCTGTTCGGGTACAGAAATCAGGTCAAATGTTCAGCAGTCCACAAACTACTGAAAGCAGTGCAGTTTGAATTATTTCTGTCAGTACAGAGAAAAGGAACAATTCTGAGATCAGATTTACCACAGACAGTATAATTAATGTTTCCATTTTATCAGCTCTGTTATTTGAGACAATAATAGTTCGGATCTTGTTGAAATTGTTACCTATCTGCACTGTATGCTGATACTACATAATAAACCACCATCATCAAAATTACTGTGTGCACAGACTGTTATTCTGAGAAGTGCAAGAAGATTTAGCATATAAAGGAGAAACTGAGATATTTGTCAACTTATTCAACACAGCTTTGAGTAATTAAAAGATGAAGACATTCATTACTTTGCCTTACAATTCTTACATGTCGAACTTCACTCTTACCCTCTGATTAATTCCTTCAGCTCTTTAATAATCATCCCCAACTTCTCTGGTTGATAAAAAAAATATACCTGACTTGTATGCAAACTAAAGAGACTGCTGAAACATTTCTAGTGCTTGTGTTTTAATATCCATATCCATAATTACGTTCTTCCAGTTTTTCAGCCTTTGTATTATTTTTTGTTTAGTCTGTTACCACATACCCTTAGCTGCCATAACAGAATCCTTTATAATCCATGCACAAGTACTTCATCTTTCCTTGTCCCCATAAATGTGTATTAATGAACCATTTCTTGTGTGGGTACATAATTTAACACTACAGACTTCATTTTTCTTCCCTAATTTAGTATCCGCAAAAGACCTGAAACTGATTCAAAATGTTCCATAACATAGAAATGTCCTTATGTTCATCATATTCAGTAGTCATAGCTATATGGGTTATATACATGCATCCAAACCATTGATTAGCTCAAGCAGAGCTGAAGAAAGACAGATTTGGGCGCCAAACCCTTCAGTGCTTTCCTGACGCCAAAGAGCACCACTCTTCTTGTGGGCTTTCAGAGATAGACGGTCAGTTAATAGTATTTTATTGCTAGTCAAATAATTTCATGTTGAAGAAAAACAAAACTTCCGCTTTTTAATTTTTTGACAGAAACAGAACTTTTTCTGTGAAATTTACAGTTTTAAGCAAAGAAAAAGTGTTTTTATAGACTGTCATATGACTTTTAATAGCTGTTATTCAGGAGCATTATGTTTTTACTTTTATGGGGGGGAAGTGTTTTAAAGATAATTTAAAACTTTTTTTTCCGTTGTAAAAAAAAGTGTTATTTGGGCGGGGATTGTCCTTAAAGTGCTTTTCACTTTGTGTGTGTGTTTTTTTAATGGAAAAATTAACTTTTTTAGTATTTGCCTGTTTTACTGACTACTGCTACTTGGCTTCCCCAGGAATTAAGCATCTTTTTCGGCTTATGGAACAACCTCTGCTGGTTGTTCTTTCAGCCACAAAAATCAAAAATTAATAAGCAGCCTTTGCCACTTCAGTATACTACTAAAGTACCTCAGCCACAGATGAGTGACTCTGCTTTGGCAATTTCTGATTTCTCAGACCATTCATCTTTTTAGTTGGCTCTCCATGGTGTAACCCCTACAACCACCATGAACTGGGGGTTAGACTCTTCCTCTGCAGCTGTTGGAGTGCCTTTGGTGGGCAAGGGAGAATTAGTCTTGTCAGTCTTGGATGAAGGAGCAAGGAATATCACTTTGCTTAGCCAGACGTAAATCCCTCTTCATAGGAGGTTTTGCCTGTCAGGTAGATCTGAAGCTTCTAAAATTCCTGTGAAAAAGTAAAAAGTTAGATGTCTTCTCTTGTCTCAGTTACTTTGGACAGGATTGATTTATTGGGCTTAGCATAGGGTTTAGTTCAGGCTCTTGACCATTCCAGGTCTACCATTTCTGATAAAAGAAAAAGGGATTCTTCATTTTCTGAAGATGTTTAAGATTTTGAATCACAAGATGATTGCAAAAGGATAAACAACTGTTAATTCTCCTTGGGTTTCTGAATCTGATGGAAGTGTGGATTCTGACAGTCCCTTTGAATGATTCTCTTTTTCTGAAACAGTTTCTAGAATGGATCAGTTATTTCAGTGGAACATAATGGCATTCCACTGTCTATTAAGAAATGTTATTATTTACTCCATCTGAAACTTCTTGAATCTATGCTAGTTCCTCCTAGTCTTCTATCATTGGAGAATGTATTTATTACAGCTTGCAACTTATCTAACAACCAGTCTGCTGCCCCCAAGAAAGTACATAGATTTTGTAGAAGTCCTCAGTCTTGTAAGTTTTTATATTCTAACCCCAGGTCAGACTGAGCAGTGATTTCTCTTGGTAAACCCAGCTACAGCTAAACATCTGGGTAATGCCAAACTTTTCCCTCCCATACCCTTCTGACAAGGATGGAAAAGCTTTTGATAGATTTGGGAAAAAGTGTATTCTTCTGCAACACTGTTTAGAATTCTCAGTTGTCAAACACGTGTTTGTTAAAAAAAATGAACCACTATATCCCAGTAATTCCACTTCTCCAGGTTTCTTTAGTTGAATACGTTTATTCAGCAAATCCAAGTCTGAATAAGCAGCAGCAAACTTGGTACAAAATCCAATAAAACCGCAACAAATTGATACAGTTCAAATGTAGCTAAAATAGCAAGTTTTTGTAACATGAAAACAGCAACACTGTAACCTTGTAGCGCCTCAGCCAAATAGCCTTTACAGCCATGTTAAAGTTTGTTTGTCTCGTTTGAGAACATGAGGAACATTATGCCTTCTTTTCCTTCTTCTGAGGGGGAAAAAACATGTTTTTTTAATCATATTTCTTCTTTCTCTCAAGTAGCTACCTAATCTTTGAAATGCACTTATAATTTTGCTTATGCCACTTCCAGGACTGCTTGGGACTGTGTTTGTAGTTTCATACTAGGCTAATGAGCACTAGAGCCTTTCCAGTTGTATCCTACAAGTTTGTGCTTTATATGTTATTTTAAGGGGTGTATGTAAACTATGGCAAGAATTGCAGGCTGCCTCTGTCTATTAGAGACATAAGTGCTAGACCAGGGGTATATTTCCTATCCAATGGTGCATACTGTTGAATAGGTTAGAGAAGAGCTCTGTTTCACTTAGATGGAAATCCTGTTCCAGAGAAGGTGAAGTTCTCTTGAGACACGCAACGCTCCATTCAGTGTGTCCTATTTATGTCACAAGGAAAGTTTAAATCCCTGGTTCTAGTAATTTTGGTGGTATTCATTTTGCAGATGTGCAAAAAGTCCATCAGAGTGGGATCCAAGGATGTATTGTATGCCAGGTGTAAATCGCCTCTCAACAGTCTGTAGGAAACTCAGTATAGAGAGAGGGTTTTGAGGTGGTCTGCATAGGACTTGTTGTTTATCTCCTGTATTCTTTTTGTGAGAAACCTTTCTGGACATTCCAGTTGTATGTGCTTGTTCAGGTACATATCGAAGGGGCCGTTACACTCGGTGATGGGCCTGATGAGGGCTGAATTCAGTGAAACAGTACTTCCTTGAACCTAGATGCCATGTTGTTGCTTACAAGTTGAGCAACACAGAATGATTTTCTTACTACCTTAGACACATGTTGGTCAAAAGTCAGGTTACTTTCTACATACGTACCCAAATGTCTGACTATTGGTTCTGTTGTTAGGGGTTTGTTATCGATGGGGTAATTTCCTAGGGTGGCTGAATTCCCAAATTATGCTATTATACCTTTCTTGGCATTGAGTTTTAAGCCATGGCTTTGGCAGCAGTTATTTGTCTGTGTTAGTCTTTCCTGTAGGATATTAGTGTCTTGAGGAAGATTGCTTGGTTGCATACTGAAAACCTTCCTGAGGAAGTTAAAGCTAAAATTTTGAATTTGATTTCTCCCTTGTACAGAGTGGTAGTTTTTGGACCATCTGCTGCAGAGTTCCTTAAAAAGTGTGATTTGAGAGGCCAGCTGATTCAGAGGATTTCACAGATTTTTCAGCCTTCTTTCTCCGGGCGTTAATGCTACTTCTACAACCTTTTACAAAAAGTAGAATAAGCAAGCACAGCATGCTGCTGGTAAGCAGACTTGTAAAAAGCAATGAAAAGGAGGTTTCAAGAAGAAAGGAGGACACCCCCCCCCCCCTAGAATAAAGTGTTATATTCTGCTATATGGGATATATCCTGCTAAGGATATAACAGCCAACCAGCTTCCAAACCTTCAACAGCACATTCCACAAGCACAAACCATTAATCTGCTTGAGCTGAGCTGAAGGAAGAGTGGTATGGGCTTCAAGCCCTACAGTGATGTCATGCCAACTGAGTGAGGGAGGCTAGAGCCCTGAAAAGGTTACTGCTAGGAAAGTAAAAATGGGGGTGTGGGTGGAGAGAGGGACGGGCTACTGCCACAGTGATCCTTCTAACATCTACTGGTATAGTAAGTTTATTTACACAGCTGTACTATGTTCATCACAAGCAGTTAAAGCAAGTAAAGGGGAAAGTGGATACCCCTATCTTGTTGTTCCTGTGTTGAAACACAGCTTATCAGAGAGCCCCCCACTTTAATTCTTTCTTCCAACCCTTCATATATACTTATAATTAACCCTATTTTTCTGTCACAGAATACGAATGTGAAAATTACCATCCTCGTAAAATCCAAGTAGATTCTATTGAATGCTTTCCCTGCATTAACACCCACCTACAATAGTGGCTTTTTCTTGCATTCAATAGAGTCTACCTTGCTTTGGACCATCAGTGTTCTGATAATCTTGTGAAATGTTTGCCTCCCCTCCACAAAACCACATTGATCTATATCTGTCAACTTTAACAATGCATTTGCTATTGTCATAGCTATTAGTCACAGGGACTTTGTAGTCATGGATTAAAATTGAAGTGGGGTCTATATGAAGCTGCGTCTGAAGCGTCTTTAACCTCTTTGGGTAAAACACCTGCCACAGCTTTGTTCCAAGATGCTTATATTCCCCCCATACACACACTTTTAAAGTACTGTTAAACAAAACCTTCCAGGTCTTTATCACTTTCTTCCCTTTTAACTTTCAAAGATCCACAGAAATACTGTATGTTCTTAGAGACTTCCCTGTTATTTGACAAATCACCGTGTTAATCTCATCTCTTCCTCTCTTGGTTATTAGTTTTTAAGCCTCTTCGTCCGCTAGCCTTGTCATATTAAGCCTTCCATAAATAATTCCATTTATGCATTTTCTTAGTTTCCGTATTCCTCTGCTTTATACAAATTTTCATAAAATTTCTGAAATATTTTTAATTCTCATATAGGATCTCAGGTTATTTCTCATCATGGTCTTTCAGAGTTTGGCAAGAACCCTTTCTACCTTCTGTTGCCTAAGTGGTTGTGTTGAATGTTTTTTATAGTATTAAAATAGTTGCTTAGCAGCATTTCTAAACTCATGCATGTTATCCTTGTTCTCTCTTATTTTTAGTTTAGCAGTCTGCAGTCATTGCTTTACTTTTTTTTTTTTTTGAAATTCCCCTTAATCTATAATACTTTAGCCATCACACAGATTTCTGAGATGTGATCTTTACCTGGCATACACTGCATCCCTAGACCATGTTTTAATGAATCATTTGCACATCCGCAAAACAAACAGCATCAGAACTACATTTTCCTTGCAATATAAATAGGACATGTTGGAGACACTGATATGTTTCTCAGGGAATTCACATTCTCTGGGACAGGTTCTCCATCCTTGTCTAGTAGAGTTCCTCCCTATCCCTATTTAAACGCAACTTAGACATTTGAATGAGTAATCAGAAAATAAACTTTGCTCTGGCTCTTGTGTCTCTGGTGGACAGAGGCAGTCAATCACCCCCTACAAATCAAATCTAAATCAAATTTGTGGGTTGTATTTGGGTCGCACGGCTTGCCTTTAAGGGCCTTAATGGTCGTTAGCTTAGTATATGCCCATGAACCTTTGTCAGTCTCTGTAAATAACTTCAATTACTTCTTTCCCTTACCTCTTTCTCTTTTATTTCTACCTTCTGTTTAAACTCAGTGTTCATTTTATCCCACTCACTAGATATCCCTTCTGAAGAAATTCCTATCTTCCCTAATAAATTCAAAATAATTTCTACTACACATTTTTTAAATGCCCCTCTTTCTAAAGAAAGTGTCAGTGTCTCACTTTTACTTCATTACCCTGTATCTTTATCTTAGTTTTTATTGGTACATGATCTGAAATAGTTGTAAGACTTCTCTCAAAACTTTCAGTTAATTACACATGCTCCTGTGAAGTATAATTGTTTTTCCAGTCTAGCTCAGTTATTTTTACCTTGGGAAATATGTAAATATTTAGTTCATACTGCTGAATTGGCATCTGTCATACCACATATATTTTTCTTCAGAAACGTCCTTTGTTTTGCTATGTTTTATTTTATAGGTCCCCCGATACACTATCACTATTGTAAACCGAGTTCCAGTCCCTACCAGTAAATAAAAATTGCTGTTGAAAGCTGATTATTTCACCCAAAATTCTCTTAAGCTCCACAGTAGCAGTTTTAGACGGGATAAAATGCATGCCAATCTAATGCTCCTCTCCTGCCAGTAACCCTTTGCTACCACAAATCGACTATTGTTTTTTTCCCTTTTCTATCACTGCTGGAAGCACTCTAGGAGTCAGTAATATTACTCCCATTTTCCTTTGTCCCAGTATTCTGCTGAATGTCAACCCTGAGGTCTTTTCTTTGTCAAGTTCACACAGTCATTTCTGTACAAATGCGTCTCCTGCAGCATTGCTGTTTGCACCCTACATTTCTTAATATAATACAGTACTGTGCATTTTTTTTTTACTCTACCTGTAAGGCCATTAACATTTCATGATGATATGCAAACAGTAGTCATTGTGATAGAAAATTGTTATTCAAGACGGTTCTGAATGTGCATTTCCAGCTTCTTACATGCACTCACTGTTTGGCAGGCTGATCCCTTATGCAATTGATTCCTTTAATTTACATTTAAACCCATGTCACATTTTTCAAGATCTTTTGCTGCAAAGAAAACCCTGTAACGAAAAACTAAATAACTTTCACAAATCCTAATCTTTTAACTTGCAACAAAATATAAAAATCTGTGTATATTGTCAGAAATCAAGTTCACCCCCCCAAAAAAAATCAGGTGCAGTTGCCCCAGATCCACAGCTTCATCAACAGGTATTACCTGTTCTAAAATTAAGATTGCCTATGCTGAAGCACTTTTTACCTCTTGTGCTCCCACGTGCACTGACTGCTGTCTGTTGTTTTCTTACCTCTATTCTCCTCCCAGATGTGAAAAACAGCTTGCTTGCTTTCAGTAAAAATTAACTTTTAGCCAAAAGAAAAGGTGCAGTGCTACCTTTAAATAAACAAAAATATGCACTGTTCTATTAAATGCATTAAAGTATAAATACCGTTAGTAAAAGGCAATTAGTCATTCACTTCACACAGTTTCAAATTCCATGTATTTTAACTGAACTTTGTACCTTTTGTCAGCACAGAGTGTTCAGAGGTCTCATGATCAGTTACTTAAAGGGACAGTCTCTGAGAATTGTTTTGTTTGATCCAGCCTTTTACATTTCAGTTTGCCTGTCTGCGCATGCTCACCTTTGGCTGAGGGGTGTTGGGGAAGAGTGCCTGCAGGAAGTTCAAATGTATTAGCCAAATTCCATCTCAAACTGCAGTTGTAGTGACAACAAATCTCCTTGTGAACCATTCATTAGTATAATCTGTGCATTCTACCCATTGAGAAAAGTAGCCTTTCAGGCATTTTATGACCTGACTGCTGCTGCTCTAGAAAGCACGAGTAATGCAAGGCTTTTAAAACATTACTAAACAGAGTTTTCTGTTTCTTTCACTTCATATTTTATTTTGTAGTGATTGTGAATCCTGGCCAACTACAACAATTTTATGACATGGCTTACCCATAGAAAGCATCTAAGTGAGGCAAATAGTAGTGGAAACCATATTTCTCTTTCTTTCATGTTTTACAGTGTTCTGATTTTTGAATACTAGCCTGATGACATGCTAGTAATTCCATGACAGGAGACTAAAGCATTAGTGGACACACACACACTTCTTTTCATTTCAGTTTCTAGTTTAATATGTGCTGATTTCTGAATACTGCTAAACAAATGCACTGCTGCTTGTACATCTGTAGACGCAGGAGTGATGCAAAGTTTAAAAATTAGTATACGCTCATCTTTTCATTTCAGTTGTTTTATTTTTTGCTGATTTCCAGCTACTAGCCAAATGCACTTCCTAGTGCACATGCATCTTACTGAGTTACCGCATCCTATTATTTTTATTTATTTGACATTTGATTACTGGGAAAATCCAACTGGGTAGAAACCCATTTTCAGCAGAGGCCCAGGGGGAAGCTCCAAATTATTGCAAAACATTTTAAGAACAATAATTTTAGAATCTTTAAAAATAAAAAAAAAACATTTGCAGTTTAAATAATAAATTGGACATGATATTAAAATATTGTTAAGAATCGATACAAGGTATATGACAATCATTTAATATTTAGTGAAATTTCAGACAGTCTGTAGAGAAATTAAAGGCAAGTAATACAAACAGGAATTGCAATATGAAGTAATTGAAAAACAGACATGGTAAATTTAGAGGGAAAGTCAGGGGAAGAACATTAGATTAGCAGTAAGGAAGTGAGTGAAAAAGGGGAGAGTAAGGAGATAGAAGGAATGAAAATGTACTTGTTCACATTTAGGGATATAGTTTATCCTGGTTTTGAGCAAGAACAAAGTCAGAGTTTAGCTAGGAAGTCTTTCAGAATGGTTTTGAAAGATGAAAGGAAAGTATAGTCCTGATGGATACAAGTAAGGACTTCCAGGCCTTAGCAATCTTGCACAAGTACAGAAAATACCCAGCAGGTTTGCTAGGTTTATAAAGTTATGTTTCATGTTAATTATGTTTTCAAAACTTCTCTTTTAACTTTATATCTGTATGAATCTGTGTCCAGTTCCACTGTTGTTTTCTATAAACAAATAACTGAAATGATCTTGTACAGCTTTTGGCATCATTCTAAGTCTGCAGTACCTAATGAGTGTCTGATTCCTGGTTTGACAATAATTAACCCTACATGGTAACATTCATACTGTTTCACTCCAAATACCTCTCTACCTATTAGTACAAAAAATCTGGACAAAGCTTAAAATAATGGGGAACAAAGGCTCCAAAATACAGACAGATTTTAAATACTGCCCTTATGAACTTAGAAAGTTGCTAGAATAACAGGATTTCTGTTCGCATGCATTTTCTAAAGGATGTGATATTTGAAACTCAAATGTGTGTCATTATTTAGTAACTTTAGTAATTCCTCAGGGATTTGTCAGAAAATTACAAACTTTGAGGAACAGACCAAAAAACACGAGGCAAAAATCTGGATATTCTGGGAAAATCTGTACAGTTGAGAGATATGGTTCAACTGCTGTGCTACCCTGTTTATTAACATGTATTGGCCTTATGCCTTGTCGAATACAGCCAATCCGTACAAAGTGCATGTAGCAATATATTGTATTTGTGCTGCTGCCTGACTCCATATACTGCTCTTGCCCAAGTACATGTCACTGCCATTACTGATGATGTACTACAGACATTGGAAGCCTGCTCAACAATATGATGATGGTCTGTTTCAGAGAATGGTGGTAATGCAGTACAAACTGTCATTATGGCTGAATCAAAATTCATCATCCTGAACCACTCTTTCTCTTTTACAGGAGAATGTAAATCATGTCCCATCATGCATCTGTCAGTAGTCTTTACTTAGACTGTAGAATGTTACAAACCTTCAGTAACTGCTTAAGTCAGAAAAGTTAACAATTGTCTTGCCTGTGGAAAGCAGATACCTCACAGAGATTTTCATTCTTACTACGTCACCTGTTTAGGCCCAGACCACGATGTCCCCCGCTGTCGGTTTTGTGCCTTATTTAACACCTGAACCATTCATCATCGGGCTCTCTTTCTCGCTAAATTCTTTTGCTCTCAATCTCCATATTCTAAAATGGCTTCAGTAAGCCATCCAACTACAGATATTCCGAAAAAACATAAAGATAAAGACAGAGACAGACCGCATAGGTTCAAAACTGCTGACAACGCTTCCGTTAAGCTAGTCCACCGGTACTCAGTGAGGTGCTTTTGCAGCCGCTGATGCCCACTTCAGTGGATTTACAGGTCTCTACTGAGACCCATTTGGAATCCAGTATGCCGTGAGACTCCATTGACTATGGAACCTGTGGATGTCTCTACCTTGGATGGGTGCGGAGCCGCTGAGCAGGCACCAGCTTCTGAGGCAGTTATTCTCTTAACCGATGCTCGACTCAAACAGACTTCTTTTTTAACCAAAACTACTCTTAGGCCCAGAGTATGCTCTATGCCTAGAAAGCCGATGACCAAAGTGCATGCACCTACTCCCATACCAGAAAAACAAATGCTTAGAATGGCTGAAGACCTTATTAGGGGAAGTCAGCCTTCCCCTGCTAAGAGAGTCCAGTCCCCTTCAGCTTCTACAGACCAGGAGTCTGATGACTCTGAAATTTCTGATTATGAAGACATGCTGTTATCTGCTTATGAGGATTCAGATGCAGAGGAATCCATTCCCTCTGCCTCCCCTTCAGAGGATTTTTCTTTTGGTGAACCCTTGCATATGCTACTAGAGCATTTCCACTGGTAATGCCAAGACTATCCTCAGTTCAGAAAGAGGCTCAGAGAATTTCTAGAGCTGCCTCAACACAGGTCTTAGCAATACCCCCCGTCCTGGATGTTGTGGATGATGTTTTTATGGAATCCAGTGTTATTCCTGACACTTTACCTCCTGCCCCTAGGAAACCAGACAGGTACTACAGAGTACCTGACGCTCACAAATTTCTTTTCAAGAATCCTACTGCTGACCCAGAGGTCATTTCCCAGGGGCCTAAAGGTATCAGGGCTACTACAGCCAAGAACCCCACCTCTTCGGACAGGAATTCCAGAGCTTTGGACAGATGGGGTAAGAAGGTATACACCTCTGCAACTCTTGCTATTAGGGCATTGAATTGTCAGTTTCACATGCTGAAGTACCAGAAACATATTGTAGAACTTATTAAACAAAAAGTGGCAACCTTTTCAGACTGTGCAGAAAATAAAGAATTGCAGGCGCTTATGCACTCTGCAAGCCAAGTCAGCAAGCATACTTTGCAGTGTGGCTTTGATGCCCTAGACGCATCTTGCCGGGCAGCTGTCACTGGCACTGTACTGAGAAGACATGCTTGGCTGAAGGAGCAGACTTTGCCAGACCATGTCAAATCAAAGTTACTTAGACAGTCCTTTGAATAAGGACTGTTTGTTTGGCACCAAAACAGAAGAGGTTTTTAAAAAGATGGAAGAAAAAGCTAAGTCTCTGCAGACTGTTAAAGAATTCTTACAAGTGCAATCCCCTAGATTTCATTAGGCATTGACCTTTCCAGCCCCCTCCAGGCCTTCTCAGACCAGACCCAGGGGAAACAGACCACCCAGACTTCAGTCTCAGGGTATGCAGAGATCTAAGCAATGGAGTGCCCCCACTCCTAAAGCAGGGAGTGGTGAGCCACCTCCTTATGGAAAACGTTCACAATGCCTTCTTTACTGTACTCCCCAGCCCTGCCCAATTGCTTGTGCCCTTAGGAGGAAAACTGGCTTTTCATGCAGAAAACTGGATGTCCATCACTCAGGACTGGTGAGTCCTCAACATTGTATCCCAGGGGTACAACTTTTATTTCCATTCACTGCCAACCCCAAGCGGGTTTCCAGACCTTCCTCCAAACCAGTGGGCAGAGGCTCAAAACCAAGTACTTTCCCTGCTCAATATCAGAACTATTCAGCTGGTTCCAGTAGAACAGAGGGGTTCTACTCCAGACTCTTCCTGGTACCCAGGAAAGAGGGCTCTTGGTGCCCAATCCTGGATCTTTCCATTCTCAACACCTTCCTGGTGGTACCAACGTTCAAAATGCTTACCCCCAACAACTTCTTCCTGTGTTAGCCAAGGATGCCTGGTTAGTCACCCTAGACTTAAAAGAAGCCTATCTGCATATCCCCGTAAGGGAATCATGAAGGAAGTATCTATGTTTCAGGGCAGGGTCTATGCATTATCAGTTCTCGGCACTTCCATTTGGCTTATCTACTGCGCCCAGAGTATTCACAAAATGCCTGGCTCTAGCCATTGCATACTGCAGGCAGAGAACTATCCAAATTTACCCGTACTTGGACGACTGCCTGATTCAGGCGGACATTCAGGAATCGCTGCTGCAGCACCTGACATTTCTGAAAAAACTTCTCACTTTGTTGGGGTAACCATCAACGAAAAGAAATCAAAACTGGTACCCAGTCAAAAGATTGTATTCCTGGGAGCAAGCTTGGACACATCTTCCCAGATGGCATTCCTCACCTCAGAAAAGCAAGTCTGACAGACTACTTCAAACAAATGGCCACCAGAACCCAGCTATCTGCAAGACAAATACTGCAAGCCCTAGGGTTCATGGCCTCATGTACACTTCTGATTCCATGTGCAAGACTGCATATGAGGAAACTCCAGTGGTACTTAAAAAGTCTTTGGTGCCAACATTCTCAGGACCTGGAAACAGTCATTCCTGTCATACCCTGTCTAAGGACAGAGTTCCTCTGGTGGGCAGAAGCATGCAGCTGCAACAAGGGACTGCCATTTACTCAACCCCAAGCCACCCAGACCCTAACCACAGATGCATCAGACTATGCCTGGGGGCAAACATGGACGGAACATGTATTCAGAGCCACTGGAGCCCAAGTCAAATTCATCTGCACATCAACCAAAAAGAGATGCTAGCTGTACAGAATGCCCTGACAGTTTTCAGATCCCTAATCTTTTCAGGACAACTGCTAATAAAAACAGACTACCACAGTTGTGGTACATCAACAGGCAGTTGGAGCACAGCACCTTCAACCTTCTGATTCAGAAATGGGGGACCCCAGAGGTTGATCTCTTTTCCTCCCCCTGCAACCACCAGCTCAGCAAATTCTGCACCAGGAATCCTTACAGCAGGGCCTGGAAAGTGGATGCCCTATCTTTTCAGTGGGTAAATCTCTCAATCTATGACTTACCCCCTCTGCCCCTCCTTTCAAGAGTATTACTCAAGCTAAAACAGAACAGACCAAAGACTATTCTGATTGCCCCAGACTGGCCACGCCAGCACTGGTACCCACTCCTGCGCAGCCTGACATCAGTGCCACCCTGGCACCTACACCAGAATCCAAACCTCGTCTCTCAGCAGGAAGGACAGATTCTGCATCCACAACTGCAAACCCTAAATCTTGCAGCCTAGCTTATTCCTTGAATTCTCCCCCAGCGACCTTAAGCAAACAGGTGCTGGACGTCATTCTTGAAGCCAGAAGACTCAGTACAAGAAAATTCTATGCTGATAAGTGGAAAAGGTTCTGCTCATGGATTTAGTCTAAAGGAGAGGACACAACACTGCCCTCTCTGCCTCTTATCCTGGATTACTTAGCAGATCTACTCCACAAAGGTCTGTCATTCTCCTCCGTTAAGATACATGCCTCAGCCATTTCTGCTCATTACAACACTGAGCCACCTCTCTTCTCACACCCTCTTATCAAACAGTTCGTGAGAGGGGCAAACAACTTAAGGCCACCAAGGAGAGCACCCACCCCTGCTTGGGACCTTAACTTTGTACTGGAAAAGCTCACGCTTCTCCCCTTTGAACCTGCTGCATCAGCAGAGTTAAAATTCCTCTCTTGGAAAACAGCCTTGCTTCTAACCATCACTTCAGCTAGAAGAGTGTCTGAGCTACAAGCACTGATGGCTGTGGAACCCTTCATTATTTTCCATGCTGACAGGATTTCCCCTCAGGACTAGCCCTTCCTTTATGCCTGAACTGGTGTCCAGTGTGACTCTTAATCTATCCATTCATTTGCCAGCCTTCTTCCCTAATCCTCAAAATAAAGGGGAAAGGATCCTGCACTCCTTAGACGTGCACAGACAGCTCAGATTCTACCTTAATAGGACTCAGCCCTTCAGAAAATCTGACCAGCTACTAGTCAGCTTTGCAACAGGGGCAAAGGGCAAGGCCATTTCAAACAACCTATTTCCAAATGGATAGAATACTGCATCCATTTCTGCTACAAGCACCATGGAAACCAACCTCTCAGGGTGTCAGAACACATTCCACTAGGGCAACATCTACCTCTACAGCATTTTTCAGGGGAGTCCCTACCAGGGACATCCTGGTGGCTGCTATTGGAGTTCTGTACACACCTTCACCAGCATTACCACGTGCCTATCTTTTCCAAATCCAGGGCAGGATTTGCTACAGCAGTCTTGCAAGGCATACTAGCCAGCCCTAACTCTTCTTGACTGCCTCCGCCCTTCTTCAGCTTTGGGAATCCACCCAAGTGTGATGACTGCAACAGTGAAACACAAAGAACGTAGTACAGTTGTGTACACTTACCATAAATGTAGATGTTTGAGTGTATTCACTGTTGCAGTCTTAGTTTCCCTCCCTCCAGCCCCCTGGTTTTCTCTCTCTCACTCTCTCTCCTATCTATGCTATTACTAACCCCTTCTGGGGTTTTGGTATTGGTATTTACTTTTTACTGGTGGTGTTTTTCCCCACCATAACCTAGCTCCCTATTTGGGGGGCTCCTGACATTTGGGGCAAGAAAAACTGATGTAATGGCATTGGCTGCCTGTTTTTAAACCCCTGACAACCTGAAGTCACTCCTGGGGCGACAGCATCCGATGCAGAAATACTAAGTCTCTGGTATTTGGACCGACTGGGGCCTACCTGCAGGCAGATAACCCAAGTGTGATGACTGCAACATTGAATACACTCAAATATCTACATTTATGCTAAGTGTACACGACTGTACTTTCCTTCTGTTGCTGTGCAACTCCAACTGAACTTTTGTACTGGTTCCCTATGGAAGGCTCCAAAATATCTTCGTATGGCAACTGGTCATATATTTCCTGATCCACTGGTTTCTCCTTAATTTGGGGATCCATTGGTGTAGCCTGTTGTGATGTTATAAGAGTTAGATTTTCTGCACTAAATCCTTCACTTTGCAGGTAATCCATTACCTCACTTTCTGTTTCTTTAACTTCTCCATTACTAATTCTGTTTTCTACATTTCCTCTTTGTTTTTGTATTTTTATATTGCAAAATTTTTCACATCTGGATGCCTTTGCGTGTATTTCTCTTCAAATATCTTTGGTGTTGCTCTTTTTGTATTGATTAGTTTTGCTTTCTCCTTTGCATAAATACTGCACCATATTAAATTTCCTTTTCTTTCCCATGTCCATATTTCTTCTTCAGATGTTTCCTGCTCCTCTTATTTCTCCCTATTTGGGGAACTCGTTCCGTCATTGTTTGGTATAATCTATATTAGACTTTGTACACTAAATCCTTTAATTTGCCAGGTATTCCCTAACTTCATCTTCTATTTTTTTAATTACTACTTTACTAATCTTCTATTCCACATTTCCTCTTTGTGATCTTATTTTTTGTATTGTAAAATTTTCCTTGTCTGGATGTCTTTGCACCTGTATGTCTCTCTCTCCTTTGCATGACTGTTGTATCATATCAGATCTCTCTTTCTTTCCCATGTCCACGGTTCTCTTTTATACCCTTCAGAAATTCCTACGTTTTGTTCTTTATATTTTCGCACTTCCTCAGTCGCTTCTTTTTCCAACAGCTTCAGGTTTCTTGGTCATTAGTTTTTCATAAATCTGTTCTATTAATAAACACAAATTTTGTATTTGAAGCTTCTGACAGTTTTTCTGTCTAAAGTATTGGGTGAGCAAATGACCATAACTAAGGCAATGATTCTTTTGATCTGGGGCACAGGATAATTGCTTAAACATAGTTAGTCTTTGCTAAGTTTGATACACTTGGATACAAAAAAAATACTATAAAATGGAAATCAGAGTCTAAATCACTGTATTTGAAGTTCTGAAAATTCTCTAAAAGAGGTAAAATAACTGGAAGAGGGAACTTTAGAAAAGAGAAGGAACAAATTTAATAGAAATAAATTGAAATTGTTGGAACAATACATGCAGAATAATGTTCTGGAGAAGGATAAGTGAGTTTTAAAAGAAAGCAGGAATTTGTCAATTTATGTAATGTTGGACTGACGATAGTTTGAAAGAAAAGGTATATGATGTATAATCTATGTAAATGGGAAATATTAATATGGTGTATATCTTTGGTGATAATTATAACAGTGTTTAAAAAGTCCCAAACTAGGCAAATGAGGGTGAACGCACTCAAAGCTTACATCTCTGACTTCAGGAAACAGTTAATTAACATAAGTGCTACACAAGTCCAAATCACTTCAAATGTTGACAGTAACTGTTGGATGGATGTGAATACTCAGGACAATAATAGCTGCAAAACTATAATGACTGCCATTACTGATTTGACAGTAATCCTCAGAAATTTACCACAAAAAAATAGGTTAACAAAGGACAGTACTTAAATATACGGCAAAATCAATGATGTTCTGCAAACTCAGAGACAGATAAGAGGCAGACCACAATAATTTGCACTTAAGTTAACAGAGCAACAGGTTTTGCATCAAAATGCATTTTCTGAACGTCCAAACAACAAAAAATATGAAACTGTAATACTAAAAAATACTGAATAGTTACTAAATAACTGGCATTTGTAACCGGCTATAAACCTAAGTGATTTTTAGGTTTATCAGACAATGAAAACTTGAAGGTCTGGCAGTTAATGCAAAAGAAAGATTAAGGCTCTGAAGTCTTAGTGAGCTGCTACCTGTAGTCAAAGGCAGAGGGTTTGATTCTTTTCTACTTCCATTTTCTAGACTGTGACTTTGAGTAAGTTGCTTAACCACATATTGTGCCTTGGTTACTCCTTTACCCAGTTCAAAATATAAAAAAACAAAAAACAGGGTGTATATATGAGGCTAAATACTCATGTGCAGTTTCCGAACACTAAAAGCAGTTCCAGACTATGGTCATATTGGACCACAGGCAGAGTAATGGGAGCAGACCCATCCCCACGGCCATAATGACACCCCATTACCTGGCTGTCTCTTCAGTCACCATAAAGCACTGTTGAAATCTGTTAGCGTGCATACTATTTCTTGCTGTACTTTTACTGTGTTCACAGACATTTAGATTTAATTTAAAACTTTTATTACAAGTTTTACAGCAAAAACACTGAAAGCCATTTGAAGAACAAAACAGAACACTCACAGTGAAAACCGAGAGAATTAGAAATAGTAAACTTCTCTTCCTTTGACACTCACATTTAGTGAAAATGCATCCAACAGAACATTAAACTACAAGACACATACAGGGATTCACAGTCAAATAGCATATAATGATGCTTTAATGCAAATCTTGATGAGATGGGAACTCCTAAAGCTATTCCCATTATGACTGTTTTTCCCTCTTTGAGACAGAAGGCACCCTATGAGGTGGGTGTAAGCAGCTTTGTATACACATTGAGTATGTAGTGGCCTGCAATTTTCTTTTATTTATTTATTATTTATTTAGTTACTTATTTAACATTTGTTTACCGGGAAAGTCTGACTTGGAATAAGCCAACTTTCAGCGGAGGCCTGGGGAGAAATGCTCCAGACACATGTCTTTGTAATATGGGAGGAAACCGGAGCACCTGGCGGGAACACACACATGAATGCAGGAATGGTATGCAGACTGTGCACAGAACACACCCCAGTTGAGAATCGAACTGGAGAATCTCTTGCTGTGAGACAACAATGCAAACTACTGCTCCATTTTTATCATCATCGTCATCATCATAATAATAGGATATGGCTAGCCAACCCTTGGCCTATTACTATGCATTGCCCTTAGCAAATTATCTCAGTTCTGAATCATTAGTCTTTAGTTACACATTACTGTGACTTAGAAATGGAATCAGCTGACTATGAGACTCCTGTGAATTGTATGGCTGTGAATATTCAGAGTTTTCTCTTTGCAAGTATTTTTTTTTTTTTTAATTATGATAGGAAGCCAAGTAAGCAGTGGACAGTGGCAGCAACAGATCACAGCAGAGTATGTCCCTATATACCTCTCAACTTGCATGTTCAAGAATTATAGACTTTGCCAAAAATAATAGAGGAGGGTATCGTGGGCAATTTGAAATAATACTCTAATTCACTTAAAAAGTTTAACAGAACAACAGGTTTTATATCGGTGTGCATGTCCAAAAAAAAAGTATAAAACTTTCATGTTTACAAGTATTGACTTGTCTGTAATCCTCAGTGAGTTACCAGGAAATAAGGGATAGGGCAGAAAACTACGAGCCAAAGTCCAAGACATGCAAAATCCAGGGCAACTGAGAGGTATGGTTCCCTGCATACTCTTTGCTAAAGAATTTTGGACATAGCCAAAAATAACAGGGACAAAATCTGTTATACTTTTTAATATTACTTGAATTAAATTAAAAAGATAACAGAACAAGCTTTGCATCAACATTTATTTTTTGAGCAATATGAAATATGAAACGCTAATGCCTAGCATTATTGCCATACCTATTATTCTCAGTGATTTACCAGAAAACTAGGTACAGGAAAATTGTGAAGTAAAACTCATGAGAGCATGTGCCAGATTGTATAAGGGATGGGACAAAATGTGAGAACAAATCTGGGATGTTCTTCAAAATCGGGAACATTTCAGAAATGTGCTTCTGCATAACTACTGAGTTATGCAGAAATGCATGCACAAAGGTGCCCACCTACAGAGACAGATTCACACATTTGTATGCAGTCATACACACACACACACACACACACACACACACACACACACACACACACACACACACACACACACACACACACACACACACACACACGCACGGACTTGCTTGCATGTACTGCTGTGCACTCAAATGTACACATTTATGTGAATTGCATTAAAAGTACTGGCAAAACATACAGAATTTAAGCTGCCAAGCTGCACTCTGCTACAGTAAAATACATTTGCTGTTAGTAAATATTTTTGGTTTGTTTTTAAATGCAAGTTAAAAATGCCAGGAACATAGCTTGTTTGGCACAGTGTTCTTCATTTTCCTGTCTGTATTCTGTTATTAGAAGAAACAGTTTGCCTCCGTGCACCCTATGTATGTATAATCAACTTACTACACTGCTTGTATAAAAAAAAAAAAAAAAAAAAAGTTGCATGTAGAAAAGCGTCACCGCAATTGCGATATTGCATTATCAGCAGTAGACTGTAACAAAGTACGAGCAAAATGACAAATGTCTTAGAGTTTTACCTGAAAAGAGATTAGCATGACTTTTAGGAGGAATGAAAATAGGTAAGTAAATAAGTTTGGAAGTCTGATTTATGTGCAAGTCTTACTGAAAATTATGAATGCAAAGCTAAAGCTTAGCTCTTACAGGGACCCTAAAACAATACTGTAATCTCTGAATATGCATTTGTAGGCAGGAATGTTCATGACATAAGGAAAGTGGGTGTTACTTTGGCCGGTTTTAATTCAGTCAGAATTTTTAATGTTGGGATTGTTCCTTTTAGTTTGAAATGTCAGTCTGACTCAAATGATAAGAATGCAAATCCAAAAGGCAGTTGACACTGGGAGTTAAAACAAGATTGGAATTGAAGAGGCACAGGATATTATTTAAAAGAAAAATGACACTGTGGATGGGAATGTGAGTGACATTGCTTCGGTTATCTTTAATTCGGTCCTGAAATTTAAACACTGGGATTGTCCCTTTAACACCTGCAGAAAGCTTGGCACCAAATAAAAGCAGCTGGTAATGAGAAAGTAACTAGCTAGTCACTTTACAGATGTATGAAAGAATATTTGTAAAATTCAGTCAGAACACACTGTTCTGATTTCTTATGGTTAATTTCTTGCATCTGTAGACTTATTTTTTTCCACTGAGAGCCTTTGCTGATGGAAAAAAGTAATTAATAACTTTGCAAATACAAGAAAACTGCCATTTTTCATTCATTTTGTCGCTTTGTTTTATTTTTTTAAACCTTTTTGTTAAAAAAGTTTATAGCTTAATCTCCCCTTAATGTTCTGGGTTTGTTATTTTTGTAGATTATATCCCTTACCCAGCAGCCATACCTCTTAACTATCCTATTTTTATGAGAAAATTCAGATTTTTCACTTAAAATAACAGGGTGCCATAAGTTACTGTAACTACTCAGCCACCCACAGCAGTTCTCATCCAAGACTCTTGAGTTTCCAACTCAGACAGATGGGACCTTGACAAGCCAGCATGCCACAGTCTAAGTGCAGTGCTGTGACTCAGAAGCCGCATTACAGTAAACCATACCTCCAAAGATTTCATTCTGGTTTGCCATCCACTGATCAAACATCCTTGCACTTATTTTATTGCTGTTTGAGAGCCCTTTACTAAGTGGATGAAATATGGACACTTCTTGGAATCTTTGTTTTTTGTGAGGAAAATCTCAAATCTTCTGCCTGCACAGTGCACATTTATATTTTTATTAGAGCATATAAAAGGGTGATAGAGATAAAGGAGATGGTTGTATAGCAAGTGTGCCAGGTTCTCTTGGAACACTAATGGCAAAAGTTCTGAGAGCTATGCATCAGTACCACACTATTTGTCTGCAAGACTGCATTATACTCTAGTAGTACTTCTAATCTGGGAACATTGCTGTGTGTTCTGTATTTTTGAACTGAAGGTTTAGTTAATTTGCATACCATTTTAGCAACATTAACTGATGACAGTTTAGGGAAGGGTGTAACTACTAGCTCTTGTATGCATTGTTGGGAATGGTGAGTTAGGAAATAAGCAGTGTAGAGTTTGTGTAGTTACCTCATAAATGTCAGTATTTTGTGTCAGATGCATCTTTCATTATCTGAAACTGAGCGAAGAGGGCTTGTCTCGGTGTTTTTTTCACATTGTTGTTTATGTTTTGTGTTTCAGTGATACTGAATGTAATACAAAGTCTAGATACTTGAATAAGATTCATAATATCTCATCTTGCTGATGACACTATACTAAGCAAAGGGAAGGATGTCCTCCAGTTTACAAGTCTTTGGCATAATTATTATTAAAAATGCAAAATTAAATGTGGGTAGTCATTTGTAGCCCTAGATTACTTTATAATGTTTGTTTAAAGCCTTTTTCTCCAAGCCTTGAGTCTGTGTATGCTTAAGTAGCAATTCTGCAGTTTAATCTTAAGCTTTTTTTTCTTAATGTTGTCTTACTGCTAAGAGAGATGCTTATGTGTCTCCTGACCGACAGTTTGCAGAACAAATACCAGAGTCTTGCTTTTCCACGAATTGTTAAAAAGTTTTCATTGACCTGTTGGCCCTTGTGGCCTCTCCTCTCCAGTCCAGTGTGCATATTACCTTCCTTTAATAGTGAATGGGAGGTGGATGATTTTGTTATAAGGACTATGCACTGGCTGCAATGCAAAACATGTATTTTTATTTATTCTTTGTTGACCAAGTTAGTCACATTAGGTTAGTAGGCTCTTTTCAGGGAAAACATTGGCTGTCCTGCTTCCACAGAAAGCTGCTCAAGTGTCCATGCATTTTTACACCACCTTCTGCATCCCTTTTGACCCATGGGGTTTGAGTGATGTTTAAGACACTGCTGAGTGATATTACAAACAATGCTAACCAGCTTAATCATAAATTGCTGCGGTTTACCACTTTTAAGGTGTACCACAGCAGTTCGAGAGTGCACTAAAATGCAGAATGATAGAAGTGGGATTTCATTGTACTAAATGTGTCAGGAGATTGGAGACTAAAGCGTCTCCTACATGCAGATAGAAACATTCCCTTTTTTATGGAACTGGTTGTTAAACCCTTTTTACATGGCAGGGCAGGAGGGTGAACCCTATGTTAATAAGTGTGCCTCTTACTTGTTACAGGGGTCATGCCAAGACCTATCATACTGCAGTCATTTGTAACAGTCAAATAATTAGATCTGTCTCCTTTATTCATGACACCCATGATGTGGATTTTCTTTTTCTACTTAGCAGTCAAACTTTAATCTGGATTTTTTTGTATTTATTTTATGTTCAGACCATTTTAATTTTTACTAGTCATCAAAGCTTAGTATAAATGTAACATAATTATTTATTTATTTGGTTGGTTGTTTACCGACATTTGATTACCGGGAAAGTCTGATTGGGTAGAAGCCCATTTTTCTGAGAAATTTTTTGGAAGTGTACCATGTGTCAGATGTGCAAATGAGAGTAGAATCATCTGTGTATTGTATTAGGGTGGCCTGTTGTTTGGAAGTATAGAGGGTGTTGGTGAAAATGTTAAAGGGGGGCAAGGATAAATAGAACCTTGTGGTACACCAGTGGTGACTTGGAGGTAAGGAGAGAGACTGTGGAGTGCCATATTACTGACTGATACCTATTGATACCTAGCTTTTGAACCACATAAGGGTGGGCTGAGAGAGACGTAGTGATGACATTTGAAGTAGTTGTGACAAACTACGACAAAGGCTTTAGACAAGTCTACAAATAAGGAAGATACTAGTTTGCCATTATTTCTAGCTTTATTGACCGTATCTGTATAGGTTAGAAGGGCATATAAGTCCACGCTAGATGTAGGGGAGTTAGAGCTTACATCCAACCAGCTGACATTGACATCACCTAGTAATATTTTTTTTCTTGTGGAAATGTTATGGATGCCCAATTTAGGATATCTTCCAGTATAGCTGTATTGTTACTAGGAGGGATATAAAAGACAGTAATACATATTTGTTTATTTTGAGGAAATCAGTAAAACGCTCTGCTGAACTGAATTTTGGTCTTAGATTGCTGTAAGGGGAAGTGTGTTAGGTGCTAGGAAATATCAAAGCAATACTGCCACCTTTCCTCTTTTTACTGTCATCATGGATGATGATATAGCCAGGAGGTATAACTTCAGTCATTTATGCTGGGTTTAAGCCAATTTTAGTTACAGTGACTGAAGCAGAGCATAGCAGGCTTCTCACCCTCAGGTTAATTTACAACTTAGAGCAATCCGTTTATAGCCAGAACAAAGCAATTAACAGAGAGATGCAAGTAAAACAGGTTGTCTTTCATTTCCTGAGACTAAATAACTGGCATATGCAGTATAGTTTACTGGTCAAGGAAAGGGGGACAGTGGCCAAATTAGTTAAGAGGTCCTTAGAGTGCAAGGACTATTTCACAGAAACTTTCAACCACAGAGCAGGCCTGTATGTATTTAAGTGATTAAAGGTAATATGTAGCAAGGTTCTTCACAATAAATATGCATACATTAAATACTGACAAAATTCTCAGAAAACTTGTAGGTATAGGGCTTTGTGGCAGAGATCCTGCAATATCGAGTTCAGATGTAGTGACCTCAGGCTGTTAAACATTGGCAAAATTCCCAGTGAACTTGTTAGTGTAGGACCTTATGGCAGAGCTCCTGCAGTTTCAAGGTCAGATGTAGTTGACTGCAGGCTAACATTTTCAGTTATATTGGTTATATTTTGCATTATTTTGTTGCTTCTGTTTTTAAATTGTTTAAACTTCTGTTTCTTAGTGGTGTTATCCCTCAAGGGCATTGGGAGTGGGAGAGGTTATGCCATTTTGTCTGCAAATTTTATGTTAATAAGTTGTCCAGATTTTTGGCCAAGTGTGCATACTTTTTAGGAGCCTTTGCCCAGATTTTGATGTTTGCAGATTGAAAGATATGCCAGCAGCCCAAGACCACAACATTAAATTAATTTGTAACTTGCTTCTTTCCAGTCTTTCTTGCCTTTTGACATAGCAAAGCCTGGATATGTTTCAACTAAGAAAAATTACTTGCTTGCTTTATTATCTTTAGCGTATACATCAGTCACTGATAAGACTTCCCCCCACCCCACATTTAAAATACTCCTGACTGCAACCTATATACAGCTGCTTTTTATAGAAATGTTAATAAGAACAAAAAATGCTTTACTTGGTTACTACTTTAATCTCTTCAGTGTTGCTCTAAACTTAATGACATAAAGTGGGGTGTATGCTATACAGCTCACTCGCTAGTTTAACACAATCAACAAAATTCCAGTGTTAGCCACTTCTTTCTAGGCCACAATCCCCTGTATATACTATTAGATACTGATACTTTACAGTTTGTCATTTATTCACTAATTTCATAATGTGGGTGTTCTTGGACATCTCCATCTCCCAGCTCGTATCTCTGGTTCAAATGTGGAATACTCCTGATTCTTGTAGTCAGCTCCTGTGGTCAAAATTGTCTTTGATTCTCCTAGACAAAATATTATGGAGACAGCTGGATACATCAGCTTGAATCACACAACTACCCTTGAACATCCCCTTTTTGCTGTGATAAGCTTGTTCTCTTCAGTTTGGTTTGCAGTGAGCAATAATTTTCCACATTGTTCACCCCAATTTTTAATACTTTTCTTTTCTGACACAGTTTTGTCAGAAACAAATCTTTCTGTTGGTGTGATTGCATCTTCACTGATAAAGATCTTGGCTACTTTATTGTGGTCTAGTTTGGAGCATACATACAACGTGCCCTTTCAGATAAAAAAATTTGCTGTAGAACTCCTGTCCATTTGCTTATTTGTACTGTCATAAAATGAATAGTCTGTTCCTTCCATTTCCCTGTTGTGGCAGAAAATTTCAGGTTTTCTGTGCTCACTGACTTCTAAATGTACTGTTTTTGCAACCACTCATTTTCTTTATTTCATCCTCTGATTTTTGCAATTTTAGATCCTCTGAATAGCTAAAGATTCTTCTATGTTTTCCAGCCTTTTCTTATTTGACAATATATATATTCCACCAGTATTTCAGTTTTAAATCAAATCTGCTAAGATGTGCTTAAACTATTTTTCCTCTAAATTACCATTTGCTGTACCAAAGACTTTAAACTGCTATTTATTAAACATCTGCTGTATTCTTCCAAGCTGGAGTTTTCGGTTCACCTTTTCTGGTTGGTTTTCTGTTACTTTCTCCAGTTTTATTTTATTTTTCATTTGCTAGCATCCTGGCAGTATAATTGCAAGCCAGTAACTCATTTTTAAACATCTTTATTAAATTATCACTTAAGACATAGGCAAACATACGTTAACAGGAAAGAATGCAAACCATTTTAAAATTTTCCATTTAAATACAGTATACATCACATTTATTTTCTTTGCTCCTATCATCAGTCCAGCATTACAAAAAATTGCTGAATTCCTGCCTTCCTTCAAACCCCACCCCTTCTCCTCCTGAACATTATTTTGCATGTATTGTTCCTACAATTTCCATTTACTTATATCTAATTCTATTTTAGAATATTTAGTACCTCAAATATAGTTGGTGTAGACTTAGATTTCCATTTTCTACAAAGTGCTTTTCCGGCAGTCAACAGAATTAAACTTAAGACCTTATAGTGTCTAGGTAATTCAGATCTTGTATCCCAGCTCAAAAAAATAATTTCCTTACTTAAAGCCATTGCTCACCCAATATTTCTGATAGAGTACTCTGTAGGGAATTTTTAAAATCTGCCAACTCATTGCACTCCCAAAACATATGTTCCCAGGTGCATCTTTCTTCTCCATCATACGTCCAACGTTTGTTAATTGCTATCTACCTGAGGAAAAATTCTTTGAAGTCTGCTTGGGGTATAAAATATCTGTGCAAACAGATCCAAGCAAAGATCCTAAACCTTCTGGACTTGGTTGCATACTTGGGGACCATACATATGTATTGTCATTGTTTTCTTGTTAATTGCTTTTCCAGTCTCCTCCCAATCATTCATCTCTTTCCACTTTGAGCCTTAACCTTTTATTTTTAAGATGTGGAAGGAGTAAAGGCATAAAAATTATAAACTGTGTGCAGATTCTAAAATGTATTCTCAGACACAGCAGATTATAGATAGATTTACAAAATCGTATGCAAAACAGTTTGGCTCCACAAAAGGGGTGATAAGTTGTCCTAGTGACATCCAGGTAACTGCAGATACTGGAATCAAATTAGATTATATTGAAAAATAACTGTGCAAACTGGATCCAAATAAAGCACAGCGAGGAGATGGAATTAGTAACAATGACCTGAGAACACTTCAGCAAGAACTTATGGTACCATTATGCATTATATCTGTTATTCACTAGGTCATATAAATATGGGGAGATTCCTCAAGATTGGAGAAATGCATTTATTAAACCTGTCTTTAAGGGAAAGGGGGTAGAGGGACAAACCCAGAGTCATATAGACCCTTAAGTCTACTTTCATGTTGTGGAAAAATAATGGAAAAAGTAATACCGGATAAGTTATTGTCAGAACTGGATAGGTTGGGACATGAAACCATATATCAGCATGCATATGTTGAATGTAGATCAATCACCACCTGTAACATGATGTTCTATAACAATATAATATCAGCTATGAATAAAAATTGTGCTGTGATGTAATTTATATAGATTTAATTTCAGCATTTGATAGTCATGCACAAAACACTGATCAATAAATTAGTACAACTAGGTGTTGATATACTTTTGATAAGGTGGATAGCTGCATGGCTTACAAATAGGACACGACAAGTATCATGCAGCAACTGGACAGGTGAAATCCTTGGTTACAGTCAGGGTGTCCCACAGGGCTCTGTCCTAGGTTCTTACTTGTTTAGATTGTATCTTTCAGACCTACCTTTTTCATCTGAGGTGTTCTACAGTCTATATGCAGATGACTTAAATCGGGTAAACTGATTACGTGTGTTACAGATAAGGCATATCTGCAAAAAAAAACTTGACTAAATTGATCATTTGGGCAAAGGAGAATAATATGCTGATAAATACATCAAAAACTAAGCATATGAAGTTTGGGAGGCATAAACTGAAATGTGAATATTTAATACAACACACAGTGATTGAAACTGTCGACTCTTTTAAGGACCTGGGTATATGGGTAGATTCAGCTATGAGTTTTTCTAATCATATCAACCAATTGGTTAATAATATTTATAGATCTATAGGTTGTATAAAAATATAAAGTCTAAGTCAGAAATGATGAAGTCACTGTTTGTTAGTTACATTAGCCCCAAACCTGAGTATGGAATAACAGTATGGAAATCCTATAAGAAAACAAGCATGAGTAAACTGGAAAGAGTACAGCGGATGTATACCAAGAGTATCTATGGATGTGAACATTTAAGATATTATACAAGATTAAAATATCTGAACTTGTATAGTGTCTCTTACAGATATCTAAGAAGAGATCTTTTTCAAGTATATAGGGTATTTAGAGACAACAACTGTGGGAATGTTTGGGGTTATCAAAAAGTACTAGAGAAGCATCAGACAACCTATGAAGAAGATTCTATATGAATCAGAAGTGTGCTACTTGGTTCTCTGACAGAATAGCTGATGCATGGAACAGACTACCAAATTACATTAAAGCAAGTACTAGTTTAGATATTTTTAAGAACAGCCTGGACACTTTTTATGGTAGCAAGTGTTTTGATATATTGGCAGTCTAGAAGGGCATTAATGCCCATGCTTGAGGCATTAATGTAACTGTGTTTGTCTAAAATATCCCTTTAAATCATGTAAACCTAAACCATCTTGTTCTGTTGAAGGATCAACTTATGACATTTGCCCTCTTTCACTCCCAGATAAATTCCTTCAGTTCTTAATTATTGTCCCCAACTTCTCCTTGGGTTGGTAAAAGTATGCCTTATCCGTATGCAAGATTAAATGGACTAAAAATATTTTCACTACTTGTATCCTACTATTAATATCCATACGTAAATAGTTTCCAGTTTCTCCAGTTTCTCAGTTTTTGTATTATCTTTTGTTTAGTCTCTTCACGCATATCCTTAGCTGTCATAACAGAAGTCTTTTTTAATCCTTACTCCTCAATACTACATTTTTTTCATGCCCCAATAAATATGGGAATTGCTGAGCCAGTTTGTGTGTGGTTACATAATTTTGCGGCTGTAGCCTTTGTTTTATCTTCATTCGTTTTGTCTCAGAATGTTCCACAGCACTGAGATGTCCTTTTCTGGATGTATCAGTTACAAATATCATCTGCAAATAAAGCCAACTTTTCTTGATTACCATACCAATTATATCCTTACATTTCTTAGTCCCTTATTTTCTTTGCCAATGGCTCTAAATATAAAGCAAATAACAAAAGGAAAGAGGATACCCCTGCCTGGTTCATCTGTTCAGACAGCTTGTCTGGGAGGAACCCTCCCGCGTTAATTATTGCCTCTGGTCCTTCATATATCCTTTTAATTTTCCTTAATATTGTATCTGGGAATGCAAATGTTTCCAATGCCCTACTCCTAAAATCCCAGCTTAGTCTATCAAATGCTTTCTCTGCATCATGGCATACCAACAACAGGGGTATTTTCTTACTTTCTGCTTCCCTGTAGGTAATCATTGTTCTGTTAATTATGTCAAATTTATTTATTTTATTTAACATTTGTTTACCGGGAAAGTCCAACTTGGAACAAAGCCAATTTTCAGTGGAGGCCCAGGGAGAAATGCTCCAAATGCATTGTGATGTGGGAGGAAACCCACACGAATGCAGGGAGGACATGCAGATTCCACACAGAAGGCACCCCAGCCGAGAATCAAACCGGAGAACCTCTTGCTGTGAAACGACACCACTACTGCTGCTTGCCTCCCCTCCACACTGATTCCTATCTACCAGTTTTGGCAACACCTTTGCCATTCTTTTAGGTAGTATAGACAAACACTTTATAACAGAGGTTTAAAATAGAAATGTGTCTATATGAAGCTGGGTCTGAAGGTTCTTTGCCATCTTTAGGTAACACAGCCAACACAGCTTTCTTCCAAAATGTTGGTGCTTCCCCTCCTTTTAAAATACTGTTAGGCAAAACCTTCCAGATCTTTTATAACTTTCTTCCCTCCTAATTTCCAAGCTTTCAAAACATTGCCATCTGTTCCTGGAGACTTTCCTAAAGGTTGATTAAACAACACTATTTTTATCTTATCGCCTTGTCAACCTCTATGAGTGGCATAATAAGTCTTCCACAATATTTTCAGTTGTAGTCCTTCTTGATTTCAACATTTCACTGCTTTTATACAAATTTATACAATTTCCAGAATATCTCTAAAGCCTGCAGGATCTCTAGTTATTTTTCTTGTTATAGGTTCCCTAAGTTTGGCGACAGTACTTTCAGTGTTCTGTTGCCCAAGTCGTTGTGCTAAAAGTTTTTGTTCTCAAAATACAGTCTTTCTAAACTCGTGCCTGTTATCAAAATACTCCCTTATTTTTTCTTTGGCACTTTGCATTTGCTCCTGTTCTTGTTCTTAGAAATTCCTCTTATTCTGCAGTACTTTAACCTTTGGCAGCCCTTCTAAGTAATTTCTGTTGCTTCTGAACCATATGTCTTTCTCTTTTATTTCAACCGTATTTTTAAACTTCCTTTTCATTTTATGACCGTCACTAGTTATAATGTCTGAAGGTATTGATGTCCTTCTGAGTAACTCGCAAATAATTTCAACTACCCATTCCTTAAATTCCTCTCTTTTTAGCAGGTAAGTGGGAAAGTACCATTGTCTTGTTTTTAATTCATTAATTAATTTTTTATTGGTGCAAGATCAGAAATGATTATTGGATATGTGTTGAAGCTTTCAGTAAATGCACATGTTTCTATGAAAAGTAATTTCTGTCTAGTCTAACCTAGGTATTGTACCTTAAATTCACATCTTCATATGAAATGTTTTCATAAATATCTTCAGAGATCTACCTTCTTTTGTTATATTGTCCCTTCTAGGTCCGCTGATACATACTAATTATTAGGTTCATAGGTTCATACTAGGCTATCTGCCCAAGGGCATTTATAAGCCTAGCCAGAGTTTTGTGGCTTTCGCCACCCCTTTAGTTTAGAGAGGAGCTATGCCCATTTATTTTTGTGCTTGTCTGTCAAGCAGTGACACTGAGATAATCCTCCTTGGGTATATCTCCTCCTCCCATCCATTGGTCAAGATTCTTGAACAAAGCCAGCTCTGAGGTGCTCTGTCTCACATGTACGGATTTGTTTCACAGCATAGGGGAGTCTAATCTGATCTGTCCCTCCTCCAGCACATCCTATTAATAACCGGTTTAGGTTTAAGTCTCCTTCCTCTGTAGTTCTAAGGGATTTAGATTTTTGCATGAAGCATGTTCATCAATTCTGGGTTGACATGTCCTTCAGGCTCAGGCACAGGTCAGGTCTGAGCAGACGGTAGTAGTTGCTGAAGTTCCTTCAGTCGGGCAGTCGGGCGCATATAGACATATTTTTTAGACCCTTTATCCTTTTTGGTGAGGAACTTTTGGGCCTTTCCAGTTGCTGCAGGTGTCGTATCTAGAAATATCCTTATGTATCATTCCAAAAATTCATGGGCCTGATGAGTGATGAGTAATAGGGGATCCCTTGATCCTTGATCTTAGATGAATCCCTTCATGATGGGCAATGTAGATGTGTTTTGTCTTTCTAACTACTTTGGCAAAATCAATATCAAAACGAGGTCTGGCAACTGTACCCAGACTACCAATCTCCCTACCCTCTTCTAGGGGCCTTGGTTTGTGCTTAGGTAATCTTGTTTTTTCCCTTGAAGGGTATCTTGATTTTTTTTGGCGTTGCTGCTTATTCCTTAGGGGTATGGGGCACCAATTTTCGTATCTGAGATAAGACAGGATGAATATCTCTGCTGTGAAGGATATCTGTGTCAGATGTTTTCCTGAGTTTTTAGTTTCCAGTCTCATCTGGATGTTCTGTCACTGCCTGTCTTTGCTTGTAGTCTGACAAGGCGCCAGCAACTCTGACTGTGCCCTGGCAGTCACTTCCTGTGGGACACCACTTTCTGCGGACGTGATTTCTTTACATCTGACATGATCTGTTTTCTGTCCTTACCCTCAATGGTATTGTACTTGTTTACAAAAGCAGGTAAGTTTTTATTTGCTTGCATGTGCCTGGATGATGTGGATGGCCTTTGCCACTGTAATAAAGGGTCCACCAGGGGGATTTGCATCATCTGCCCTTCACAAAGCCAATAGCTTTGTTTCAAAAGCCTTGCAGTCCACCAGGTTTTGTTAAATATGAGTTTAGAGGCACAAAGCCAAATAAGTGTGCAGACTGTCTGTCATGTTGATATGATGTGCAATTCTATCTCCGTCCCTCTTGCACCCTCCATAGCTTTGTGGGACATAGTATGACCGAGTTGCAAACTCGGGCAACTCATCGGTGGGTGCACGTAAGACCATGGATGCTGGAAGTGGGTTGCCAGTTTACGCATACCCTAGCTTCGCATCCTGAGGTGAGGCTAAGATTAAACAGCTTCCCTAACTGGGCTTTTGCCTTCATTGAGTGGGTTCTTCGGATATGGTTTTGAGATGTTTGGTATGTTGGATGGGTTCTCTGGTGCCTTAATTTTAGCTTTTTGAGAGGGACTGAGCTTAAGTTCACCATGATAGGGTCCAAGTTTGGAGTATAGATATCTCAGGTTAGAGAGGAGGGGATTTTGAACTAATCGATCAGTGATCTGGTTGGCTTGTATTCAGTTTTCAACATTTTTTTTGAATTTTTAGGATTGTTTTGTTTTCCTCTAAATCTTTTTCATATCTTTTTGTAGCTTCCTCCTTTTGTGAGAGCCTTTCTTTTAGGTACTTATGTCCCAAAATTTGGCCTTGCCTTTTTTTGATCTTATGATTTCTTTTGTTTGCTTTTAATTGATCAAGGCAGTTTTTTATTTCTTGGTTTTGCTCATTTCTAAGCTAGCCTTTGGTCCTCCTTTGCTTGTTTTGTTTGAGGGTTGGGTCCACCAAACTGTCCTGTTTGTGCCTTTAGAAGGTTGTTGTCGTTGGTTCTCATGGGTTGAGTGTGTGTGTCAAGAAGGGTGCTGGGATGTAATTTTGTACTGACCTTGTAGAGTGAAGTCGGCTTTCTTGAGTCTCTTGGGTAGGGTCTTTTCCACTTTAGCCCTGGGAAGGATGGGAGTTCCAGTGAGATTGGGTTTTCACTGGAATCTCACCAGGTAAGGGTCTGGACTCCAGTCTTTATGGTGTCAGTAGTGAGCGGGGATGATGAGATCAAGTGAAGGGTATGATGGTGTGTAAGAATGTGGTAGCTGTGGGATCCTAGTTTCATGGTATGAACTCTTCTCACCTTTGGGCTAGAGTGTTTGGGCTAGAGGTGATCCCAGTTTTGTAACCTCAGGGAACCTTTGGATGTATGTGTTTGTTTGAGATAGTGATATCCCTCCATATATTTCAGGGTGAAGTCACCTAGTTCCTGAGATTGAGAGGTATTGGTGTTTCCCTCTGCAAATTGCCATTAAGTTCCAATTATGGTTAACTGTGAGATTGTGGCTCTGGCGGGAATATGCGCAAATTAAATTCTTCCCCACCTATAAATATTCCCTGGTGAAAGCTGATTAGTTCTCACAAAGTTTTCTTTAGCTCCTTAATACCAGTTTTCAGTGGAATATAAGTATATGCCACTGTAATCCTCCTTCCTTACCAGTAGCCTCTTACTACCACAGATCTACCATTTTTGTCTTTTTTTCCCTCATCTGTCACTATTGGAGACCCCTTAGCAATTAGTATAAGTATTCCGCTTTTCCTCTGTCCTGGATAATCTGTTGAATATCCATTCTGAAGTATTCTCTTTGTCAAATTCACATGCTTATTTCTTTCCAAATGTGTCTCCTGTAGCATTTCTATTTGCACTTTGCATTTCTTAATATGATTCATTAGCGGTAGCGTTGTTGCCTCACAACAAGAGGTTCTCCCATTCGATACTCTGCTGGACCGTCTTCTGTGTGGAGTCTGTGTGGAGTCTGCATGTCCTCCCCACGGTCGAGTGCCATTCGAAAGACATGCGTAGAATGGGCGTGCCTTCATTGAAGGTTGGGCGTCGAGCTGGCACCTCAGCACCTGTAAAAACATATACAGCCAATAATTAGCGGACCGGAGTTCCGCTGTGGCGACCCCTAACCAGGAAAAGCTGAAAGAAAAACAACTCCTCCTCTCTACTTTTTATCTGTACCTGTAAGGCCTATCACATTCCAGAATAATATGGACAGCATAGCCATTATGATAAAAGCTATTGTTCCTGCCTTTTATACATGACAGTTTTTTTAATGTATGTTTCCAGCTTTTGTGTTACATGCATATACTAATGTTTGGCAGGCTGATTATTTGTACAAGTGTTTTTTTCTCATCTCCATTTGAGCCTTTGTCACATTTTTCAAGACTTTTTGTTTTAATGAAAACCCTCAAACAAAAAACTAAATACAAAACAGCCCATCAGTTATTAACTTGGAACAAACACAAAACTGTGTACATCTTCAAAACATGAAGTTTCACCTTCCAGTAGGGAACAATTGGCCCAAACTGATGGTTGCATCGAACCTAAAATTAAGGTTACCCATGATAAAGCACATGCTACAGCCTGTGCTCCCACTTAACCGATTCCTGTCTGTTCTTTTCTTATCTCTCCTCTCCTCCCATATATGAAAAACAGCTTGTATGCTTTCAGAAAATATTAACTTTTAGGCCTAAGAAAAAGTGCGCTGGCTGTCTTTAAATATAACTAAATTGTACAATGTTCTGTTAACTGCATTCAAATATTAAGGCTGCCAGGGAGGTTTTTACCTCTTAGTCACTTCCCATTATCTCAAACTTACATTTTTTTTTACTGAACTGCTTGCCATTGTACCTTTAAATTTTGCATTTCCCCTCAGCAGAGACCTCAAGTTGCAGGCATCCCTCTCTACTGAACATTTGCCAGTGGGAAAAAAAAAAACAAGCTAATATCTTTGCAGTTGTAAGAAACTAAGCACTTCCAAGACTTTCATCATTTTGTTTTATTTTAAAGCCTACATACTTGCAAAAATGCCTGATGTTCATCGTGTTACACTGCTGCAGTCATTACACTTGGGTTATCCTGCCGTCAGGCGGTTCCCCAGTCGGCCTGAGCTCCAAAGTCTTGGTCCGGCGTCGGTTGTTGTCGCCTCCTCCCTGATGTCAGTGCGACAGGGGTATATAAGATGCAGCCGATGCCATTTTCTTCAGTCTTTCTTGCCGCGCAGTGCCCGAAGCAAAAGCAGTTCGCAAGTGCCGGTCGGCCGTCTCCTGAGATTTTCATTCCGAATCCAGAACCAAAGTCTTCTACAAAGCTGAGTACCCCGTTGGGGAAACTTTTTCTTGCTTCAGACCGATGTCAGTTAAAGGTAATAACTGTATTTCTTGTGGGAAGCAAATACTTTCAGTTGATGGCAACAAAGACCCAACTCCTTGCAAGAAAAGTTCTGCAGCCCTTGGGTTACATGGCATCTTGCATACTACTAATTTCATATGCCAGACTGCATATGAGGAAACTACAATGGTACCTAAAGAATGTATGGTCTCAACACTGTCAAAGTTTGGAAATGGTTATACCACTAATTCCTTGCCTTCAACAGGAGTTTCAATGGTGGGCTCAAGCTTGTCACCTCAACAAGGGACAGCCTTTTACACAACCCACAGCCAGGCAAACACTGACAACAGATGCATCGGATTACACCTGGGGAGCACACATGGCAGGCAAATGTATTCAGGGTACGTGGCCCGCAGAACAAAGGCATCTTCACATCAATCAAAAAGAGATGCTAGCTGTACACAATGCGCTTATAGCTTTCAAGGACCTGTTGCATCCAGGACAACTACTACTAAAGACAGACAACACCACAGTTATGTGGTACATAAATAAGCAAGGGGGCACTCGCTCCTACCCCCTATACAGACAAGCTATGACCTTGTGTAGCACAGCTATAAACCTTCAAGTTCATCTGCAAGCACAATTCCTGCCAGGAGACAAAAACACACTGGCAGACGACTTAAGCAGAAACATCATGGATCCCCACGAATGGGAGCTGAATCCACAAATATTCAGAATAATAACACAGAAATGGTGGAGCCCGGACATAGATCTGTTTGCATCCCCAATAAACTGCCAGCTACAAAAATTCTGCACAAGGAGTTACCATCCACAAGCATGGAAAGTGGATGCCTGCTCATTCAGCTGGGAGAACCTACAAGTATACACTTTCCCACCATTACCTCTCCTGCCAAAGGTACTCATAAAAGCCAGGCAGGAAGAGCCAAAGATGATCCTGATTGCACCAGACTGGCCATGCCAGCACTGGTACCCAATCTTAAGGAACTTAGAACAAGAACCACCCTGGATTTTGCCTCAAATCCCACATCTGCTGACTCAGTACAGCAAACAAATACTACACAGCCAGCTAAAGACCTTAAACCTAGCTGCATGGAAGATTCCTTAGTCAAGCAAGCAATGCCTCTCTCCAAAGCTGTTATGGATGTCATTATGGAGGCCAGAAGGTCTAGTACCAGGAAAGCCTATTCAGATAAATGGAAGAGATTCTGTGCCTGGAACCAAGCTCACAGCCTTGACCCTCTTGTCCCAAACATTCCTCAGATACTACAATACTTAACTGAGATGCTGGACAAAGGACTGTCCTTCTCATCCATCAAGATCCACGCCTCTGCCATCTCTGCTCATTACAACATGGATCCACCAATTTTCTCTGATCCTCTGTTAAAACAGTACCTCAGAGGGGCTAAAAACATAAGACTGCCCCGTACAGCACCTACTCTAACTTGGGACCTCAACTTTGTTTTGGAGAAGCTGACTTTACCTCGTTTTGAGCCAGCCAACACAGCAGACTTAAAATATATCTCTTGGAAAACTGCTCTGCTCCTGGCAGTAACATCAGCATGAAGAGTTTCAGAATTGCAGGCACTAATGGCAGTGGAACCTTTTTCCACCAGGACAGGGTGTCTTTAACAACTAACCCTACTTTTATGCCAAAGGTGGTATCCAGTGTGGCTCTAAACCAAACTATTCACCTGCCAACTTTTTATCCTAAACCACAGAATAAAGGGGGGAGACTATTGCACTCTTTGGACATTCACAGGCAGTTACGCTTCTACTTGGACAAAACCAAAGCTTTCAGAAAATCTGAACAATTATTGGTAGCATATGCTGCAGGAGCACAGGGAAAAGCCATTTCAAAACAGACTATTTCAAAATGGATTGGAAATTGTATACGTTTCTGCTACACATACCATGGAAAACTGTACCTAGCAGCATTAGATCTCACTCCACCAGGGCAACAGCCACTTCAACTGCCTACCTCAGGGGAGTACCTACCAAGGATATTTTGGAAGCAGCAACTTGGAGTTCTGTACATACCTTCACCAAGCATTACTGTCTGCCTCTATACTCTAAATCCAGAGCTGGCTTCGCCACTGCAGTGATGCAGGGCCTTATAGCCACCCCTAATGCCTTATAGAACCAGCCACCCTTCCTCAGCTTTGGGATTCTACCCATGTGTAATGACTGCAGCAGTGTAACACGATGAACATAGTGCAGTTTTGTACCTACCGTAAATGTAGATGTTCGAGTGTATACACTGCTGCAGTCCAGGTTACCCTCCCTCCTTCCCCTCTTACTGGCTGGTACGTACCTATATCTTCTACCCTTACTACCAATGGGGAGTATTTGCTGGTAGCTTTAAGTTGTTTTTTGCTTTTCTTATGTATGTTTTATTAGCAATTGGAATTGCCTACCTATTTAGAGGTACCTGACATCTGGGGCAAGAAAAACTGAAGAAAATGGCGTCGGCTGCATCTTATACCTCTGTCGTACTGACGTCAGGGAGGAGGCGACAACAACTGACACTGGACCAAGACTTTGGAACTCAGGCCGACTGGGGAACCGCCTGATGGCAGGATAACACAAGTGTAATGACTGCAGCAGTGTATACACTCAAACATCTACATTTATGGTAGGTACAAAACTGTACTGTTACAGCTTAAACCAAGGTAGTAATCTAGACATTCACCCTTGAAAAATAAAAATGAAAATATCATAGTTCTACATGCAATATAATCAGCACACTTACATCCCACCCCTCTCCAGCAGCCCAAGATCACAGCATATGAACATTAAACTTGCTTTTGTCCAGTCTTTTTTTCTTGTTATGCTGTAAAGCCTATATTTCTTACAACTAAAAAAGTACTTTATCTTCAACAGTCACTGAAAAGACTCCCTCCACATTTCAAATACCCTTGACTACACAATACATAAAATTGATTGACTGTGTATAACATGTCGTTTATATCATGAAATATTATATACAAATACTAATAAAAACAAAAATTGTTTTACTTAGTTTTCCTGTTTAGTTTCCTCCTAAACATTAGCGGTATAAAGTGGTGTATATATGATGTGAAGTTGTTAAATCTCACCATTTATTCTCACTGATGGGTTTGGAGCCGATCCTCTGCTCCGACACGGCTGATAGCAAAGCTCAAGGTTTGCCAGTAGCTCGAGACCAAGCCCCTTATCCTACAATGCACTGCTGGAATTACGTCAGATCTAGTTTAACGCGGCAAGAGAGATCTCGGTGATCCAGTCAGCTCGGACCATATTTTGCTTAAATCGCAAGTTTAAAATTTTCTTTCTCCGTCTTTTTGATATATATTCTCTATTTAGTGTGTGTGTGTTTCTCGTTAAAATACTATAGTTATAAGTAGGTTAGATTGTAGTAGATAGTGCCCTGTGTTGGCTTAGTTTTTTAGAGTGTTGGGACTTTTGTTAGCCCTGTTTAGATTTAACAAATTTCTTCTTGTTATTAGTATTTTTTTAGTGTGGGCCTAGTTAGCCCTGTATTTAACCTCTATAGGTTAATTCTGTGGTGTGCCTGTTTCAAACTTGGAACATGTCGGATGAGAGGGAAAAGTCTCATCCCAAATCAGGGTTTAAGAAATGTCCAGATTGTGGACAGAAAATGTCCGTCACTGACGGGCATGTCCATTGTGTTTACTGTCTGGGGACTAAACACCTCCAAGACCCTTGCAGTATTTGCCACTCTTTTTCCTCTAGGGTACTCTTAGAAAGAAGGAGAAAACTTATTGATAGGGTTTGCTGCAGCATGCTTTCTCTGAGGTGTTGGGTAGCCAAGTATCCAGGAAGGTGCTAGCAATTCTTCAAAATCATCTAAATCTTCAGGAGATTCTAAAGTTACTAAGAAGGCAAAAAGATTAGAGGGTACAAGGTCATTGGTTCCACAGTCCTCGGAACAGTGTGTCCCTTGGTTCGGAGCCAGCTCTCAGTCTTGGAGCCGGTCTCTGAGGTTTCCTCATGTCCTCTGCTCCAGTTAGCACCTTCGGTGCATTCTTCGAAGTCTTCAGTCAGCCTCTAAATTATGGATATGGATCGGCTAGTGCAGAAGCTTCTACGGGCACCAGGACTTGCTAAATTGTCGGCCCCGACCATTTTGTCGGAGCTGAAGACCATTGAACCAGACTTGACTACTCCTCCTCCGAGCTGTACTGGACTCTCGGAGCCCGAACCAATAGTTGCTGAACCTATGGAACCGAGACCCGCACCAGTGTTATCGGGTCCATCTACTTGGACATCCTCTGTGCCGACCGAGGACGCTAGGAGCAGACTCTCCTGTCAGGTCCAGGGAGGATAGTCAGACTGATTTGTCGGTGTCGACTCTTCCTCTTGGGGCTTCGGCTAGGATGGGTTCTGCTCTTACCTCAGGGGCTTCGGCTAGGATGAGCTCTGCTCTTACCTTGGGCTCAGAACCCATGGTTTCGGTGCGGGAGGATCGGATGGTCCCTCCGTATCCGTCTACCCCCTTCTCGTCGGATCCATGGTGCATTCAATGCCATGAGGAGAGTCCTGTCTCCTAAGACATCGTCTGCATCAGTTCGAGCTTCCTTCTCCCCTCAAGCACCTGTGTCCGCTTCTACATCTACCGGTCCCCTAAGCGTAGAGACCCTGAGCCTCAAGTAGCCCCACAGGGCGCCCCCTGTTCTTCCAAGACCTCCCCAGATCTCCCCACTGAGGAGGTACCCAGGAAGAGACTGTGCAAGAGGAGGCACTTGGACTCCCCACAGGAGTATTTGACATCCGACACTGACTTGGATGAGTCAGAAGGGTCCCCTCGATCCCCCACTGAGGATATCTCCTTTGCAGAGATATTAGAGATCCTGAGTCAGAGGGGTGATTGGCAGTCCAAAACCCCTACTGAGGATGAGTCAGTGCTCTTGAAGGCTTTTGGGTCTCAACCTTCCACTTCTTGGGTGTCTCCACCGTACGATGAGCTTATGGAGCTGATCTCTCGTAAGGCCTGGGAGTCACCGGAGGCCATGGAAACCTGTCCCTCGGAAGCCGAATAAGTTCATCTCTGCCCCAGTGGACAAAGACTGTTTGACCAAAGGAGTGCCTGTTGATGCCATGGTGGTAGCTGCAGCCACCAAAAAGGAAGTGTCTGAAATATCCGCATCTATCCATCCTCCTAACAGAGATTCTAGGATCATGGATAGATATGGGAAACGCATGTTTAGTTCAGCGACTTTTTCTCTGTGATTGCTGAACTATTTAACCCATTTCACAAGACTACAAAGAGATCTCCTGAAAGAGCTAGGAGATGCTCTCCAGGCTTCAGTAGCTGCAGGGTTGCTGACAAAGTCAACACACACACGCTCGCTACCCTAAACTCGGTTGTGAACTCGTCCATGCGTCTCATATCTTAAGCAGCTGATGGTTCGAGTAGAGCCACTAGTTTAGGCATTGCTTTGCGGAGACTAGCCTGGATGCATCTCTGTTCCTTTGCGGAGCCCTTTAAGTCTTCCTTTATCAACACCCCTATTTGATGGCTCATCACTGTTTGGGCCTAAAGTAAAGGAAACTTTAACCAGGTGTGAGCAGGAAGGCAAGACCTTATCTGCCATTGGAGTCCGTTTTTCTACTCCTACTCGGCCCTATCCCAAAGGCCCTAAGGGCGGAAAAATGTGGTTCTGAAAAGCACAGGGAGCCTTTCAGGACACACATGGAGAAACTCCCTCTAGAGGCACAGGAGGGGGTTATAATGGAAGGCACTGCCCGCGTGGCAGAGGGGGGTCCGCAGCAACAGGGTGACAGAGGCCAGTTCTCTGGTCAGCCCTACCAGCGCTCCTGAAAGGAGGCCCGGCTGTCCGGCTCTGGAGGCAGTCGAAGGTCGCTTATCTTTGTACCCAGAAGCCTGGCGAAACATAATGTCAGATACATGGGTACAAAGCATCATTTCCAGAGGATATTTCATACCGTTCTCTTCCCCTCCCACTCCTGTAAACAGAATCCCAGATGTTCCACCCAGTCTCAGGGAACAAGCAATCGTAGAGGTCCAAAAATTTCTAGAAAAATAGAGTCATCTAGCCAGTCCCAGCAGACCAAGTTGGATTCGGAACTTACTCAAGATTCTTTTTGGTACCAAAGAAAACGGGGGACTGGAGACCTATCTTGGACCTCAGCAGACTCAACCAATTCGTAAAGAAAGAGAAGTTTCGAATGGTCACGCTTCAGTCCATTCTTCCCTTCCTAGGGAAAGGCAATTGGATGTGCTCCATAGATCTCAAGGACACATACTATCACATAAAGATGAACAGACGCTCCAGGGATCACCTGTATTTCCGGCTGGGAGCCAATCATTACCAGTTTCGAGCCCTGCCCTGTGGTCTCACTACAGCCCCCAGAGTGTTCACCAAATGCATACAGTGGTCACGGCTCACCTGAGGTGTCTAGGATTCCAGGTGTTTCCATACCTAGATGATTGGCTCCTCACTGCTACCACCAGGCATAAATTGACTCAGGCAACACAATATACTCTGACACTCTGCCATCAATTAGGCATTACAATCAACTTCGAAAAGTCTGCCTTATCGCCATCGCAGCATAATGTTTTTATAGGAGCAGAGTTAGATACCTCAACCACCACTCTACGTCTTCCAATCGAAAGAGTCTCACTTCTTCACCAACACGTCAACTCACTGGTGTCAAAGAACAAAGCTACAGCAGCAGAGGTCTTGAAGGTGCTAGGTTTGATGGTGGCAGGAATCCTAGCTGTACCACTTGCAAGGATGATTATGCGAATCCTTCAGTGGCTCCTCTTCTCTCAGTGGTCGTACCAAAAGCTACCGATGCACTGCATGATTCTCATCACAGATTCTTGCAAGAGAGACCTTCAGTGGTGGTTGACGTCTCTTCATGTCACAATCAGAAGACCCTTTGTCCCCCCCCCCCAGTAGCCACTATGACCATGGACGCTTCCCTGATAGAATGGGGGGGGGGCATTTTCAGGGAAAGACTGCCCAAGGCACATGGACGGATCAAGAGTCACATCTGCATATCAGTGTTCTGGTGTTGCTGTACTTTCAGGACTCTGTTCCTCTAGGGACAATTGCAATTCAGATGGACAACATATCAGTGGTCTGGTACTTGAACAAACAAGGCAGAACCAAGTCTTGCCCCCTTTGTCAAGAAGCCCTCAGAGTATGGCAATGGGCAGTGTTGTCCCACCGTTTTCTGATAGCAATGCACATCTCGGGGAAATCCAACGTGACAGCGGACAAGCTGAGCAGGGCAATACTGTTGTTTCACGAGTGGTCTCTCAACCAACGAGTTGTGGATTTGATTTTCTGCAAATGGGGCCAGCCTTGCTGCGACCTCTTTGCCAGTCACATCAATACCAAATGCAGAAGCTACTTTGCCCTAATACCACCTCCAGGACATTCCCCGAGAGATGCACTCGTACACAATTGGCCTCCGGGTCTCCTATATGCATTCCCACCTATTCCATTGATACTCAAGGTTTTACAGAAAGCACAATCACTGGGAAGGACAGTTATCCTCATAGCCCTGTAGTGACCTTGACAGATTTGGTTCCCCTTCCTTCATTATCATATGCTGGAGGATCCATGGAGCCTGGGCCCAGTTCCGGACCATCAGGGGACCCCCATCCTTCACTGCAGTCCCTAAAGCAGACTGCTTGGCTAATCCACTTCCCCTAATTGCCAGGCTTCATTCATTCTCAGATGATACAAGATGGATCCTTTTGTCTTCTCACAAGCCACCCACCAGGAAACTATACAGCAGTAAGTGGAACAGATTCTCAATTTGAGCCAATATACAGAAAATTGACCCTTTCCGAGCTCCTCTATCGTCTAGTTTAGAATTTTTGACAAAGATTTTTTAAGGAAGGATGCACAAACTTGATGTACACTGACCGCTCAGATTTTATCTTTGATAGAGCTAAGGGACTAGAAAAATCAGATCATTTTTTTGTATTTTTTTGGGGGCCAGTTGTATATCCTTTGTTTATGCGAATGCAAACATGGCATTGACACACAAACCTAAGGCTCATTCTACCAGAGCCGTTTCTATGTCTTCTGCCTTTCAAGCTAAATTGCACCTTGACAATATTTGTGCTGCAGCCACTTGGTCTAAGCCTCATACCTTTATCATGCATTACAAAGTAGATAAGGCTTCCAGTGACAGGTCTTCCTTTGGTTCCACGGTACTGAAAAACATACTTCCATGAGCCACCCAAGATTGAGGGTGCTAGGGACGCTACCCATCAGTGAGAATAAACGGCGAGATTTAACAACTTCACATAAAGATGTTATGTACTCACCATAACGTTCCATGTGAGTTGTTTATCTCGCCTTTATTCTCACGTCCCTCCCTCCTTTCCCCTCCTGGTTGACAGTTGACTTAGAGGCTTGTACCATCCTGGTTATTCAATACTTCTTATTCCCCTATGGGAAGTGCTTCCTTGTAGAAAAAGAAAAAAAAGGTGTGTGTGTATATATATATATATATATATATATATATATATGTCTATATATGACGATTGAAGCCAGTTGAATGTTGTGTGACCCTGGGTATATATATATATATATATATATATATATATATATATGAACTATACAGTCATATATATATATGTATATATATATATATATATATATATATATATATATATATATATACTCACAGCAAACAAGATCTGAGGTAATTCCAGCAGTGCATTGTGGGATAATGGGCTTTGTCTCGAGCTATTGGCAAACCTTAAGCTTTGCTATCAGCCGTGTCGGAGCCGAGGATCGGCTGCAAACCCATCAGTGAGAATAAAGGTGAGATAAACAACTCATGGAACGATATGGTTTGTAACTTCTTTTTTTACACTCCACCCAGAAGTTTAACAAAGTCAACAAAAGTCTGTTTTGACACTTTTTTTTTTGCAAAACTTTATTTCACAAATGTGTCAAGGGCTTTATACTCTTCCATTTATTCACTAGTTTAGAGTTGTTGGTCATTGTCTTGTTCATTCAGTCACCTGATACCACACTCTACTTCAAGTCCAAGGTACTGCTGATTCGTCTAGTCAGCTCCTGTGCTTTTTTTTTCTATCTTTCAAGCATTTTCCTTTGGAACATTTGAAAAGGTTTCACTAGTAAAGTCGCTCTATTAACCTTGCCTTCAGAATAATGTAAAGCAGAGTCCCCTTCTGCTTGCTGACTCACTTTTTGTTGGATAAACTTTGTTTTCTCCTTAGTCTGTTCTTTGTCAAAAAATTACTTTGATCATCCAAGAAAAGCACTTTTGAAGACAGATGGATACAGCAGCTTGAATCTCCCAGCTGCCTCTTGACAATCCTTGATTGCAGGGATACATTTGTATCTGTTCTGCCTGGTGTACAGTGAATAATCATTTTCTGGAAATACTCTGCTGCATCCACTTTTTAATACTTTGCTCTTCCGCCACAATTTTGTCAGGATAAGCTCTTACTGCTGGTACTAATAAAAGTCTTGGCCGCTTTCTCATTGCCAGGCCAGGTTTGGAGCACATACTCAGTGTATCTTTTAAGTTAATTTCTGCTGTGGAGTGCAGTTTGCCTGTTTGTAGTTTCATAATGTTAATACAGTCTGTCCCTTCCAGTTTTTCTGGTACAGCAGAAAATATCAGGTTTTCTCTAAGCACTCTAACTCTGTTATATTTTAAATGGTTCTTCTTGAGAAACCTCACACTCAGCCATTTTTTCTTCGTCAGCTTTTTATAGTTTTATCAGTTCATTTGTATGCTAGTTAAAGCTTCTATTTTTCCCGCCTTTTTTCTTTGAATTGATATGTTCCTTCATTGTTTCAATTACTTTAATTACCTCTGAGTACATCTGATTTATTTTTTCCTCTAAATTACTGGAAGCCATCTCTTGAACCAAAGCTGAAGTTTGAACTGCTTTTTGCTGAACAGCTGCAGAATTTTTCCCAGACAGTGTTTTCACTTCTGGTTGATTTTCTTTCTGGTTTTCTAAATGTCGTCTTTGCTGGCATCCAGGCAGTGTATTTTAGTAGCCAGTAATTCAGTTTTACCAAAAAACATTTTCATTGGCACTAATTTTTCTCATTTTCTGTTTCCACACTGGGATAACTGAAGTTATGCTGTTTATCAGAATGCACCTATCTTGGAAGTCCAGCCAGTAAGTCATTTTATCTATTTTGATAGCTTTAGTGCATTTTTATCACATTTGTGATTTCCAGACTGTAAGAGAAGTAAATCAACCTGTTGATCAGTATGCAGTCATCTTTAAAGCCTGTGGCTCTAGCAGTGATTTTTGAGCTAAGAAGTTGAGCTTAGAAACTAATAACTTCCAACTTCTGTTTGTTTTTTTAGTTTTCTTTTCCCTTATCAGTAAGCACTATGCTGTTGTCATTTTGAGTCTAAATGATTTCACTCATGACAGTGAAAAGGTTACTTCAAGTGCACTGTTTAGTCAGTTTTTGATTGATGTCTACATTATCTCAAGTACGTCTGGTTGTAGATGCCTTCTAAAAATTACCGTTTATCACAGTTTCTTCATTTTCTCAAATTCTTAAATTATTTAGCTGAGAAAAACAGGCCCATTTGTAAAATCTGCATGAAGTAATATATCTACTTGCCTTTGTATTTTAAATGTGTTACTACTAAGTTGATATTTTCCATTTGAGCTGTTTAGTTCATAGTAGTAAACTCACCTTAGCAGCTGCAGTACCACACACATTTGTTTTACACAGCACTTTTGTATCTTTTCTTATCCTGTTCACAGACTGACCTTTGGCATGTTATACCTTTAATTGATTTCTTAACCTTTTATTGCTTTTTTATGTAATAAAGATAGAAAGCATCCATCGTTACTGATGCAGGATGTACTGATTGTACTCCTTTTTGTATTTGTACAAAGATAGCATGCAGTTTAATTCCGACAGTCTTTACAGAAGTGAAAACAATTCCACTTAGACACACATGTTGTCTTCCATAATTTTTCCCTTACAGCTAAAACACAGCATGTATTTGATATTTTAGTTTTCTCAGTAGTTTAATAGAGCCAAAGCATTGTCCTTTGGAGCAAACCTATTTGTATTGCTTCTCATGCCTTAACAGTTTAAATGCATAATCATAATACAATGAAGTTAATACTTTCTAGATCTTCAGACCCTTTTATTTTGTTAAGTTTACGTTATCTCCCATCTTCCTTCTGAACTTCATCTTTTCTCAGCTTCTTTTTCAAAGCCAAGCATTGCCTTATTCTTCTGGTCATCTCCTGGCTTCTTTCTGTCTTACCTGTATTTTTGTTTTAAATAATGGGAACAGTTTACTGGCCTTATGTTGTCCCAACCCAGTTCAATGGTGGAAGCATGAGGAGATGAAATCTTTTAGCTTGCTGGTTTGTTTTCTGTTGACTGAACTTTGTCCTCCACCCCATTGTATGCTTCCATGTATATCTTTGACCCAAAGGGGAAAAAGCATTCTGAAAGCTGTTGGATAAAACATCCTGAATCTCAGTCCAACCTCATGGTATCCTCTGATTGCTGGAATGAATTTACTTCTTTACCTGATGCACATTAGATAGTCATTTTCCATGAACACTGTGCTGTCACAAGTTTTCAGCACCTTTCTTGTTTGTCAGACTTTACTCAGGTGGATCTTCCCTAGCTGGTCTGTTTGGATTTTCACTGAAGTAGGTCTTAGTTCATAACGGCAGTATTTGGGGCACATAAGAATATGTTTTCTCTCCATTAGTAGTAGTTGCTGTGGAAACTCCATTCCAGTTACTCATTTGTGTGCATAGAATTGATACAATCTGTTTCCTCCAGTTTCTATGGATGGCAAAGAACTTCACATTCTCTCTTCATGGTCTGTGCTACCTTTTTTGTAACTAGCTCCTCTTGGGAATCCTCATTTTTCTGGCATTTTTTTCCTTCATACAGATCACTGACTACTACAAATCAGTCAATTCATCTGAATGGTTTACTTAGCACTTCATTTAATTTTTCCATCCTTTTATCATTTGACGTTATATATTCCAGTAATGTCCCACTTATTTTGAAGACTTCATTAATGCATTTGGTTTATTTATTTTTTTTCTTTAAGATTTCTGGAAGCCATCTCCTGCACCAAGGGTGAAATTGGTGTACTTCCTCAGCCACAAGATTATTCTTAACCAAATGTTTGTTTTTTTATCTCTGACTATTCTCTAGATTTTCCAGTTGTATTCCTTTCTGATATCCAAGCACTTACTAGCCAGTAAACAAATTAATCCAAAATCATTAACTTTTATTGGCTTTTTTTTTTTTTTTTGTGGTTATTGTCAGTTTTTGCAGTGGGTGAGCTCTAATTAATGTGTTGCTCAGTTAGTTGCCATCTTGGAATCCTGTGATAGCTTGTTTTTGAGCATTTTTCCACATATGTGGAAGACCTGTAGTTAGGTTAGGTATCCATATGGGTAAACCTTATAGGTAAGTAACATTCATTTTCTTGTTTGATTATGTATTGAGCTGTTTTCTTTCAGTATGTGTTTATAACATGGAGTTATCATGTACAATTATGCAAATATTCATTTGGTGCTCTTTGTTTTTAATACCTCTGAGGATAAATGTTCAGCCTGTGAGATGTAGCTGCAGCACAAATATGTAAATTTAAGCATTTTCCTGTAACCTAACTAAAACATTTGATTACTATTATTTCTTTTGCAGCAGATTCTTTTGAAAGCAGCTGTTCAGCAATGGAGACAGATTCACAAATGGATTTAATGCCGCCCCTTCTAAAGCAGCCTTCTCTGACTCTAGAGTTATTTCCTAACCATACAGACAGCCTGAATTCCTCACAGCGGGTAAGAATCTTTCAACAGCCTACGCAAAGCCACATTGTCCTGTTTCTGTCATTGGACCTGACTTTGTGCATACTCCTAAACAGACTTCTGCTAACCTGGAATATGCACTTGCAGTAGTACACTGCTTATAATGTTTGCAAAGTGAGGAGCCATGCTTCAGACATTCTGAATAGTTCAATTTCCACAGTTTAATTTCTTGTCTGCTGTTATAGTTCTTGGAAAGGATAGAACAGTATTTGAGCTACAGTCATGTTTGAGCCACATTCTTAGGCAATTTGAGCATCCAAGTTTGTGAAGAACTCAACATAGCAATAGATATTTGACTGCTTTCTTGACTTTGTTAACCAGAATGTGTGGGTGATGCTCAAGTGAAGGGCATTTGGGTAGTCATGGTTTCTCTGTCAGTGAAGGGCTCCTCCTTGCTTACTTTTTTAGCTACCAAAAATGAACATCTTCCTAATTAACCTTATTATTGTATCAAGGTATGCGAATGATTCCATTGCCCTTCACATAAAATCCCAGCTTTCTTTGTCGATTGCGTTCTTTACATTGAGTCCCACCAACAACAGGGGTATTTTCTTACATTCTGCTTCCCTCTGGATCTTCATTGTTTTATTAATGTTGTCAAATGTTTGCCTCCCTCTACAAAATCACATTGATCCATATCTATCAGTTTTGATCACATCTTTACCATTCTTTTAGCCAATATAGACATTAACACTTTATAATCATTGTTTAAAATTGAAATGCATCTGCATGAAACTGTGTCTGATGGGTCTTTACCGTCTTTGGTTAATACCCCCCCGACACACACAGCTTTCTTTCAAGATGGTGGTGCTACCCCTCCTTTTAAAGTACTATTAAACAAAATCTTCAATTACTGTATCACTTTCTTCCCTCCTAAATTCCAAACTTCCAAATGAATACCAACTCTTCCTGGGAACTTACCCACAGATTGATTATGCTTCAGCATTTTTATTTTATCATCTTCTGTCTTAACTATTAGTTTGTGAGCCTCATTTTCATCTAAGCTTGGCATAATCTTCCATAAATATTTAAATTTTTGCTCTTTTTTTGGTTTCCACATTCCACTACATTGTACAGAGTTTCATAAAATTTCCAAAATATCTCTAATACGTCTATAGGATCTTTGGTTATTTTTCTTGTCATATCTTGTTATTTGTTTGGCAATAGTCTTTTCTATTTTCTGTTGTCTAAGTTGTTGTGCTAAAACATTTTGTGCTATGGAGTTGTTAACCAAAAAATAGTTGCTTAACTGCAGTCTTTCTAAACTCGTGCATATTATCCAAAAACTCAGTAGTTCTTCTTTAGCACTCTACAGTTGCTCTTCCTCTTGTTCTTTGAAGTCCCCCCTCTTCTGGAGTACTTTAATCTTTGTCAGGCTCTCTAAATAATCCTATTTACTTCTTTATCATCTCTCCTCTTTTATTTCTATCCTATTTTAAACTCCATTTTCATTTTATCCCACTCACTAGTTATCACTTATGAAGAAATTTCTATCTTCTCTAATAACTCCCTTTCCCTCTCTTTTTAATAGGTAGGTGGGAAAGTGCCAGTGTCTCATGTTTGCTTCTTTAACCTGCAATTTTAGTTTTGTGTTTGTTAGTGCATGATCTGAAGTAGTTATTGGATGTGTGTCAAAGCTTTCAATTAAATGAACTTCTTCCTGTGAAATTTCAATCCAGTCTAGCCAAGTTACCGTACCTTTGGAAAAATACGTAAATTCTGTCCAAGTTCCTGCTACTGAATTCGTGTTCCTTGATAGGTATTCTCATAAATTTCTTCAGAAATCTACCCTTTTGTTACATTTTTTCTTCGTGGCCCCTGATCACATCCTCCCTATTGCAAATCAAATTAATTTCCCCACCTTTAACTAATATTCTCTGATGACAGCTGATAATCTTTCCCAAAACTTTCTTAAGCTCCATAATAACAATTTTTGATGGAATGTAAACACGTGCTACGTTAATCCTTCTGTCTTGCCAGTAGCTCTTTACTTCCACAGATCTACTATTGTCTTTTTCCCCTCCTCTGTCACTATTGGAGCTCGTCTAGCAATCAGTGTTATTGCTCCCCTTTTCCTTTGTCCATGATGTTCTTCTGAATATCCGTACTGAAATCCTTTTTGTCAAATTCATATGCTTATTTCTTTCCAAATGTGTCTCATGCTGCATTATTTCCACTCTGCATTTCTTAATATACATCTATACCTGTGATACCATTTACATTCCAAAGTAATAGGGATAGAGTAGCCATTATGATAAAAAAAAACTATTGTTCCCACCTACATGACACTTTTTTAATGTTTATTTCCAACTTTTATCTAACATGCACATACTAATGTTTGACAAGCTGATTTTTTTTATGCAGTTGTTTCTTCTGATCTGCATTTGACCCTATGCCATATTTTTAAAGAGTTTTCGCTTTAACGAAAACCATTAAACAAAAAGCTAAATACATTTTCATCAAACCAAAAGCTAAATAAATTTTCAGATTACCCCAGCTCACATTAACTTAGAACAAGCACATAAGACTATGGCATGTTCAGCAAATGAAGTTTACCCCTTCAGATGGGAACAGTTGCCCCACAGGCATTTCCTAGTCTAAGTTAAGGTTACCTATAGTAAATCTGATATTGCAACCTGTGTTCCTACTGACACTAATTGCTTTCTGTTCTTTTTTATCTATATTCCCTTTCCAAATAAGAAAAACAGCTAGTATGCTTTCAGCAAATATTAACTTTTAGCCTTAAGAAAAAAATGCAGTGGCTACCTGTAAGTAAATCTAAATGCTATACTGTTTTATTAAATACCTTAAAGTGTTAAGGCTGTTGGGGAATCTACTCTGTCGTATTCACTTCCCATAATTTTAAACATTATTTTTCAGTATACTGTTTGTCATTGTACTTTTAAGTTTTGCATTTCCCTGAAAAAAGAATCCTCAGAACTCTTGAGATTAATTGCTCATGTATATGTAAAAGTAGTTAGCATCGAGAGAAAAAAAACACAAGAAATAGCTTTAATCTTTGTAAATTTCACTCAGAACACTTTGCACAGAATTCCATTAGCCAACTGTCTTCAGCTGCAACTTCTTGTCTCCCGCCAAAAGTTTTTTCCAGTGGGAAAAAAGAATAAAACAAAAAGCCAGCACACAGCAGTGTAAGATGCCTGTGAAATTATATTTATTCAAACATGAATTAGGCAAAAACAGACTGGTTTCGGCCAAAAAATTACTAAGCCTTCCTCAGTGTTGAAAATAATACAATGAAGCAATGCCTAATATACATCTATGTAACAACACATACCTACAATTATCCTGCTGATTGATTGGCTATAATTGTTCATTTAAACTGGGTGGAAATAATTCCCCCAGCTTGATGATCCACTTTCTCTTTATTATTCAGTATGGTATGCCAACCTGATTTATTAACCCGGTCAGTAATAGTAAACCTAAAATTGGCTGAGGTATGTACCAAAGAATGATTGTATAATGCATTTATTCTTTTCTGCCAGATGTCACTAATGTGTTCAGATATACGTTACCTGACCGGATGAGACGTTTGTCTGATATAGAAAGTAGGACAGGTACAGGTGGCCAGGTATATGACCCAATCAGTTCCACAGTTAGCAAGAAATCTAATATCAAAGACTGTTCCTGCATTTCTGATGGTGAATTGTTTAGACTTTACCACCCTAACACATTATGCACAATGCCCACATGGGAAACATCCCTGCAACAAATCCCCACTTAATGTGCATTGGGATTGTTTCCCACCCAAAGTCAGTCCATATTTATAATGATTAAAATAGGAACCCAGGGTTTTACCTCTGCTATAGGAAAGAAACATCTATTGTTTAGAATACTTGATAGTCTTTGGTCCACTAGGAGTATATTCCAATGTTTATTAACACTATCCAGTAGTGCGTTAGTGTTATGTCCAAAGATAGTTACCAATCTGATAACAGGTTGGCCCTGTTGTGGTTTCTCCTTGTACACCAAGAGGTCCTCCCTATCTATTGAAGATGCAAAATTACTTGCTGTAAAAATCGTGCCAGGTTTGTACCCCCGTGCCTTGGACCAATTAATAAGATCTTGTTTATAAAAGTGATATTTATCAGGGTGGGAACAAATCCGTCGCATGCGGAGAAATTGAGATTTGGAGATGTTGCATGTAATGTGGGGTGGGTGAAAACTTGAAGCGTGTAGTGATGAATTATATTGTGGATGCTTACGAAAATCCTGATTATCCAAAGTGTGATCCTTGTTCCTCGTAATCAATAAAAATGAAATGAAATGCACAAACTACTGTAAAGCAAGCACAATACTGGCTATGGAATAAAGAGAGTCGTATCTTATGTTAAGCGCTTTTCATTTACTGCATTAGTAAACTTCATCAGACAAAATCAGTATAACAAATACACAACAGTTAAATAGTTTAAAATGTGGCACCCTTTTTCTACTACAGGAAATGACATCACAAACTAAATGTTATGCTTCTTCCCCCAATGCATTGTACCATTATTCATGAGTTAATAAATATTCATGTATATTACAAAACGTTCCAAATACACCAAATGCAAACAATATATGCAACTATAAAATTTAAAAATTGTTCTAAAGTACCTAAGATATTAAATTAAATTTATATGCATAAATAAAGTATTCATTTTAAACAAAACTTATTGTCATTACCAAAGCAACCATTTATCTACTTAAAGCTTTCAATTTTAAGATGCTGTTAATACTGCAAAGATCATTAAGTCCAGGCCATGCATAAGAATGAAGCATGAGCTGCCATATAAGTTCTGCCTTTTCCAATTGTAGTTCCCAGGGACCACCTTTATCATTACTAAGCGTTTACTGCAATATTGCAAATCTAAAATAATGATCATGTTGTTCATGCACATGTTTAGCTAGTGGATTATTTAACTGATCTTTCCTTATTGCATACTTGTGCTCAATAATTCTTCCCTTGAGAGACTTGGTGGTTTTTCCTATATAAAATGCTGGGCAGAGTTGACATACTGCCCACATATATTACTCCCTTAGAATTACAATTACATTTGCACTTAATATATTATGTGCCCTTTATTTGTATGCATTGGCCTTTATGTATGTGTCTGCAATAATTGCACATTCCACATCTATTCATAATGCCCACTGATTTATTGGCCATACAGCTCGTTTACCATTCTCCAATAGGTTTTTAAAGTTACTTGCTCTCCTTGCCACCATTTAAAACCATGACACAATTTTGTTCTGATGTTCAAATCCTCATCCGTAAGTGTCCAGTTTTTCATAATAATAACCTTGATTTCATAAAACTGCTTGTTAAATGTCGTTATAAACAGTGCAGCATTGTCCAGGCGGTGTTCACTCCCATCTAAAGGTATTGAGTGATTAAATTATGTATTTAGGTATTATGATAAAATAGGTGCAACATGACCATTTGATCCTTTTGTTTTTACTTCATTGTACAATTCCCTAAGAATATGATTGGGATAGCCTCTCTTTTTAAACATGTCAGTCAAATTATTGCACTCTATTTCAAAGTCCTTTTCCAAGCTAACCATCCTTGCCGCCCGGACAAGCTGTCCCTTAACTACTGATTTCTTATTAATTGCCAGGTGTGCACTAGAAAAATGCAAGAATGAGTTTGAGTAGGTCGGTTTTCTGTAAATATTTGCTATGAATCTTTTATTGTCTCTATCCTTACTCAAAATGACATCCAAAAAATTTATCTCATTGTTGTCCACTTGTGTGAATGTCAAATAAGAAGTGGTTGTATTAATATATGAGACTTGCTGCTTGACTACCCTTCCAAAGGATGAATATGTCATCCAAATAACGTAAATATAGGCTAATATGCTGAAAAAATTCCCCATCATAAATGTACTGCTGTTCCCATACAGCCATAACTATGTTCGCAAAAATTTTGCCACATGGTGCTCCCATGGCTGCACCCACCTGTTGTAAAAAATATCTGCCAATTAAAATAAATGTAATTATTTTTAAGAACTATTTTCAAGACTTTAGTATACAAATTAATTTTAGACTGTGTAACCCCCTGTGCACCTAGAAAGAATTCAACAGCCTATATATCGTCTTCATGAGGGATCACAGAAAATAAGTCATTGATGTCCACTGTTACAAGTATACTCTGATCACAATACTGTCTATGCTTAATTAACTCAAGGAAATGCCACGAGTCTTTGCAAATTTGGGGACATTTCATTATCAGACTCTTTAAACTGTTATCCAAATATTTTGTGCATGCATAAGTAGTAGAATTACGACGGCGCCACATTTTAAACTATTTAACTGTTGTGTATTTGTTATACTGATTTTGTCTAATGAAGTTTACTAATGCAGTAAATGAAAAGCGCTTAACATAAGATACAACTCTTTTTTTATTCCATAGCCAGTATTGTGTTTGCTTTATAGTAGTTCCTGGTAATCAAGACATCTAAAAAGGTGATTTACTCAACATAGTAGTTAACTGAAAACTGAATACCCCACTTGTTGCTATTAATGTACTCCATAAACTTGTGCAAATAGGTCACATCAGCCCTCCAGACCATCCAGCAGTAGTCAAGGCAGCATCTCCACATGTCAGTTTCATCATGGAAAAGGTTATGAGTGACATCATAAATTAACTGTTGCTCCACATAAGCCATAAAAGATCTGCATAAATGGGAGCAAACGAGGCTCCCATGGCCGTACCCTGTACCTTCCAAAAACACTTCCCATGATAGAAGGTGTTCTTTGTAAGTACATGTTCAGCAAGGCAAATGAAAAATATATTAAAACCCTGTGGGTAAAGCTCAGCTTGATAAAGCCAATAGACCGGCCACCAGGCCCAGTGAGGAATATTGGTGTATAGGGACGTCACATCCAAGGTGCATAACAACCAACCTGGTTCAAATTGTATATCTGAGATGATCTGTAGGAACTGAGTGGTATCGTGGATCCGGGATCTAACTTGCTTCAAAATTGGCCGAAGATGTTGTGTTAAGAATTGTGAAAGTGGTTCTGTAACAGATCCACGACCAGATACAATTGGTCGTCCCGGGGGATTTTGTAGATTTTTATGTATTTTGGGTAGCAGGTATAAATATTGGTGTCTAGGATTAGAGACAGTCAAAAGGTGCATAGTAGTCTGAGAAATAATACCCTTGTCCTTAGCTGACAATAGAAATTGGTCAATTTCTTGTTTGAATTTGGGACCAAGATCCAGAGGCATGTACATGTAGTAACGACCATTGCTCAACTGTCTCTAAGCCTCGGCATCATATTTAGAGTCCACTATGGCCTCACCCATATCATCTGGTAAGATCACTAGATCCCTGTTGTGTTGTAAATCCAAAATGATCCATTGTTCATTTCTCGAGAGGTTGTGAGGTCTAATTACAGAGTCCGCGGAATGAAAATGTAGATCTCTGAGAACCATACTTTGAAACGTGTGAACTGAATGTTGCATGGGGGCATAAAGGTGGATTTACGAAATTTGAAGGTGATGGAATCTCCATCTGTAGGTGAAGAATCAAAATTCAATAAATGACAAAAATCTATTACATCTTGTGCTAAGAAATCCTCAGACAAAAAAAGCAGGTATAAAGTTAAGTCCTTTTTTGAAAAGTTGCAATTCAACCTCTGTGAGTGATATGGAAGAAATATTCAGTACATTTTTGCAAGTATCTATTTGTTGGGCAGCAGCGCTGGTGCAACGGTTAGGGTTGTCGGCTCACAGCAAGAGGCACTCTGGTTCGATCCTCAGCTGGGGTGCCTTCTGTGTGGAGTCTGCATGTCCTCCCTGTGGTAGCGTGGGTTTCCTCCGGTTGCTCCGGTTTCCTCCCACATCCCAAAGACATGCTGTAGGTGGATTGGATACTCTAAATTGGCCCTAGGTGTGAGTGCATGCGTGTGTGTGCCTTCCGTGGAAGGTTGGGCACTGGGCCGGCAACTCAACACCGTAAAAACTTCACTGCCAATCATGAGCAGACAGGTGATCTGCTGTGGCGACCCCTAACTGGGAAAAACCAAAAGAAGAAAAAGTTGCAAGTATCTATTTGTGTGTCATGACTTTGAGTAGAGATTCTACATTGTTGATTCCCATGATGCTTTCTCCCTCCCCTATGTATCCTACCCCAAAGGGATATCAGAATTCCGACATTTTGGAGCTGGGGGGTACTGCAGTGTATTGTGCCTCCAAATCTGTCATGGAGAACAATTCATCCCCTAATGTACCACTAAATTGGTTGGAAGCTTTCTTCAAAATTGACCTGGGCCTTTTCCTCTTGGAGGGTTTGCCACCCACACTAGTAAATTTGACATTTTTGTTGGGACCAAAGGGCTTACCCCACTCATAATCATCCTTGTCTCATTGAAATTTCCTCATTTTCCTATCCTTCAATTGTTGTTCCAGGGCCAATAGTTCTTGGCTTAACTGGTTTAAGCAGGTAGCATAACAAGTCTGCCCCTCAAATTTTTTATTTTTCGCACAGATCAAAGCTCCGTCTGTGATGCTTGAATCATTGGATCGGTCATAATATGCAGTGAGAGTGTCACCAAAGCTCATAGATGCCTTTTGCTGGGCAAGGGTCCATTGTTCAACAAGCTTATCATCCGGGTATGCTACTAGGGGTTGGATACGAACCCTTAGTCCCCTGGGTTGAGATCCCCTTAGTTTGGTATGCTTTAAATAATCTCAAGTGCCAGACATTAGTCCGTAACACCCTCATGTTTTTAGTTAGCCTCTGAAAGGTGGCTGAACATGCATTTTCTAGTTCACTCATGTCAACCATTTCATTTGGCTTGCCCCCGGATCCCAGACTGAAGATCCCCATGTCATCCCTATCAGCCGATAACCCCCGAAGAAGTGGAGTCAAATGCATGATCCAGTGGGTCATAGATGAACAAAAATGTCACAGATGGGATATGTACCAGTATCACCCTATTAATGATAGTAAGTATGAAAAATGATTCCAAATGCCAAACTGGATTAGAGACCAAATATACCCAGTCAAATAAAATATGGGAGGGCACAAATCAGGTCAACTGTATCTGTATAAAAAATATATACCTTGCAAACAAATCCCATGCCTTTGTGCAAACCATATTGAATAATAAAGAGAAAAAGTGGATCATCAAGCAGAGGGGATTATTTCCACCCAGTTTAAATGAACAGTTATAGCCAACCAATCCGCAGGATAATTGTAGGCATGTGTTGTTACATAGATGTATATTAGGCATTGATTCATTGTATTATTTTCAACACTGAGGAAGGCTTAGTAATATTTTGGCCGAAACCGGTCTGTTTTTGCCTAATTAATGTTTGAATAAATATAATTTGACAGGCACCTTACACTGCTGTGTGCTGGCTTTTTGATTTATTAATTGCATTCATGAGTTTTGGGGCCGTACACTTGCCGTACTTGCAAGAGCTTTGTTTCGTGACAGTGGAAAAAAAGAACCTAATATCTCTGCAAATGCAAGAAACTTAGCATTTTCCATGCCCTTCATCAGCTTAATAGCTTCAGCCAATGAGATAATGTAGTCCTCCACCGTTGTGAAGACAGAGGAAATTATCTTTATTCTATGTAGTCAGTGCACTTTTACTTTTTACTTTTCTCACCCGCACCTAGCAGTCCACAGTCATAGAATTATATTAATTTAAACTTGCTTCTGTGCCGCCTTTCTTTTCTTATTATGTAAAATCTATATTTTCCTACAACTAAGAAAAAGTACTTTAATGTTTTTAACATATATAACAGCCACTGAAGAGACTCCCACCACCACACACATTGAAAATAACCCTGACTGCACACTATACAAAATAGCTTTACAATGTAACTTGCAGTTTATATCATGTAATATTTTATACATATATTGATATGAACAAAAACATTTTTATTTGGTTACTATTTTTTTAGCTCTTTAGTGTCCTTCTAAGTATTAATGACATTAAGCAGGGTATTTGCTTTACAGTCTGCCCACAAGTTTAACAATGCCAGCATGAAAACAACTGTTTTTTTTTATTTTTCATGACCTAAATGAAATAAGCTTCCTCTCGCTGCTTCACTGTACAGGTACTGAGCGCATAGTATCCCTGCCAATTCCTGCTGCAAAAGTAAGACAGTCTCACTGCCGAGGGAACTTCTACACCTGAGTTTCACTTCAGTTGTAAAAACACAAAAGGAGAAATACCTTCAGTTAATACCAGTTTGTACAGACCACATAGTATCCCTGAAGATTCCTGCTGCAAAAGTAAGACAATCTCACTGCCAAGGGATCCTTTTTAGATTTTCACTAACTTAACGTTTGCATAATAATTAGCATATTATTCAGAGTACTGCAGTTAACTTCACTCCTCTTTCTAGCAAACATAACCAACTATCCTACATTTCTCAATACCAGTCTTATGCTCAGTGTTCAGTCCATTGCTCTCAATGTAGCTTTACATGATAAGATAAGAAAGGCAACTCTTGATACTCCCATATTTCCTTCCATTTAGTCCATAACCTTTACAATCCATCTCACATCCATCTTTTCAAACATATATAAAAGTAAGTAACCCAATCTACAAACTCGTCACAAAGGACAAATTTGTCACTGTATATTCCAGCTATCCCAGAACAGTTCTGAAATTTTGCAATGACATTCACACCAAACCAGTTCCAACCACAACAGCTTCTCCCATAATGGTCTGCAGTTCTAGTAAAACAAGTCTAAAATTTACAAACATTAATCTTCTAAGCATCTGTAACCAAGTAACTGAACTGTATGCTTTCATATCTCATTCCAGCATTGGCATCCTCACTATCACAGAAATGTGGATAAAACCAAGTCAGAGACACTGAAATCTTCCCATCAGGATATAGTATCCTTCAAGCAGACCATATATCCAAAAAAGCAGGTGGAGTAGTTGTTATATACACAAAACACCTGAACATATCCCTTTATCATAAAAAGCAACCTTTATTCAATAATGCAGCAATTCGTATTGCCTTACTCAAGCTAAACTCTTATAAGACCATATGTATTCTGTCCTTGCATATATTCTCCTGTGATAACATCAGCACAGCGGAAGGCGTACTATCCTGGACATCTAACCAATATACTCAAAGAAACCATCATCCTTGGAAACTTTAACATAGACTGGGCCCAAATTATATCTGGTACCCCCACTACCAGTATTAACTTTTATGGTTTTTCTCATAAGTACACCAACAGGTTGTAACAAGCCATCCTCTAATTCCTCTACTTTAGACTGGCATCTCTCAACTAAATCTGGTAATATCTGTAACTATGGTACAGTGACAAAATAAGTGACCACCTGCCCAGTTTTGCTAACAGGCCCTGTATGCAGTCCAGTAAAACATTACACATACAAGAATGTGCCTAACCTGTACAGTTTTAATGTTGACAATTTCATATCTACTCTCAAGCAATACAATTTGGATGTGTTAAAAAAATCTTCATTTAGATGAAGCCACCCTCAAATTTAACAAAACCTTTACCAATATACTGTACAAACATGCTCCCCATCAGGAGAAAGAGTTAAACTTAATCCGTCAATGTGGCTATCTAAAAATAGTTGGCAAGAGAAAAGACTTGGAAAGCATTGCATGCCAGCAAATCTGAAGAAAAAACATCTACACTACAGACTGGTAATAAATAAAAGCAAATACAGTACAAAGCATGACAAAAAAGTCTGTTATTGTAATTTACAGCAGGCATGCCAAAATAATCCCCAAAAATTCTGGTCACAGGGCCAAAATCTACTAAATCCAGGCCAAAGTCAACAGTCCATTCCCTCCCAAGAAGACACTTTATCAACAGTCGCTAATAACTTTAGCAAATTCTTCCTTCATGCGGTAGCCTCATTTATCAAAGACAACCTCTCCATCACATCTACCCACCACCACCCACAAAATTCCATGAAAACTCACCTTTCACTCAAACCTGTCCCTACCTCCACCATAAGAAAATAACTCTTAAAACTAAAAACTGTAAGCTGTGCTGCAGAGAACCTTCCTCCTGAATTTCTAAAAATTGCAGCTGAAGCTCTGTCATATCCAATATCTGTACTAATAAATAAATCCATTTTTGAATCTCATTTTCCAGCCATTTGGAAAAAAGTACACACACTTCTTCATAAAAGATGACCCTTTGCTGACCACTCCAACTTCAGACCATTTTCTATTCTGTCACTGTTGTGTAAAATGGAAATAACTAAGTACTCTGTATTGTGGCATCTATTATACTGCGTAGTTATTTATTTAAATTATGTATGCATAGAGTATAATTAGTATAAGAAGTCTTACTACTGTATGTCTAATTTACTATCTTGTCTATTTTGACATTATAAAATGTATTTTAATTGTATTCTGCCTAAAACGTACTGGAGCTTTTCTCCCTAGGCCTTTGGTGAAAAGGGGCCTTTGTGCCCAGCTGGACTTCTCTGGTCAGCAAATGTAAAGTAAATAAATTGTAAATTAAACATTCCAGTCTTTCTCAGCCACTTTATTTTTTGCAAAGCCATATTTCTTAAATGTGGTTGATGCTGTATAGTCTCCCATTATTCACTAATTTCAGTTTTGCTGGTTTTCTTCCTGATCATCTCTGTCTCTCAACACCAGACACTGGTTGAAGTCCGAGGTACTCTTGATTCTTCTAGTCAGCTCCTTTGTTATTTTTTTTTCTGCCTCTCAACCATTTTTCTTTGGAATGAGTGGCAAAGTCTGTCTAAGAGCTTTATTGTCAGAAGAATGAGAAGCAGAGTCCCCTTCTGCTTGCTGGTTCACTTCGTGTTGGATAAACCTTTTTATTTCTTCCGTGGCCTGTTCTGCATCAAAAAAAAAAATGTCTTTTATCCTCAGGGAAAACAAATTGTCTGAAAACAGCTGGATATGTCAGCTTGAATCTCATACCTGCCTCTTGACATTCCCTGATTGCTTGGATAATTTTTTTTCTTTTCTGCCTGATGTACAGTGAATAATTGCTTTCTACAAGCACTCTGCTGTCTCCAATTTTTAATATTTTCCTTTCTGCCACAATTTTGCCAGGATCAATCTTTCTGCAGATATAATTGCATTTTTAAGAATGTAGCTCTTTGCTGCTTTCTTATGGCACAGGTTGGAACATAAACTCAATGTGCCCTTGCACTTAAAAAAATCCTGCAATGAGACACCATTCCAGTTGCTTATTTGTGCTTTCTTAAAATAATAGTCTGAACCTTCCAGTTTCACAGGTACAGCAGAAAGTCTGTTTTTTTCCTGCTCGCTGTGTCTCCTGACTCTATTTTTGAAACGGTTCTTCTTGAGAAGACTCAGTCAGCCAGTCTTTTCTTCATTTCAGCCTGTGATTTTTTGCAGTTTTATAAGTTCATCTGAACAGCTAGTTAAAGCTTTTTTATTTTTTTGTAGACTTTTGTTTTTTAGTGTATGTATTCCTTCGGTGTTTCATTTATTTTAATCATCTCTTGGTTCATTTGATTTATTTTTTCTTCTAAATTACTAGAAGCCATCTCTTGCACCTAAGCTGAAGCTTGAACTGCTTTTTGGTGAAGATCTGCAGGCTTCTTCCCAGTCAGTGTTTTCTCTTCACTTTTTCTGGTGTATTTTCTTTCAAGTTATCCATATTTATTTTTTGCTGGCATCTAGGCAGTGTACTTATTAGCCAGTTATTGAATTTTACCCAAACTAACAATTTAATTGGCCTTTTTTTCTCTGTCTGTTTTCATGCTGGAAGAGCTGAAGTTAAGATGTTGGTCAGTGTGCGGCCATCTTGAAATTCCAAAAGTAGGTCTTTTCTTGACAAATTTTAAGAGCTGTATCTGACTCTAGAATTTTCCAATTTCTACATACTGCTTCCTTTGTCTTTCCGTAGTCCAAACTGCAAGTCAAACAGAAACCCGTACATCTATCAGCAATATCATTTTCACATATGTACTTGATCTGTGTCTGTACCGAACAGTGACCTGTGTACTGTATTTCATCTCTTAATAATCTCATTTAACCTTTAATAAAAGTTTAATTGGATACTCTGTATCTAAAACGTTGTTGACCAAATCATCCATTTTATCACGGAAAAGTTGATTAGCCATGAATATAAACTGCCCCTTTAAGGGCGGCCGCGGTGGTGCAGCGGTTAGCGTTGCCACCTCACAGCAAGAGGTTCTCCAGTTCGATCCTCGGCTGGGGTGTCTTCTGTGTGGAGTCTGCATGTCCTTCCTGTGGTCACGTGGGATTCCTCCAGGTGCTCCGGTTTCCTCCCACATCCCAAAGACATGCTGTAGGTGGATTGGACACTCTAAATTGGCCCTAGGCGTGAGTGCGTGCATGTGTGTACCTTCTGTGGAGGGTTGGGTGCCGGGCTGGCAACTCAGCACCGTAAAAATTCCACTGCCAATCATGAGTAGACAGGTGATCTGCTGTACCGACCCTCCTAACTGGGAAAAGCCGAAAGAAGAAGAATGAACTGCGCCTTTGTGTTTGTTTTAACATGTTTAGGCATGCTCTCAAACCTAAAAAAACACTTCTTTTCCATAAATAGATGTTTTCTTAGAGTACACCATTCTTGTTAATGCTCATTTCCCCAAAAAAATTTCAGTTTGTCTCATAGTAAATTAAATCATAACACACTCGACCAAGAAATTATGCAAATTTTCTAACTGAACTCAGTCACCGAAAAAACAAAAACAAATTAGTCAGTATGACAGTGCAAATTTTTAACAGATCATTGCAATTCCCATTGCCAGACCTTTGACTTGTTGAAAATAATTGTCCTTAAACTGAAAAAATGTTGGTCAAATTAACTTCTAGTTTTAACTCAATCATCAATCTGCATAAATTTAGTTTCATTGACAAGATGTTTTGTCTAAACCAATCTGTAGCCCTTTGGAATAAAAGTCTAAAGACTCACAACGTCTGTGGTGACTACAAAAATCTCCAACTTCTAATTGGGATCTTCATTAGTTAATCAATCAAATCTCCAGAATTTAACAAATAAGATAGAATAATGTGTAGCCAACCTGTTTGTTTGTTCCACCCAAATGGCTAGAGACTCAAGTTTTTGAGACACCATCAATCACAATCGACCTAAAGGTGGATTAAATGTCTGTGAAATTTTGGAATGACAAAAAAAAATCACAGGTGATCTAGGAAATGGAACAGAAAAAATAGCCAACCAAATGCTTGCATGTTTCTAAAAAACAACATATATTTTCCCAAAAATTTTTCAAGAGCAGTGTAAGCTTCACCAGTGTCTCTATTGCTTGTGGCTCAGTGTGCCTCACCACGGTTGACATCTTCACCATTCTGTGTCCATAAGAAACCATATCCATCACTGTTAAAACTGTTACCTTTATCTGCTTTCATTTTGTTAAGTTGTTTAATGATGGATAACTTATTAAGCACAGCTTTTTCTTCTCTACTGAGATTATGAAATGGACTTGGTGTTGGGGGCATCTTTAAAGTACATTTTTCTTCATTTTCACAAACATTGTGAAAGACCTCACTGGAGGGTTAAAACTACATTTTTAAATGCTTGTTCAGAGTTATGTTTTGTGTCAAGAAGCTAAGTTAGATTTCTTGGTAAAAATCTTAAAAGAAACCAAATCTACCAGTTACACTCTCATGGATGGCTCAAATAGCAAACCTTTCACTATCAAGCTGTTCTGTGAAATAGATAGTTTAATGACTTTCAATTTATCATCTGTCAAACAATTATGTGAATCATTACTAATGTTGACCCCCCTGACTTACCTTGGTCCCCAGATGGCATATTTGTGGAATCCAAATCTGAAGTTTCTTGATTTCTAGTTGAATTGATATTGACAGTGATTGAAATGTTTGTTATAAGCCATTTAGTTCCCATTTTTACTTATCTGAGAATATCTTTAGTGTCATTGGTGATTTGTTCAGATTCGTGAAACTTTTCACGCTTTTATTCTGCTGATTTGGAATCTCTTTCATCTGTGAAATGTTGTTGTCAACCCCTTTAATTTCTTCAGTGGATGTTGGCCATAGACTTACAAAGAATTATTGTAAACAGATGTTTTGGCTGCTTTGGCAGCACAATTGGTCTGGTAATATTCATTGTCAGCAGAATGATCCAGATGATGTTTATGGACTTTTTCTTTAACATTATCAGGAATAGATTAGTAACTCATGGACTTTTTCTTTAACATTATCAGGAATAGATTAGTAACTCAATACTCATCAAAATCTTTTGGAATTTTTTCTTTTTCTTTCCTTTAACAACCAACTCTTCTTTTACCAACTTCTCAAAAATAAAGGTTAACTGGGCACGAAATGCCTGTAATTCGTAGTAGTCCATCAAAACCCCAGTTGTTTCATCTAGTAACTTAATGTAGTCAGTTATGAGAGCTTCATTAGTTTTAATGAGCAAGAGCATATAATTAAATCCTCCAAAACCACCAGAACACGAACAATGAAGGAAAAAACAACAGGATACAGATCCAAAAAACAATTTATTGCACTTTAGCGCCTCGGACAAAAAAGCCTTCCAAAAGTGTATAATTAAATCCTGTTTGCTCATTTAGTGCGGCCCATCTGTTAAGAAATTCTGAAGTCAAATTAAGTCCAGTGAGCGTCTTTTTGGTTCTGAGCCTCCTGGCAACACATTTGGCAGCAATGATTCTTCAAATGGGTAGTATCCTGTTGTAGTCACTTTAGTTTAAAAAGGAAATTTCCTAATGTTTCAAAAGACTTGCCACCCAGAAATGTGGGTTCCATTGTTGACGATGGTGAATTACTATTTTATTGCAAAAAACAGCTAGATAGTGTTAGAATCATGTGCCCGTGGTTTAGCAGATGTCAGTTGGATGACCTGCTGTCTGGAAACCATGTGACCCTACTAGTTCCAACACCAGAGGCTGAAACATAAATCAGTCAGAGAGATAAAACTAGTCATCTTTTTGGTAGGTGGCATCCTGCAAACCACAGTTGTCTTAGAAATGTATTGCTTGTATAAAAAATAATGAATCGTTCATCCCTTGACTAAACAGCCACACTTTGAGTCCCATTAATAGCTTCTGCACAGATCCTTACATTGTGTTGACTCAGACTTACAGTTGAAGCATTACTATCCTTTCTTTCACTTCCTTCAAGTTACATTTGCTACTCAAAATACTTGGAAATGATGGATCTGATGTTGTCATTTTCATTCTTTCCTCAACCTGGAGGTTTGGATATGAACCTCGGATCCAGTTTGGCCACTTTTTTATAGCTTAATCCAACTGTCGGACTCCTTCCTTACCCATAATGCCGCTCTCCTCCAGATTACATCAGATCTTGTTTGCCTTGCTTCTAGCAAGCTGGGATTTTCTCTCTCAGAGCTCATGGGTTGTGAGTGATTTAAATCAATCTTATTATCTTCTATGTCTTATTTGTAGCCTGTCACTTTCCTCACCCTTCTACAAGCCTTTTTTTTTTTTTTTTAATTATTTTGGTTTCTTTGTTAGGTCTTTAAATGCTTTCATACCTTCGAGTATTTCTTTCTCTACCATTGTTGGTAGTTTTTTCCTTTTCTCATTTCTTCCAAAAAATCCTTTCTCTTTAACCTTTCTGTTCTGTTGTGTAGTGTAGTTAAAATTGAACTATGGCTGACAAGCCTGTTGTGTTCAAAAAATGCACTTCCTTTTGGCACAAGATCCCTCGGTCTGATGCCCACAAGGAGTGTGTTTACTGTCTAGGGTCTAGTCATTTGGACATATAATGTGGTATTTATTTGGGTTTCAGTTCCCATGCTCTGGTTTAATGCTGAAACAAACTTATCCTTAAGGGTCTTATGGTCTTATTCCTCAGTCTTCTGTTGATGGACCATCTCAAGAATCAGGGGCTCAAACCCCTACAAGAAAGCAAAAGGAGCCCAGGGAGTCCAGGAAATATTCCCCTTCCCAATCTCCTCCTAAAAGGGCAACTTCTGAACCACCAACCAAGACTGTCAAGCTATTGGATCCAAGGCCTTCACATCTGACAGAAACTTTGCCACCTCCTCGGCTCCGAACTCCAAGACCCCCCTGGAGGTCTTGTCTCCCACTATGAGGTCTCCCTTTCTCCAAGAAACCCCAAAGAAGTCATCAAGACCTCCCTCCACGTCATCCTTCATCAGATCTTCCCAGATCCTGTCCAAAGTGGAGCTGGACCGGATGATGAGTTTCCTTAGGATACAGATGGGAGTTTTGCCTGCTCCGTTCCCCACTGGATCCATGTTCCACCCTACTTTTGTGCCTTTGATTTCTTCTTCTGCAATCTGACTTCCCTTTATGGATCACTCTGATTCGGAGGTATCCAGAGTCAAAATGTCAGATCTGATGGCCCTTCCCTCCTCAGCTCCAACTGTGTCTCTGATCCAATCACCTTTGACTTTCTTAGAACACAATGGATCTCGGAGCAGAGGCATTGGCATCGGGTCCAAGGGAATGCCCTCTACTCTAGAGGTTTCGGAGCCATCGCTTTCCCTCGGAGCTTTGGCACATGACAGCTCTGCTCCAACTCTCTCCTCGGTGCAGGGGATCTGTGAGAGTTTGGAGTTGTCTGCTTCTAGAACCTCAGTTCAGGAGAGAGTACTTTTGGCTTCTTTGGGTCCTTCTGCATTTGAAGTAGTGACGAGGGTTTTCTCCCAGCCGAGAACTACCTCAACTCTACCTCCTTTGGCTCCCACTCCTACTCTAACCTCTGTGCATGAGCATGCTCATCTTCCTCCTCAGGGACAGCCAGACCGCAAGAACTGTTGAGCAGCTCCCTCTGTGGAGCACTCTGTCCCTTCTGACACCTCTCCAGAGCATCCCACCGAGGAGGTTCCTCGAAAGAGACTGTGCAAGAGGGGGCACTTGGATTCCCTGACAGAAGACATGGACTTTGATGAAGGGGAGGGGTCCCCAAGATCTCTACCATATGGTGTCTCCTTTGGAGATATCCTTGAAGTCCTGCACCAGAGAGATGGTTGGTCTACCAAAAGCCCTTCCTCAGAAGAGTCTGTGTTTTTGGAGGTCTTCATGTCTGGCCCATATGCATCTTGCGTGTCCCCCCATGCATATAAACTTATTGACCTTGTCTTCCACAGGGCATGGAAGGAGTCCGACACTGTGGAGTCCATTCTAAAGAGAGCTGATAAGATCCTTAGTGCCCTGTCCTATACTCAACACTGGGCCAAGGGTTCCTCGGCAAATGCCATGGTTGTTGTGGCAGCCACTAAAAAGGAGCTGTCCAAACAGAGCTCCTCTGTCCATCCCCTTAACAGAGAGTCTAGAGCTTTGGACAGATTTGAGAAGCAGGTGTATGCTTCAGCGACTTTCGCACTGTGATTGCTGAATTACCTGTCTCACTTCATTAAACTACAGAAGGACTTAATTAAGGAACTGTCTAGTTTTGCCCAAAGGTCCATGTCTGCAGAGGAGCAGTAAAATTTTCTTCCAGATTGGCCACCCTGCAGTCTATATCTAATGCGTCCATGAGGCTAATCTCACATGTCACAGAGGGTACCTCAAGGGTGACCCAGTTCAGGCATTGCTATAAGGCATCATGCCTGGATGTAGCTCTGTGACTTTGTGGAACCTTTCAAGCATCCTTCATCATTGCTTCTTTTGGTGGATCATCATTGTTTGGCCCCACTGATAAAGAGATGCTCTCCCGTTTTGAGAAGAATAGAAAGACCTCGTCTGCTATTGGAATCCATTTTTCTACCCCACGAAGACCATTTTCCAGGAACCAGCACGGTGGTAAGAAATTGTGGTTCAAATAGTCTCAAGGTCCTTTTCAGGAATCACAGGGAGATTTTTTCTCCAGAGGCAGAGGGAGAAATAACTATAATGGTAGATGCCACCCTAGTGACAGTGGGAGTCCACAAAATCAAGGATCACAAGATTCCTTCTTGGATAGGTCCTTTCAGCACTCCTGAGAGGTTGCCCGACTGTCCCTCTCTGGAGGCAGTCAAGGCACTTGTTCTTTCACCCAGATGCCTGGTTAACCATCACAAATGATTGTTGGGTGCAAAGGATCATATCCAGAGGATATTCCATTTTTGCAGAATCCAAAACCAAGCAAAAATATCCCCTATGTTCCACCCAGTCAGAAGGAGGAAGCAGCATTACAAATTGCAAAACTGATAGAAAAAAAAGAGTCATCCAGGAGGAGGTCCCACCAGACCAAGTTGGATCCGGAATTTACTCAAGGTTCTTTTTCATACCAAAGAAGACAGGGGACCTAAGGCCAATCATGGACCTAACCCTGCTAAACAAATCATTGGACGATGTGAAGTTCTGGATGGTCATGGTTCAGTCCAGCCTACCTCTGTTACAAAAGGATGACCGGATATGCTCCATTGTCCTTCAGGACATGTACTATCACATAAAAATGAACAGATGCTCCAGAAAGTTTCTCTGCTTCCGGCTGGAGGCCAGTCATTATAAGTTGACTACTGCCCTTTGGTCTCACCACAGCCCCCAGGGTGTTTACCAAACGGGATGGCAGTAGTAGCAGCTCACTTGAGACTGCATTGATTCAACATGTTTCTTATCTAGACGACTGGCTCCTGACCGCACCAACCAGGCATCTACTCTTATAAGCCAGAGACTATCTACTACAGTTAGCCCCCACCTTGGGCATCACAGTCAACATACAGAAATCTCTGCTACAACCCATACAGTTGATAGATTTAACAAGAGCTCATCCAGGCACAGCCAATTAGCTATCCCATTACCCCCAGCAAGTCTAGTCCTCAGTGCATTAGTTTCGATGGCTTCTACGATAAACTTAATTCCAGCAGCTCGCTTACACATGAGAGTATTCCAGTGGACTTTGGCAGTCCAGTGATCCTTACATTTCTATCCGCTGACTCACCCCATCAGGTTATCCCATGTGTGCAGTGACTCTCTTGTGTCGTGGTTCCACTCAGAAGAAGTCAAGCAAGTATGACCCTTTGTTCTTTCACCCCCCCAATACCTCATTGACCACCGATGCTTCTCAGCTGGGGTGGGGGGTATTAACTGGGTTGCAGGGTCCAAGGCACATGGTTGACACAAGACACCAATGTGCATATCAGTATGCCAGAGATGAGAGTGGTGCTTGTAACATTGCATGCATTTGAGAGCCTTCTACCTCTAGGAACTGTTGCAGTACAAGCAGACAAATATGTCAGTGGTATGGTATATGAACAGGAAGGAACCAGATCTTACCCCTTATGACGAGAAGCAGAGAGGGTTTGGCAGTGGGTGACCTCTTCTAAATGCTTGCTGATTGCAACGTACATTCTGGAGAAATTCAACATTCTGGCGGACAGGCTCAGCATAGTTATTCTGATGCCTAACAAGTGCTGTAAATCAGTCAATGGCAAACAGAATCTTCCAAAAGTGGGGTCAGCCTTGCTTTGATCTCTTCACTTCACCCCTCAGCAACAAGTGCAGCAGGTTCTTTGCCCTCATCCCTCGTCACCCTTCCCCTGCTCCATCCCCCTGTCCTTTCTGGGAAGATTTGTGGAGGTGTTCTAGGAACCACTGTTCCTTTTGAGCTCCTGGTTCTATCTGCTATCTATCTCAAGATAGTTCTTTCCATTATTTTATGTATCTACTTATACAACTGCAGCAAATGCGATCCAAGGTAATTTGGAGGACAGGGGTATTATGGGTAAGGGAGGAGCTCGAGAGTAGGATTCTAAGCTATAAAAAAAAAGGATCCGAGTTAGATCCGACATTCAGATCTGAACCCACAGTTGAGGAAGAATGAAAATGGACAACACAAATGGAATGTTAATGGTGAGTACATAACTTTTTTTATAATACAAATCAGAAGAAAAATGTCAACCTCATGCTGGAACAATAACCAAAAATTAGTAGAACAATGCTCCATTCTCAAGCATAGTAATGAACTGAAACTTTATTAAAGCAATAAATCGATACTATTAAGCACTTTTGTCTTATCACAATAAGAAGCTTCATCAAAGAAATCCATATACCAACTCTTTAAAAATAATCAAAACACACCTCTTAAAAAATTTAGCAAATCAAATAAACTCATTATTCAGGTTTCAAAAAGTGCTTCTTTCAGTTTCTACATACAGCTTATTTTATCTCTTTGGAATCCAAACTGTAGGTAAGATAAGAAAAATGTATTTGATTTGTGATTAAACAATGTATTTTTAAAAATCATCGTAATTAAATGCAGATGCTCACTTATAAGCAGTGACATTAAACTGGATGCAGTCATTATAACCTTAACCTTTAAAATCTGTTCATTGCAAGGGAGAGTCATTTATATACAATGGTTCCAAACTTTGTCTATTCCATACCTCTTTTTTTTCAGTTATATAACATATGCATATCTACCTCCTCATTTCTGGAACTGAGAATTGATATGAAGCTATTCAGTACTACTGTCATTAAAATCAAGATTACACCGAAACACCTCTATAAGCTGGAAGTATTCTTCCTTATAATCAGCAAGACATTGTCTTATAAAACAGCAAAATTATTCTTAGTATATGCTGTGTTTTGTTCCACCAACATTAGTTAGCAATAGCTCCCATTTTGAAGTTTATTATCTCCTCTATACCACTTCTTCAAATTCAACTACTTAATTTACTATAGCATCTAACTCTTTCACCTTTTGAGGATGGGGAGGGGGTCTTCTGACTTTGTGTCTAGCTATCACTTTTTTTTTTCAAACATTATCCACTTTATTAGATGTTTTGTACTTGAAATATCTCCCAGTGCTGCTAGTCCTAAGAAAAAATAATGTACTGATATATTTTCTTAAAAAATTGGTCTAGTCACTTCTGCAAATCATTTTTAAATTTCTATAGACTGCTTCAGTCTCACAGTGGGTGAGCAAATTTTTGTTTTCTGATCATTACATCTCCAGTATTACTCGAATATTATTTGGAACATTTTCTTAGGCATAACTAGAGTGTAAAAATGTTTATGGAGACATTTCCATGCAAAAATACAGAACCATCTTGCCTTTGTTGCTTCCATCCATAATTCTTCTGTATGCTGATCCTGAAATATCCTTTCCTCGGACTTTAATATTGTTCATTACTCCTTTTTTACTTTCATTCAAACCTTATGTACTTCACTAACAGCGTATCTATTTGCATCGTGATTTTCTTTTGTTCAAAAATGTACTAACTCAACCAGAAGGTCTTCTGTTTTTGTCCCTACAGTTTTTTATGCTGTTGTACAATGCCATACAGTACTGTACAATGCCATACTATAATATGACCCTTTGTTATCCTTGCTAAACTCAGTCTCAATCCAGTTCATAGCCTTTCCTGCCTTATCAAGTTAATGTCCGTATTTAACCTGAATTTTTTTGAGGGGCCTTTCTCCAAAACACATTGAGATGTCCTGTCCCCTTTCTTCAGTGCAGGTAGTGGCTTGCAGTCTTTATATTGCTTTAAATGCAACCAACTTTGAAATTGCTTAGCTGTTGTTTCTGTGGGTTAAATCTGTTGAAGTCCTCCTTTTACTTCCTGACAGTAGCCTAATAAATCCTAGGTGTCTCCCTATTCTCGGTAGCATTTCTTTCCGTTATGATTTGTGTTATTCCTTAGCATTGTTTATATTTTTATGTGTGTTGCCTTATAATACAATAATAAATCTGGTGTGGCACACTTGTTTGGCAATAGTAACTTCTCCCATGCCAGTCACAATGGCTTCCATTCGCATAATAGATCCCTTGTCCTTTTTTTTTTTTTTAACTTTATTCAACAAGAAGTTTGAGGAAAGATCCAAAAAAGCTTGCCGCCACAGATAGTGTGTGTGAGTATATAGATTTGGAGCACCTGGTGCTTTTGCTAATGATCTAAACTCAGTGTTTTCCAAAGTCCAAATGGCTGCTTCAGTTTGTCCCCCACCACCATATATGATGCTCCCTTTGACTTCAGTCATGTATTTTTAATCCCAACACTCAAATATTTCATCATGTCCACCTTATTCAGAAATCATGCATTCCCCCTCTCCTGATGTGGTAATATGCATCAGTATCTATTGGGCCTTTTCTACATTTATTTTAATTTGTGTTATGCTCCTAAAATTGTAAAACATCGCAAAAATGTTTTGAAAATCTTTCTTGGGATTTACCAAACTTGTTAAAATGTCAGCAAATTATGCTTTCCCATATGATTCAAAGCTTTTACCGGGGATTGCCTTTGCCACTGTACTATTTGTTCTAAACAAATTTGTAATAGCAGTTGGGACATCTGACTACTTCCCTTGTCAGTATGAAAGAGATGTACTTTTTTTTTTTTTTTTTTACTTCAGTCCTACTATAAATCTCTAAGTGAACAAACATCCCATCCTAGTTAGTAGAGCAAATAAATGTCTATTCAACTCTCTAAACACTTTTTCAACATCCAGGCTTAGTAAGGCCAGTCAGTGGAACATTTGTCACTTCTGATTCCTGTGCAGTTTGGGGAACCCTTATAACATTGGCTTCTGTTTGTTTCCACACAAACCCACATTAATCTTCATTGATTATTGTCTGTATTATTCATTATAATCTTGTTGCAGTGACGGACATAATGATCTTGTAATCCTGACCATTGTCAAAGCCTCTTTCCAAGATTTCAGAACTACGTCTCCTTCAGAAACTTGTTAAAGATCTCATGCCAGAGTCTAATCAACTTTTACCCTCCTGCTGACCGTAGTTCTGTTGGTATCCTGTCTCCTCCCAGCAACTTGCCCTTCTAACTGTTCATAGTTTCCTTTATCTCCTCCGTCATTATTGGGGATTGTAAAAAGTACACTGTGATAACAGGTGTGGTAGTAATGTTTTTCCAAGAAATCACATAATTTTGTTGTGATTTCCATTTAGTACATTTTCTGATGTATATAATAGTTTATAATACTTTGCGAAAACTTCCAGTATTGCCAATGGATGTTTAACCACCTTTTTCTCCCTGTCTATGAATCAACGTATTCCTCTGTCTACCCACTGTCACAGTCATATTAGCTGTTTCAGCCTTTTCAGACTATCCAAAAGTGTCTCTAAGAACTACTTGCTCTCTGAAACTGCACTTGCTTATATAGATATTAGCATATCTCTTGCTTGCATCTGTTAATTTCCTGCCTTTCCTCCTTATTCCATTTTACTTCCCTTTCTTCAAGAGTTGCAGTGTCTGTCGTGCCACCATGCAGCTGCCCATGCTTTTAATAAATGTTTCTCTTGTATAATCCTCCACTTGTTGCTTGAATTTTTCTGTCATATTTTTCTTGTAGAGGTGGTGAGGGACAGTGTCAAGGGCAGACTTTCCAACATGTATGGTCATAGGCAGAGCCCATTCTCACATCTGTGCTCTGGCGATGAAGACAGTCCATTCCTTGCAGTGCAAACCTTTCTTCACCATGCTCAAAGGTGCTATAGTGAACCACACCAACAACATGGCAGTGATTTAGTATATATTCAAACAGGGAGGAATTCACTTTTACTTCCTCTATTCAGAAGCATTGAGGTTATGGGAATGGTCTGGGTCAACAGAGGGCTTTGTGATTAGATATATTCCTGGGGAAGTCACTTCACTACTGGACAGGCTTAGCATTTGCTTACTGATGTCACACAAATGGACCCTCAGCCTATCTGTAGCTTCAAAGCTTTTAAATTGCTGGGAATCTTTTCTGTGACCTATTTGCATCCCTGAACAGTACCTAGTGCAGCAGTTTATTTTCCCTGATTCCTTGTGTGGATAAACATCCCAGAAGTGCTATTATAAGACATAGTCCCTTGAACTCTTTCACAATTTCCCTCATTTCCTCTTTTTCTGAAATTTATACAGAATTCCAGGCAATTCATTCTCATAGCCCCTGCTTGGCCTTGACAGGTGGGTTTTCTATGTTAATGCCTTGATATTCTAAAGAAGCCTTTATGTCTGAGGACATGAGAAAGCCATATAACCAAGCGTCTAGCAAGTGTTACCCAAATTTTACTCCCTCCAGCTAACTGCAAAGTTACTCCAGATGTTAATCATTCTCAGTGCTGCTGTTGCCTGTAACTATTTAGGTTATGTCCTGCCCAGGATGTAACACATGGACAGTCTTCAAAATGTTCTGCCTTCTCTTCACACATGGGCCCAGGCTGCTGTGTCTTGAGATCCATAAGATGAAAACAGCCTGGCCGCTAGTTTCTTCAGTAATTTCTTGCCACCCTCAAGAGCACCTGTGGGCTTCATAGGATCTGTGGTCAGCCCCACTCTTTCATTTTCAGCAGATAAAGTCCCTTTGTGGAACTCCTGCAGACAGAATTTATTTATTTTTTTTCTGTTTTTTTTTTTATAGGAATTGGGAACAGGTCTCCTTACGAATACTGGTGATTTAAGGTGTTAACATTTTAATTATTTTTAGTAGCTAGGACTAAACAGCGGAGTTCACTTTCAGGGGTCTATTGTTAATGTGGTAGTTCCCTGGGGTACATGACTTCTCAAAGGATACAGTAATGCATTTTTTGGCATTTAGTTTCAGTCTTTGATTTTGGCACCAGTTATCTGGGGAAAACTTCCCGCAAAATGGCAAAGACATTTGAGGATTCATTGACTGCACCTAGCTTGCAGTCATATACAAACTTAGCCAGAGCCTTTTGCTATTTGTTTTTACTTCAGAAAAGTAGATGCCAGGTAGGAAAGGTCCCAGCACAGAACCTTGGGGGGACTCCACTGGTGACTGGTCTCTTTAAGGAGGTAACTTCCCGTTTTGATTTCCTGCATCCTATCTGTGAACCATTTGGCAATTCAGTGGGTGACACAGAGGTTTATTCCTACTTTATTTAGCTCTTCTACTATACCTCAGAGGGAATTGGGTCTAAAGCTTTGGCTAGGCCAAGGTATGCAGTGTGTACTGTTTTGGCTTCATCCATGGCTTTGGTGACCTTTTCAAAAAAAAAACATAGAGTAACCATGATTTGCCCTTGAAAAATCCAAATTGAGATGGACTGCCTCAACATCCCTGCCAAAAAGACAGAACGCTACACATTTAACTTCTGTGTCAGTTTCTCTGAACAGAAGTAATTTATTGGTCTTTGCTCAGGGTCTTGTGCAGGCTGTTGTTGTTTCTTGTAAGGAGGTTTCTTGTAAAAAAAAATATGATTCCTCTTTCTCTGAAGAGGGTCAAGATGTGGAATCTGTTTGAGAGTGTGAAGGGACAGATTCAGGTTTTTCTCCTCTGGTTTCTGTTTCAGATGCTGAGAAGAGAATGGTATCTGAATCTCCCTGTGATGGATTCACTTTCTCTGAGACAGTTTCCAGAATGTGGCACTGTTTTCAGTGGGAAAAGACTGAGGTTTCTCAGTCCCTTACAAAATACTATGAATTGCTACAACTGGAATTCCTAAAACAGTTTATTATTAAAATTGTAAGTTGAGATGGCCACAAATGGAACACATGAAAGTTTGATTTTCGAATGTCCATCTTGCTGAACATCTCCATATCGAAAGTTCATATCAGTGAATGCACTGTGCATTAGCTGATATGAACTCGAGTACTGAGAGAGATCGCGGTACAGTGCATCTAGGGTAATTCATCTCTTTCCTCAGCTGGAATATATAAGATGCAGTGTGTGGGGGGGCTACAGCCCCCCACAGGGGGTGCAGGGGGGCTTGCCCCCTGCAAGAACTTAAAGTTTAATGTTGGGCAGTACATTCGTACTTCTGACAACAAGTACTGGTGTTCCTTTTGTGCTAGTTGTAGAGGAAATGGTATGTCGATTCATGTCGAATCGACTTTACTGGGTTATGTTCGACATTTACATTTTCGTAAATGTCAAATTTTAAGAAAAAATGTCAGTGTTTTAGTTCAAAATAGAACTGATCATGGACATTATGATAGTAAACCTCCCAGAACACACTCCCATTCTCCCACTGTTGTCAGCATTGCAGACGATGTGTTTGTTACAGCCTGTAGTTTCCATGACAGTCAGTCTGCTGCACCTGAAAAGCAGGTAGAATGTACAGAGTTTCTCAGTCATTCAGGGTTTTTTTAACACTAATTCCAGACCTGACCCAGCAACTATATCTTTAATCCAGCTGCTGCTAGGTATTTCCTAATTCTAATCCTTATCCTTCAGACAAGGTTAGTAAAGCTATTGTATTGATAAGTTTGTGGGGAAAGTGTATGCTTCTGCAACTTTGATTTTTAGATTTCTTAAATGTCAGGCTCATATGTTAAAGTTTTAACTGACTAATTGTGAAAGTCTGAGAAATGTTTTTGCTACAGTTTCCCTTGTAAAGAAAAATCTGCTTTGTGTAGTTTCTTGTGTTTTCTGAAGTCAGTGGTCATTGTCTGAGATGTCTTTATAACTCTGTTGTTACTGTTTCCAGAACTGTTGCCACTGGTATTATTTTGAGGAGCTTTGGCTGTATATAGTCCTATAACTTCCCAGACAATGTCAAGAATGACATTCTGAATTATACATTGTATAGAAATTTAGTTTTTGAGCCCTCTGCTTTAGAGGTTATCAAAAAGTGTGATGAAAGAGATTGAGCTGATTTTGGGAATTTCTTGTTTTTTTCATCCCTCCTCTAAATTTTTCTAAGGGAATTTCTGCTCTCTTATCCAATTTGGCAAGAAACTAAATAAGTCTCAGCAAAATGCTTCTAAACAGAAGTTTAAAAAGCAATGACAGGGAGGTTCCAAAAAGAAAGCAGGGTCCCCTCCCAGAAAAAAGGACAGTCAAACAAGGTAGAATGACTATTAGTAGGGCCTTGTACCCCCTCCTATCCTGGCAGTCCCTTATCCCTTCGAGAGAATGTCTGAATCTTAATTTCTCTCTTTGGCAACAGATAGTATCAGATAGATGAGTTCTGAAAATTATCCATCTAGGACACAGATGGCAGTGGGAGGAAATTTGTCCTTTACAGAAAATTCCTCTTCGTCCAGCAAACCAAACCCGTCTCTTCCATCTTGTTCTACCTCATATGTTGTCCAGGGATAACAGATGCAGTTCCTCCTTCCCAGTTGGGCCACTGTCACAAATTGCTTCAGGAAAAGAAAGATCCAGAACTTGTCTCTGTTTGTGATAGTGCCCAAGTTCAAAATGCACTTCATAACCTGTTACTCCTTTTTCATTTGAAATTGTTTTGAGACCTTAGATTTAAAGATGCACATCATTGCATTCCTATTCATCAGTATTTCAAGTGTTTCTTCAAGTTTTGTGTGTCTGGATCACATTATCAGTTCTTTGCCTTACACTTTGGGCTGTCCACTGCTGTAGGTGTTCAAAAAGTGTCTAGCTCCTGTCATAACCTATTGCAGGCTACAGTATATTCACATTTTTCCATATTCAGATGTCTTTCTTTTTTTTGGTGGAGTCTTTTTCAAAATGTTAGAAGTCTTTCATTTGGGTAAGAGATCTCCTGCACAGGCTGGGAATCCAAGAGAACATTCAAAAGTCTTTCTTGACACCAACACAGGATTGTGTTTCTGGGTTGTCTGCTTGACACCTCAATGCAAAGAGCTTTTCTTCCACAGGAAAAAAAAATTATCTATATTTAGATCTATTCCAGGAGTTTTAAACTCAGACTTCTGTCATCGAGAGAATATCTTAGGATTATTGGTCTCATGGCATCCATGATTCTCCTACCTCTTTCAAGACTACACATGATACAATGGTATATGAAGTCTCTCTGGTCCCAACATCAACACCCGTCGTCCTTTCAGTTTGTGAAAAGGAGAAATCCCTTGGTGGAGACCTTAAATATCCCTGACTCCAGGTCTCCCATTCTCCCCTCCTGCTCTAAAGCAGTCATTGCAGATGCTTCAGACTCTGCTTGGGGAGCAGTATCAAAGGAAATACATGTGCAAGGTCTCTGGGACAAGAAAGACAGACCAAAGACATGAACATATATATATATATATATATATATATATATATATATATATATGTATGTATGTATATATATATATATATATATATATATATATATATATATATATATATATATATATATGCTAACAATTGTAAAGGCTCTCAGCTCTCTGAATCATCTGTGGTCCCAGGTTGTGGTTAGAGACAATACCACAGTGATGTTGTACATAAGCAAGGAGGGAACCAAATCTTGCCTCACTTGCAGACTAGCCATTTTAGCATGGGATATAGCTTTACAGCACAGTCTCACTGTACAGTCATCTTGCATTCTGTCAGAGCAAAATTGTGACATACAAGCTGAGCAGGACAAAGGCAGACCCTCATGAATGGAAAATAGATCAGGGGGGTCTGCCATGATTTTAGCCTTCTTTGGAGAATTCCTCAGATGTACCTTGTTGCATCCTGTGTAAACAATCAACAGGCAAAATTCTGTTCCAGGACTCCATACAAGAAGGCTAAGAAGATTTTCTTTTCCTTAGACATGAATGTGGTGGTATACTTTTCCACTGAAATTCCGGGTACTTCTGAAGATTCAGAAGAATTTCCAAAGATCACTGTGGTGATTTTCTTATGGCCCAGGTAACAGTAGTTCTCCCTTCTTTAGGAATTGGCCAGAAGCAATTACCACAAGCTTCTTTACTGACACTTGTATGCCTAAATTGGAATCCATTTTTACTTTAAGCCAGTCTGCCCTTATCTGTGTGTTTTTTTTTCCCTGAAACCAAGATTGAGGGAGAAAACATGCTTCATATCTTGGATATCCACAAACACTCTAGTACTATCTTGGCAGAACAGAATCTTTCAGAACTTCTGATCAGTTGTCTATTTCTTGTGAACGTATGAAGAAGGGCCAACCTATGCCAAAGCAGACTGTTTCCAAATGTCTGTCTCAGGCTATTACCTTTTGTTATTCCCATCACAACAAAACTGCTCCAGGCTGGGTCAGTGCTCATTCTGTCAGGGTGTTGGCTTCATCTGTGGCTTTTTGGAAATGTTTGTACTCTAGGTATTCTAGAAGCAGTAACTTGGTCCTCTGCACATACTTTTACAAAAACACTTTTCCAGCTGTAGGATAGGCTTTGCTAGGACCATTTTCTTGGGACTCCTGGACCCTTTCCCTTGCAACTCCCAAGTATTCTAAGCTGTGGTAATCTATGCATACATCTTGGGCTACTGCAGGAGTGATCAATATGAAGAACATAGTGCAGTTGTGTAAATAAACTTATCATAGCAGTAGATGTTCAACTAATCACTGCTGCAGTGGCTGTTCCATCCCTCCTTCCTCCCTATTTTTTAGTATGTTTCTTATGTCAGGGTGTGGATATATATATATTTCTTTTTCCTAGCATTGTCCTTTCAGGGCTTAGCCTCCCTGTCTCAGTTGATATGAAATTTCTGAAGGGTTTTGTGCCCAAGCCTGTCTTTTTACTCATCTCGGTCTGGGCGTGTGGAAGGTGCACTGAAGCTTTGGAAGCTGACTGGCTGGTATATTCTATACAGGACATAAGCCATGTAGCTTAGGTTACTGTAGAAGTGATCATTTGAACATCTACTCTTATGGTGAGTTTACTTACACAACTGTGCTTTCTTCCTCCTTCTGTACCTAAAAAAATACAAGTTAAAGAGCACTTGCCTGCAACGTTGGCTCAGCCTACACCTCAGCCTTTGGTGAGTGACTCTGCAGTGGCCGCAGTCTTTTCTATCACCATTGACCGTGAGTTAGCCATGCCATGCCCTCTGCTGCTGTTCTAGTACCCACACTGGACATGGAAGAACTATATTCTTTACGGTACAGGATGTTTTCCAAGAGGTTCTTCTGGGGTGGGGCAGGGTGAGAGACCTATTTCCCAGGTTGAAGTGCCATCCTTCATTCGGTCTCCTGCTAGGTCTGTCCATAGGAGAAAAGTACCAATAAGTTGTGACATATTTCATCTAAACATAGTGTGTCTTATAATAAACATGAATTACTTATCCTAGGTAATTGTTTATTGTAGGTTTTGAATCCAGTGAAACAGCAGGAAGACTTAAATATGACTCTTAATTGCACGTATCCAGAGGATGTGTGATCAGAAGACTCTGATAATGGCAGGGACAGGGCTACTTCAGTATTTTCTTCAAAAGCACCTGACTCTGAAGGGAGTGCTTCCTCAGTTTCTTCTGTATAGGAGTTTTCTTTTTCCAAAACTGTAAACAGAATGGATAATGTATCTTTGTGGGAAAGTCCCGCCTCCCCCAGGAAATTAATTAATATGTTAAAAGCAGATAGGCCGCATACTACACCTATTCAGACTATTGAGCCAGCCTTGTGCGATTTTGATTCTGCATGCAGAACTCCTGATGGTCATTCTTCAGTCACTAAAAAGGCAGATAAACTTTATGAAGTTCCTCAGTCTAACAAGTATTTGCTTTCTCACCTTGGGGTACAACTATTTCTGTTTCTTCTATAGCTGCTGACAAAGTTCTGGTCAATTCTAATCCACCTTCAGAGAAGGATGGTAAAGCAACTGAGAGATTTTGAAAGAGAATCTTTTTCTGCAGTTATAGCCTTCAGAATCCTGAGCTAAAGAGAATTTTTTTCTTCATCTACTCAAGCCTTCAGAATCCTAAACTACCAGGCTCATATTCTGAAATACTTATTAACTTCTGTCTATTTTTCTGCCAGATTATTATTAGAAGATAAATTCTTTCTGAAACGTATTATTGCTACTCTTTCTAAAGTGTCTAAATATTATTTAAAGATTGTGTGTGATTGTGCTGACTCTGTGTCCAGGGCTTTAGATATTGCTACTGTTATTAGATGTTTTGCCTATATATTTTGGGTGTATATAATCAGTTTTCTGAAGAAGTAGAATATTTGATTTTGAATTCTCCTTTGTATGGTTTTGTTTAGTCGTTTTGCTACATAGGCACTCAAACAGTTTAATGAAAGAGGCAAATTTATCCAGGAAATTACTAAGATTCTCAGTTCCCTTTTTCTAAATCTTCCAAAAACCTTGGTTCGTTTTTCAAAAAGAAAGGCAACAATCCCAGTAAGCTTCCAGCAAACAGGAATCTAAAAAGAAATGACAGAAGGGGTTCAATAAAAAGCTAGGATCCTTTCAGAAAAAGAGACAGGCCTCTACCTCGGAATGACTATGCCATCACTCTTTCTTCTTCCTCCACCTGCGTCTTCCTCTTCAAATCTTTCCCAAAACTTGTTTCTCAGTCTTCTACTTTGGCAACTGAGTGTTTCTGACAAGTGGGTTCTGAGAGTAGCTCATGAGGGTTCCAGATGGCACTGGATAGACATACCTCTTTTTCGGGGAATTCCCCCTGCTATTAACTTTACATTCTGAATCTTTGTTTAACTCTCCAATTTTCCTACATTCTATCAGAGCAAAATGTAGTGACAGACAAGCTGAGGAGGAAAAGGTCAGACTTTCACCCGTGGAAGTTGAGCAAGGATTTCTTCGAGGAATTGGTTCAGTTCTTATTTGCCTCCTTTCAGAACAGGCAGCTAAACAAATTCTGCACCAGATTACTTGTAGGAAGAACTGGAAAACAGATGCTTTTGCTTTCCAGTGGGCAGAAATGTTCCTTTATGCATTTCCATCCTTTCCACTGTTATACAAGGTCATTCTGAAGATTCAAAAGGACTCTCCAAAGATTATTGGGATGACTTCCTTCTGACCCAGGCAACAGTGATTCTTCCATCTTATGGAACTGGCCAAGGGCAGTTACCCCAAGTTCCTCAAAGATTGGATCTATTCACAATTCTCAAATAACTGCAGCTGACTGCCTGGATGATTCAGTTTTGATATCCCTTTAGGCACCTTCTTTATGAAGACTTGCAGCAGCTACTAAAGGAGACAAGAAAACACGCTACTAGGAAATCTTATGTTAGTAAGTGGAAAAAATGTCCCCACTAGTAACCAGGACCAAGTCAGGAATTATGTGCTACAGCTTCTTCAGTATTTGTGCGAGTTACTATCCTCTGGCCTGTCTTATTCCTATTTCAAGGTTCATTAAGACCAGCTAGGAAAACAGATGGCATCTACTTGGGATTTTAACTTTATGCTGATAAAGTTAACTTTGTTTCCCTTTGAACCCGCTCATCTGGCTGACTTATGGTTCATAACATTGAAAACTGTGCTACTTATTGTTCTGTCTTCTGCAAGCAGAGTTTGAGTTGTAGTCTTTTATGGTGGATGAGTGCTATTTGGTTTTCCAAAGAGAGAGGTTTACTTTAAGAACAAATCCATTGTTCATGCCAAAAGTTTTTTTCAGAGTTTGCACTGAATCAAGCCATCACTTCACCTGTTTTCTCTCCAGTCTGTGAGAAAGGATTTTCCTTACTCTGGAAGTGCACAGGTAACTCCAATATCGTCTGGAGAAAACAAAGTCCTTTAGGAAAGCTGAGTAGCAGTTTATCGCCTGTGATGGGGCAAGGAAAGGACAGCCTGTGTCAAAACAGACCATTTTCAAGATGCTTTTTTTGTTATTCCCACCATGGCAAATCTATTCCACGCAGATCCAGAATCAAGGCCCATTCTACTAGAGCCTTGTCCTTTTTGATGGTATATTGGAATGGTGTGGACTCGAAGCATTCTAGAGGCAGCTACTTGGTCATGTGTACATCTACATAGCATTACAAACTGGATTCCTTCTCCAGGTCCAGGACAAACTTTGCTAGGGCTATACATCAGGGGCCGCTGCATCCTGATCCTTCCTCCTGCTAGGATGGATAAGCTATGGTAATCTTCCCAAATAGCTATAGGCTACTGCAGTAGCGGGAATGATAAACATAATGCAGTTGTGCAAGTTGCACTCAATGTGACAGTAGATGTTCAAATTTTTCACTGCTGCATCAGCCGCACACACACTGTATTCCTCTCTTTTCATATAGTTATTTTTTGAAATATGTGTTCCTAACTTTTGGGGGGGTTTCAAGATGGGTAGGCCCTCTCTCCTTTTTGGAGAGCAAGAAAGTCCTGAAGAAGTTGGTGCCCTGGCTGCTCTTTTTGCCCAGTGGATCTCAAGACACAGCAGCCTGGGTGCATGTCTGGAGGGGAAGCAGGGACTTTTGAAGACTGGTTGACCATTATATCCTGGGCAGGATATAACTAAAAATGGCTATAAGCTACGGCAGCAGTGAGGAATTCAAATGTCTTTTGTTATGGTAAGTGCAACTCACATAACTATGCTTAATAGTAGGTAGCAAGGGGCATGGGCAGGATTCATAGACTTTCACAAAATCACATGAAATATATAAATATAAATATGTACATGTGCGACTGCATCTGTTTGAAAGGTACTTTTTCAGTCATCTTCTGTCCATTTTTGCTAGTGCCTGTTAACTTACAGGAATATACACACACACACACACACACACACACACACGTGTGTGTGTATTAAAAACATAACTGCAAAGTGATGTGGCACTGCTGTGTATGGGTACTTCACTTTATTTGGAAGAAGAAACATTCAAACATAATGACAGTGGACCAGGTTATTGATTGATTTATGGAGTAGTCAGATACACTTTGTTGTTGTTGTCTTTCAGCTTTTCCTGGTTAGGGGTCGCCACAGCGGAACTCCGGTCCGCTAATTATTGGCAGTAGATTTTCACGAATGCCGAGGTGCCAGCTCGATGTTCAACCTTCAACGAAGGCACACCCATTTACGCATGTCTTTCGAACGCCCACCCAACCGCGGGGAGGACATGCAGACTCCACACACATTGACAATATAAAATTGTTTTGACTAAATAAACCTGTGGTCTTCATGTAATACAAAAAAGCTGTCATGTAAACCTTGTTGCATTTTGTCATGCATAAATAAACCAGTAGTACGTGAACTGTAATTATGTAAAGTCTTTTTTTTTTTTTGCTACAAGTGTATTTAGGGGAACCAAATACATTTTGATTATGTAATTTTACACTGCTTGTTTCTTTTAATTTGCATGTTTTTGATATGCTTTACTTTATGCTGTTGAACATTAAACATTTTTCAGGTAGCACAACCACTTTTACTCTTATCATTTCTTCCACCAGTGGAACACCACCCATCCTCTGCAGTGACTTTTGTGAGCTCTGCTATAACAGCCCACTGAAGGCACACTTTAGCTGACCGTGCAGTTGCAGCATGGGCTTGGTATACCCAGGACTACACAAGACAGACACCTAGTTCTCCCACTATCTCCCTCCTCTGAGTTCACAGGCAGCGGCAACTCACCTCCTTTCTCCCGTTAGCTTCTATGGGTGCCAGAACTGCTATTCAAATTACAGTTTTCTGCAAAATTGTCAAGGCTTTTATCTCTGTATGTGAAACAGCGACCACACTTTTTTCTTATGTTGACTTTAAGAATGTAAGAACTACAAGATATGCGATATATTCTAATATTTTAATATTTATTTCTTTGATAGCTAAGTCCTACTTCCAAAATGAAGAAGACACCTTCAGGAAGGGCTGTACCTCCTCTTGGGCCAGAGACTAAAGTGCTAGTTGTATGGGTTGAACGTTACGATGATATAGGTAAAGTAATCATTTTAAAATTTTGTATGAAAGTGGCAGTTTACTTTAAATGCAGTAATATAGTCTCTTCCCGTTTGTTTATTACAGTCTGTTTTATATTAAATGCCACATGTAGGGAGATGGATTCCATGGTTTAAAACATAAATAAATAAGCCCACTTTCTTAAAAACAAATTTTGTTGAGCCATGGGTCTAACTTTGCTGTTTTATACTCCTTCTCTTGCAAAGCTTAAGACTTGTCTAACCTGAAGCAAAATTAGGACACGTTATTGGGCATTAACATGCAGGCAGGGGCTTTGTAGACATTATGTGGTGGTATGGTCTCTACTCTGAAGATTTTTTAAAAATTAGTCTTTGTTTAGCAAAGGTGAAAAAAGAGATTGTTTACTGTGTGAACATACAGGTGCACTTTATCTGTGAAAATTAAAACAAAAATAATTGCCCATGCTCCTCCTTTCTTTGTTCGAAAGGGAAGGGATCATAGCATTATCCAAGTAAATTACTTTGTTTAGAAGTTTTACAGTGTCATGCTCCTTCCTCTCCATGCTAGTCCATTGAAAAGCTTCTGCAGCAGGCAGGAAGCTAAGTGCACGCTTAACTTCAAAATGAACATTTTTTCAATATAAGGAAGGTATAATGATGTTCAAAGTGGAACATGTCTGGTGAGCTTCTGTGTGTTCTGTATGTTCATTTTTGACTAACAAATACGACATTTAAGATCTGCACCCTGATATGTATTTTAAACAAAGCTTACAATCCCTGTCAGATATTGGAAATTATACAGTGGATGTAAAAAGTGTACACACCCCTGTTAAAATGCCAGGTTTTTGTGATATAAAAAATGAAACCACAATAAATAATTTCAAAACTTTTCCCACCTTTAATGTGACCTATAACCTGTACAATTCAGTTGAAAAACAAACAGATCTGTTAGGGGAAACAAATGTAAAAAAAAAAAAAAAACTTACAATAAGCTGGTTGCATAAGTGTGCACAGCCTTAAACTAATACTTTGTTGAAGCCAGGGATTATGGGTTCATTTCCCATTGGGGTTGATATAATATTAATACAATTATAACTTTTGATGAGACAGGTATGTGCCTCAGAGGTTCCCTATCCATGTGAAGCAGAGTCCATCTCTAACCCTGTTTAAGGATAACCTTGATCAATGGATGGGAACTCAGATACTGACCTCTGGGTCTGCCTCCATTTCAGTGTTAGAGGTAGACAGTAATGCCCAAAATAATATACCCCCCATGCATAACCTCTAAAAAACTTCCTGACATACCTTCTCTTAACTACCCGTACTACATAGGGACACAGTTGGGTTGGTTTACATGGCTAGGCTTATAAAAGCCCTGGTGGTTGTCAACCTAGTATTTACCTGTGAAACTATAAACATGAGTATTACTTTTTACTTTTGTAGACAAAGTTGTTTAAAAACTACTTTTCCTTGGTAAAAGCTATGCTGTTTTACTTTGGGGGTCTGGAGTAAGTGTTTAAAGTGCTTTTTGTTGTGTTTTTGTGAAAAAGTAACTTTTACTACTTATTTGTGTTGCCAGCTACTTCTGCCATGATTCCCCAGGAATAAAACATCTTTTTTTGGCTTTACCATGGAGCAACCCTACCATTTCCTTGGTTCTTCCTTCTTCCAGCCATAAAAGGAAAAAAAAAACAATAAGCAGCCTTTGCCAATACAGCAGACTATTAAATGCCTCTGCTATATGTGGCTGACTCTGCTATCGCAATTTCTCATTCCTCAAACATTCATCTTTTTCCTTGGTTCCCTGTAGTGGGGTCCCTGCAGCCACCATAGGCTTAGAGTTAGGCATGTCCTCTGCAACTGTTGGACTGCCCTTGGTGAGTAGGGGAGAACTACTCTTGTCGGTCCTGGAGGAAGGAGCAGGGAATACCACATTACCTTGATAGACAGGGATACCTGTCCCTAGGTAGTTATTGCCTCTAAAAGTAGGTCTGCTTCTTCAGAATTTCTTGTCAAGAAGAAAAAAATGTTAGGAATATGTCAAATGCTGTCTCTGATGACTTGGTTAGGAGTGATTTATTGAGCTGAGCTCAGAGTTTTAGTTAAAGCTTCTGACCCTTCCAGTTCTGCAGTTACTTGTTAAAGAAGAAAGGAATTCTTCATTTTCTGAACCCAAACATAATTGTAAAGGGACAACTACTGTTTTAAGTCTTCGGATTTCTGATTCTAACTGTGAGGGAAGTGTGGCTTCTGATAGTCCTTTTGAAGGCTTCTTGTTTTCTGATACTATTTCCAGAATGAATTGGTTGTTTCAGTGGGAACAAAATAGCATTCCCACTGTCTTTTAAGAAATAGTATGATTTACTTCAGCTGGAATTTCCTGAACCTACACCAGTTTCTCCTGATGTCCTTCTATTCCTATGTTGCAGTATTTTAGGTGTGGGATTTGGCTCCTATACAAAAGCTTCATCTTGGCTGTTGCAGTGTGTGTGGTACGTTACATGTAGGGCCATAGACCAGGGGCCTTAAATGTAATGTCTGCACGCACAATCCTCAGAACTTTTCGGCCGTAGACGACATTCGCATCGTACAATTGCTTCTCCACAGACATCGCATCCTAAGATAAGTAACCTGTTGGGTTTCTAAGTTTCTTATTTTTGAAGGTTGTTCTTGCTAACGCTTAGTTGTTGTTGCCTTTAGCTGATGCCAGGGAAAAAGGGAAAGTGCCAATGTGGGTGCCAGATACACCATAAAGACGCCCATGACAGATGTGTTTTTTGCCTAGGCCGATAACACGATTACTCCTCCTGCGCTATTTGTCAGCTTATGTCCAAGACTTTGTGCAGCCGTCTATCAGTGTTAAACCTCTACCTGGAGAAACAGCACCTTGAGCGGTTAGCCCTTAGGATGGATCCTACATCGGAGGCCGCACCTGATCCCCTCATGCAAGAAGGCCAAGGTTCCTAGGCCTTATTCGCCTGCTGCTCCACTTCCTGACGCACCACCAACTACCATTCTAGGGGTTGAGGTGCACTCAGAGGATGCGGCGACTGCAGCGACGTCCCTAGTGGGAGCCGTTTTGCAGCTGATGACCGGCACGTCCGCGGAGCTTATCCAGACATCGACAACTGTCAGTGTTGAGGGGGAACCAGATTTGGTGGTACCTCCGGCAGGGATCCAGACTTCGGATGTGCTACTGTCCAAACCCGATGCCAAGCCTCTCTCTATTTCTCCCCTGGCCAAAAAGAAGCAAAAAACTAAACATACCTCCACCTCTTCAGAAGTCACACTGGATTGGCAGGCCTTCACCTATTCTCTCATGCAGGCCATTATGGCCCTCAGGCCTTCATCCTCAGCCACCTCCACCCTGCCTCTTCTGAGCCCTAGGCCTGCCTCCTCTTCCTTCCCATCCACGACCCCTCAAGTCAGAGAAGTAGAACATGATTCTTCCTTCTCATCTTCAAAAGACTCCATTTCTTATGTTTCCCAGATTGCCTCCCCCCAGGAATATTACTCTCCTGATGAGGAATCTGTGGAAGGGGATTTCTCCCCCTGAGAACACTGCCTTTGGTGAGACCATACCAAGATGAAGGATTACTTTAAATGGGATATGTCCCAAATGACAGACACCCAAAAAAGGTACTTTGAGCTGCTGCAAGTGGAATCCCCCTCCCTTTTAGCAGATGTTCTTCGTGTTTCACAGTTGCAGTCATCACATTTGGGTTATCTGCTTGCAGTAGCCCTCAGTCAGCCTGATTAACAAAGTCTTGGGTCCTGCTTCGGTTGCTGTCTCTTCTTCCATGACGTCAGGTAGTCAGGGGTATAAAACATGCAGCCGATGCAATTACATCAGTCTTTCTTGCCGTGTGGTGCCCAAAGCAGAAGCAGTTCGCAAGTGCCGGTCGGCCGACTCCTGAAATTTTCATTTTCGAGTTTCAGAACTGAAGTCTTCAACTAAAAGCGAAGTACCCCATTGTGGAAACTTTTTCTTGCTCTAAACCGATGTCAGTAAAAGTAAATAATTGCATTTCTTGTGGAAAGCAAATACCTCATAAAGATTTTCATTCGTACTGTATTCCTTGCCTAGGCCCTGACCACGACATACCTCGCTGTCATTTTTTTGCCTTATTTAAACCATGAACTATCAATCGTCGGTATATTTTCGCTTCTAAATATTTTGGTGCTCAGTTCAATTATCTATATATGTCTTCGGTAAGCCATACGACTACCAACATTCTGAAAAAACGCAAAGATAAAGACAGAAACAGGCTACCTAGGTCCAAAGCTGTCGACGACGCTTCTCCTAAGCCAGTCGCCAGTTCGCCGGTACTCAGGCGCTTTCGCAGCCCCTTATACCCGCTACTTCAGATTCACAGGCCTCTACTGAGACACATTCGGAGTCCGGTATGCCGCGAGATGCTTCAACTGTGGAACCTGCGGATGTCTCTACCTTGGATGGGTCCGGAGCTGCTGTGCAGGCACCGGCTTCTGAGGGTGTATTCAGGCCAACTGACTTGCATATTAAACCGATGCAATCTTCTTCTTCAAGGCCTAAAACTCGAACCATGCCTTGAAAACTGACACCCAGACTGCATGGTCAGGCCTCTATGCCTAAAAAACAATTGATAAGAATGGCTGAAGACCTTATTACTTTAATCAGGGGAAGCCAACCTTCCCCTTCTAAGAGACCTAGGACGGATTTTGCTTATGATACTTCTGACCAGGATTCTGAAATTTCTGTTTCGTCTGATGACCAGGATTTACCCTTGTCTACCTATGAGGATTCTGATGCTGAGGACTCTTCCCTCTGCCCATTAGGGCCTTAAACTGCCAGTTTCGTATGTTAAAGTATCACCAGCATATTATTGGATTGCTTAGACAGAAAATTATGCTGATTTCTTACTGTGCTGAAAATAGGGATATACAGGGTTTAATACATTCTGCTGAACAAGTTGGAAAACATACTTTGCAATGTGGTTTTGATTTACTTGAGGCTTCTTGCAGGGCTGCTGTCACTGGATCTGTACTTAGAAGGCATGCTTGGCTTAAGGAGCAATCCTTGCCAGATCATGTTAAAGCTAAATTACTGGATGCTCCCTTAAATCAGGACCGCCTGTTTGGCAATAAGACAGAAGAAGTTCTTAAAAAATGGAGGAAAAAGCTAAATCTATGCAAACTGTTAAAGATTTCTTACAAGTACAACCTCCAAAATTTGGAGGAAAAAGCTAAATCTATGCAAACTGTTAAAGATTTCTTACAAGTACAACCTCCAAAATGTAGTAGGCATTGGCCTTCTAAGAATTGGTCCTTTCCTGCCTCTTCCAGGCCTTCTCAGTCCAAACCCAGATCCAGCAGAACATCCAGGCTTCTGTCCCAGGGTACGCACAGGACTAAGCAGTGGGGGCCCCCCACTTCCAAATCTGGGAGTAATAAAACTCTCCCTTATGGTAAACTGCCTCAATGACTTAACTTTAAAACTTCCAAGCACTTCTCAACTGACTGCCCCTTTGGGGGGAAGGATTGCTCTTTTTGCAGAAAACTGGGAAAGACAAATGGGTTTCAAATATAGTGTTCCAAGGGTATAGATTTCACTTCCACACGTTACCAACCACAAACGGTTGGCCAGATCTACCCCCAAATAAGTGAGCAGAGGCTCAAAAGCAAGTACTCTCTCTCTTAAGCATAAAGGCTATTCAAACTGTACCAGAAGAGAAAAAGGGACAAGGTTTCTACTCAAGAATTTTCCTGGTACCCAGAAAAGACAATTCATGGTGTCCTATCCTGGACCTGTCTACTCTAAACACCTTTTTGGTGATTCCAAAGTTCAAGATGTTGACTCTTCACCAATTGCGTCCTATGCTAGGCAAAGATGCCTGGTTGGAAGCAACATTCGATTTAAAGGAAGCATACCTGCACATCCCAATCAGGGAATCTTGCAGAAGATACCTTTGCTTCAAAGCAGGCTACATGCACTATCAGTTCTCTGCACTGCCCTTTGGCTTATCTACTGCACCAAGGGTATTCACAAAGTGCCTAGCTCCAGTCATTGCATTTTGCAGGCAAAGAAATATTCAAATATACCTATACCTGGACGATTGTCTAATTCAGGCAGAAAGCCAGGACGTACTTTTGAATCATCTGGCCTTTGTACAAAGGGTACTAACTTGTCTGGGGTACACCATAAACAAAAATAAATCACACCTGGTACCCTGTCAACAAATTATATTCCTAGTAGCAAGCTTGAATACAACTTCCCAGATGGCTTTCCTCACACCAGAGAAACAAATTTATTTGACAACCTACTTCAAACTAGTGGCCAGAAAAACCCTGCCATCTACAAGGCAAATACTGCAAGCCTTGGGGTTCATGGCCTCCTGCATTCTTCTAATTCCATATGCAAGACTGCATATGAGGAAACTACAATGGTAGCTAAAAAGCCTATGGTGTCAACATTCTCAGGATCTAGAAGCAGTGATTCCTATCATACATTGCCTATGCCTAGAGTCCCTTTGGTGGGCAGAGGCCTGCCACCAAAACAAGAGACTGCCATTCACTCTACCCCCTGCCGACCAAACTCTAACAACAAATGCATCAGACTATGCATGGGGAGCTCACCTGGCAGGGAAGTGCATTTAGGGCAAATGAAACCCAAGTCAAATGCTACTGCATATCAATCAAAAAGAAATGTTAGCTGTACAGAATGCTCAGCCTTCAAGGACCACATTCTTCCAGGACAATTAATGGTAAAGACGGACAACACCACTGTTATCTGGTACATAAACAAGTAGGGGATACCCATTCTTACCCCCTCTGCAGACAAGCCATTGCTTTGTGGAACACAGCCTTGAGCTACCAAGTGCATCTACAAACTCAGTTCCTGCCAGGAAAACTAAATACACTGGCAGACGGACTAAGCAGAAACCTCATCGACCCACACCAGTGGAAACTGGAACCAAAGATTTCCAACATGTTGACGAACAAATGGGGGAGCCCGGATTTAGACCTGTTTGCTTCCCCCCAGAACTACCAATTAGGCAAATTTTGCACAAGGACTCCCCACAAACAAGCTTGGAAAGTAGATGCTTTCTCCATCAGCTGGAAGAAACTATTAGTTTATGCCTTTCCTCCTCTGCCTCTCCTCTCCAAAGTGCTAAACATCAAACATGACAAACCAAGGATGATATTGATTGCACCAGACTGGCCACACTAACACTTTTACCCCCTCTTGCACAGTGTGTCACTGTTGGCCCCATGGCACCTGCCTCCTGCCTCAGACCCCCTACCCTGTTGTCTCAGCAGGAGAGCCAGATTCTGCACCCTCAGCTTCAAACTCTGAACCTAGCAGCCTAGCTAATTACCTAATCTCTCCTTTACCATCCCTCAGTAAACCAGTGATGGATGTCATTTTAGAGGCAAGGAGGCCTAGTACTAGAAAATCTTATGCTGAAAAATGGAAAATATTCTGTGCCTGGAACCAATCTTAAGGGATGAGCACAGCAGTGACCTTACCTCAGTTTTTACAATACTTAACTGAGATGCTTCACAGGGGCCTTTCTTTTTCCTCCATCAAAATTCACACCTCAGCCATTTCAGCTCATTATAACACAGAACCTCCTCTCTTCTCTCATCCACTGCTCAAACAGTTCCTCAAAGAGGCCAAAAATTTAAGACCACACAGGAAAGCCCCAACTCCAGCCTCGGACCTTAACTTTGTATTGGAGAAATTCACTCTTCCTCCTTTCAAGCCAGCTGCTAGTGCAGATTTAAAATTCCTTTCTTAGAAAACAGCCTTCCTTTTAGTAATCACTTCAGCAAGAAGGGTATCTGAATTACAGGCCCTTATGGCAGTGGAGACTTTCATCATCTTTCATGCTGATAGGGTGTCCCTCAGAACCAATCCCTCCTTCATGCCCAAGGTGGTAGGTATCCTGTGTGGCTCTTAAGCAGACCATTCATTTGCCAACCTTCTTCCCTAATCCACAGAACAAAGGGGAACGGATACTGCACTCCTTAGTTGTGCACAGACAACTTAGATTTTACTTGGGCAGGACTAAACCTCAAAGGAAATCTGAACAACTGCTGGTGGCATTTGCTGCAGGGGCAGAGGGGAAGGCTATTTCAAAGCAAACCATTTCTAAATGGATAGGCCATTGCATTCATTTCTGCTATAAGCACCATGGAAAACCTATCCCACAGGATCAAGACCCCATTCAACCAGGGCTGCATCTACCTCTCCAGCCTTTCTCAGAGGTGTCCCTACCAGGGACATCCTAGAAGCTCCTACCTGGAGTTCTGTACATACTTTCACCAAGCATTACCATTTGCCAATTTTCTCTAAATCCAGAGCTGGCTTTGCTACTGCAGTCTTGCAGGGTCTTATAGCTGGTCCTAATGCTATCTGAATTCCTCCTCCCATCCTTAGCTTTGGGAATCTACCCAAATGTGATGACTGCAACAGTGAAACATGAAGAACCTAGTGCAGTTGTGTACACTTACCATAAATGTAAATGTTTGAGTGTATTCACTGTTGCAGTCCTGTTTACCCTCCCTCCAGCCCCCTGACTTTTTTTTTTGGCTATACCTCTACTCTCTTTTACTATGCTTAAAAGCTTTTTGGTGTATTTGCTTTTTTATTGGAGGTATATTCTTTATATATATATATATATATATATATATACATACATACATACATATATATATATATATATATATATATATATATATATATATATATATATATATATATATATATATATGCTTTATTGCTTCCCATTAAGGGGGCACCTGACATCTGGGGCAAGAAAAACTGATGTAATGGTGTCGGCTGCATGTTTTATACCCCTGACTACCTGAAGTCACGGAAGAAGAGATAGGACCCAAGACTTTGTTAATCAGGCCGACTGAGGGTTACTGCAAGCAGATAACCCAAATGTGAAGACTGCAACAGTGAATACACTTGAACATCTACATTTTGTGTAAGTGTACACAACTGTACTGCCTGCTTACTTGGATGCCTTCAGTGCTGCTTCCAAAGCCCCTGACTCCCAGCCTCCGGCCCCTAAACATCCTGACCACTTCTACAAAGTACCAGAGGACCACAAATTCCTGGTCAAACCACCCTTGGCGAATCCAGCTGTTATTGCCACCACTGCAGATAAGCAATCTAGACTGCTGCTCTCTATCACCCTACTGCCCACTGACAAAGACAGCAAGTACAGGGATAGAATGGGGAAGAAGGTATACACTTCAACTTTGGCTTTCAGAGCCATAAATTATCAGACCCACATGCCAAAGTATGCATTAGACTGGGTCTCTCAAGGCTCCTCCTTGTTAGCATCCTTGCCTGACTGCCCCATCAGGATAGACATCTCAGCCAAACTTTCCTTGGCACAGCGGGTAGCCAGGCATTCCATCAGATGCAGCTATGATGCTGCAGAAGCATCCACCAGGTCTGCAGCATCTGCTTCAGCCCTCAGGAGTTACTCTTGGCTAAGACTCCAGAACCTCCCTGAGTATTTCAAGTCTAAGATCTTGGACGCCCCTCTGGACCACAATGTGCCTTTCGGCAAACAATCTGCTGAGCTTTTTAAAAATCTACAAGAAAAAAGCAAAGAACTCCAGGACATCAAGCACCTGCTGGTGTCACCCATCCCCAAGTATTATAGAAACTACCCTAAGGCCACCTTTGTGAGGCGTACTCCTCAGCCCCCCTCCTCCTCATCCAGGTGCAGGAGAAGGGCTAGAAGACCTACCAACTCCATATCCTCTGCTCCACCTCATCAACCCAGACAGCCCTTTCAGGACAGAGGAGGTCCCAGTAATGTGTGACTGCCTTGCCCACCTTCCTCTCTCAGCCTGCCTTTCCCGCTGTCTTCCCCTTTGGCTATCCATCACTTCAGACCAATGGGTCTTAAACATTATTCAAAAAGGGTACTTCCTATCCTGGAAAGAGAAGCCACCCATAAGAGGCATTCCTCTCATCCCCAAAAACTAGGCCTATCTCTTGCCATAAGTTCTGGCAGATCTTTTAAAACTAGGCACCATAGAACCTGTCCCTCCAGGACAGGAAGGGAAGGGGTTTTACTCCTGCCTCTTCCTGGTCCCCAAAAAAGATGGCCCCTGGAGACCCAACTTAGACTTGTCCTTCCTAAATCTCCATCTTCAGTTAACATCTTTCAAAATGCTCTCTCTTCCCACTCTGCTGCCTTTCATTCCAGCAAAGGCCTTCATGGCCACCCTGGACCTAAAGGAGGCCTACCTGCATATACCCATCAGGAATTCCCACAGACAGTTCCTGTGTTTCTCTGGACCTGCCTCTCATTTCATATTTACTGCCTTGCCCTTTGGTCCGTCCACAGCCCCCCGAATCTTTACAAAGTGCCTGTCTCCAGCCATTGCCTTCTACAGAACTCAGGGTATACAGATTTACCCTTATCTAGATGACATCCTGATACTGGTAGAGTCCATGGATGCTTTATTGAAGCATCTACATTTCACCATGTCCCTTCTGCAGAACCTAGGATTCACCGTCAATCTCCCCAAATCCTCTCTGATCCCAAGCCAGGAAAAAAATTTCCTAGGCTGCAGAATCAGAACAGACACATTGAGGGCCTTTCTGCCACAGGACAAGGTTCTTTCCTTGACTTCCCACTTCCAGGAAGCTCTACTATCCCAAAAGATGACGGCAAGACAATTTCTTCATCTCCTGGATTTAATGTCAATGACCATCCCCATGCTACCACTGGCAAGAATGCACATGCTCAAGTTACAGTGGTTCCTGAAGAACACCTGGTCCCAACACCTTCATCCCTAGAACAGGGCATCCCCTCCTTCCCTTTCTGAAAACAGAAATCAATTGGTGGATCCAGCAAGTGCAACTGAACCCAGGGCTCCCACTACAATCACCCACCCCAACCCAAGTAATGCATACAGATGCCTCAGATTCAGGTTGGGGAGCAACTCTGGCCTCTTACAGGGTTCAGGAAAAGTGGCATCCCTCTCTTCAGGCCAAACACATCAGTGTCAGGGAAATGACAGCAGTCTTCTTAGCTCTAAAGGCCTTCACCCCTTTTCTGGTTCCAGGGGTGCTTCAGATTGTCACCGACAACACTACGGTGATGTGGTACCTCAACAAGCAGGGAGGAACAAAGGCCTCTCAGCTGTGCAGATTATCCCTGCTGATATGGGACTTAGCCTCTCATCTCAACTTAGTCCTTAAAGCAGCCTACATCCCCTCACAGAACAACCACCAAGCAGATCTCTTGAGCAGGACCTTCTCACCTCAGCACAAATGTATGCTGTGCAGGGAGGTCTTCTTAGACATAGTCCACCGGTGGTGTGCTCCACAATTAGACCCGTTTGCCTCCTCCCAGAACAGGCAACTGCAGAACTTCTGCTGAAAAACCCACTCCATTCTAGCATGGAGAGTGGACTCTTTCAGCTTCCCTTGGGAGGGAAAGTTCCTTTATGCCTTCCCCCATTCCCACTGATTCAGAAAGTCCTCCAGAAAATTCAAAAGATCAAACCAAAAATCTTGTTAGTGACTCCCTACTGGATAAGGCAGCACTGGTTCCCTCTACTTCACAAACTAGCCAAGGGCAATCACTTCAGGTTACCCTACAAGGTGGACCTACTGACACAAGACAAAGGAACTCTCCTACACCCACACTTCCAGATGTTGCCTCTGACTCTGTGGTTGATAAACTTTTGATCCCGTTCAGACACCACTACTCAGAGGGTGTGTTTTCAGTCCTAAGGGAGGCAAGGAAACCTACCACCAGAAAATCTTACCTGGCTAAGTGGGAAAGATTTGCAAAATGGTGTCTGAACAAGGGAAGGGACCCCAGCTCCGCTGACATTCCCATGGTTCTAAACCACCTGTGTCAATTGATAAAGAGTTGACTTTCTTATTCTTCTGTAAAAGTACACCTCTCTGCCATATCAGCTTGCCTGCCCTTGGAACCCCCCTTGCTTGCCAGGCTCGACGTAAAGCTCTTCCTTAAAGAGGTCTTGCACATGAGGCCACCTAGGAAACTTATCTCCCCGCCTTGAGACCTTAACTACATCTTAGAGAAATTAACCCAGCACCCCTTTGAACCAGCTGGGCCTTCTTCCTTACAGATGTGCACATGGAAGACATTCCTGCTGGTGGCCATCACATCAGCCAGAAGAGTGTCAGAATTGCAGACGTTAATGGCCTGTCTGTCCCACCTACATAATCTTCCTCAAAGACAGGGTGTCCCTACGAACCAACCCCTCCTTTATGCCTAAAGTGGCCAATGATCTCTCTCTTAACCAATCCATTCATCTACCCACTTTCTTCCCCTCACCCTCTAATGAAGGGGAGAGGATACTGCACTCCCTGGACATGCACAGACAACTTACGTTTTACCTGGACAAGACCAAGACCATCAGGAAGACTAACCAGCTTTTTGTCTCCTTCCACCCCAGAGCCCTGGGGCAAGGCAGTCCCCAAGCAAAACATTGCATGCTGGATCAGGAAAGCTATTTGCTTCTGCTACTCCCACCATGGAAAGGAACCCCCAGGAGGAATCTAGGCCCATTCCACTAGAGCTGTGGCCACCTCAAGGGCCTTCATGAAGGGCCTAGACACAGCATCCATTTTGGAAGCAGCCACTTGGGCCATTATCCACACTTTTACCAAGCATTACAAACTGGGCCAAGTTTCCAGAGCTAGGACAGGATTCGCCAGGGCAATCCTGCAGAGTCTGGTAGAACCCTCTTCATCTACCACCTCCTTCTCATCCATATAAGCTGTGGCACGTTCCCACACCTAGAGTACTGCAACATAGGAATAGAAGGACAAAGAATAGTTGTGTAAAATCTTACCATAACCATAGATGTCCTTCTCTTCCATGTTGCAGTATTCCTTCCCACCCACCAATCCCCCCAGGTCCTATTCCTTACCTGTACTACTTACATTACAGTAGGTCTCCAAGTCACACACCTGGAAACAACTGGCACTCCTCCTGCTGGCCTTCAAGTTCTGAGGATTATGCATGCAGATGTCACATTTAAGGCCCCTGGTTTACGGCCTTAGATGTGACATCCCACGCACACTGCAAGAGTCAAGCTGAAGCTTTTGTATAGGATCCAACGTATGAGTCACCTGAGGGCATGAAGTCCCACACCTAGAATACTGCAACATGGAAGAGAAGGACATCTATGGTTATGGTAAGATTTACACAACTATTCTTTCTTCTAGCATCAGATGATTTATTTATTACAGCATGTAACGTTCCTGCTTCCTCAAGAAAGCACATAATTATATAAACTTGTTCATACTTGTAAGTTTGTACATTCTAACTGTAGATCAGACTCCAGTGATTTCTCTGGCAAACCCAACTGCTGTCAGACGTGGTCAATGTTAATTCCTTCTGACAAAGATGGGAAAACTTTTTATAGATTTGGGGAGAAAGTATTTTTCTGCAACAGTTATTTTTAGAATTCTCAACTATCAAGTTCATATGTTAAAGTTTATAATTTTATCTTTTGATAACAAGGACGATTATGGCATGTTTTTCCTTCATCTGACGAAAAATTGTTTGTATAATCTTATTGCTTCTGTGTCTCAAATTACTACCCACTCTGAAATGTGCTTGTGATTTGGCTGATGCTACTTCCAGGGCTGCTGTCAGTGGAACTGTTATGAGGTGGTTTGCTTGGTTGCATCCACAGAACTTCCCTGAGAATGTTAAGCTGAAATTTTGAATTTTCCATTTGACTGAGAGGTGGTGTGTGGACCACCTGTTGCAAAAGTCAATTGAGGCAAGCTGATTCAGAGAATTTCACAGATTTTTTTCAGACTTTCTTTTCCAAGTTTGTCAGGGAGTTTAATGCTACATCTGCAACTCTTTACAAAAACAAATTAAGCAGATACAGCAAACAGCTGGTAAGCACACACTTAAAAAGTGGTGGCAGGAAAGTTCCAGAAGTAGGGATCCCCCCGAAATACAGGACAGTTTAACAAGTGGGAATGACTGTCTTCAAAATTCTCCACCCCACCCCCCATTTGTAACACACACACTGGCAGACCTTTAATCCCTCCCAAAATTCTGAGCCTCCATTTCTTTCTGGCAGCAGTTTCAGACAAATGAGTTCTGAAAGTGATCCTTCACAGATACAGATGGCAGTGAGAATCTCTTCCTTCCTTTCAAGGAACTGCTTCACGTCAAACTTTTTTTTTCTCCTGTCATTCAGCATCTTTTGTCTCAGGAGGTTATAGAAGCAGTCCGTCCTCTTCAAGGAGGAAAATGATTTTATTCAAGAATATTTCTGATGCCAAGAAAGGCATCTTTATTGAGACCAGTTCTGGATCTTTCCTTTTTAAGCCAGTTTGTTATGCCCAAGTTCAGCCTGTTACCTCCTATTCTCCATTTAACTTTTCTGGTCATCACAATCCTTTATGTTCATATTTGAGACATTTCTTGTGTTTTTCAGTCTCTGGATCACACTTTGAGTTCTGTTCATTATCTTTTGGGATATCAACTGCTCCAAGTGTATTAAAAAAGTGTGTAGTTCCAATGATAGCCTACTGCAGACTGCAAGGTATTCACATTTTTTCCATATTTAAACTACTTGCTTATTTTTGCAGTGCCTTTTTTAAAGTGTCAGGAATCTTTCATTTCAGTGAGATCTTTTCTGCACAAACTGGGGTTTCGGGAGAACATCCAAAAGTCTTGATTGACCCCTCACTGGATTATTGGAGTGTCTGTTAGATACCTCACTTCAAAGAACTTTTCTTCCACAGGAAAAAGCAGATCTGTATTTAGATTTTTTTCTGAGCTTTTTCACTCTGACAACAGTCTCAGCAAGGGAATTTTTCAAGATACTAGGTCTCAAGGTGTCTGTGATTCTCATGATTCCTGTAACAAGACTCCACACAAGAAAATATTTGTGGTACTTTAAATCTGTTTACTCCCAACATCAACATCCCCTGTAGTTCTAAATTCCAGTTTTGGAGTTTGTGAGAAGAGCAGTTCTTTGGTTGAGACACCAGTTTAACCTGAATCTAGGTCTTTCATTTTCTCTTCCAGCTTTAGTGCAGTCTGCAACAACAAATGCACACTTTGCCAAGGAAAAAATCTTTATTGGGATAAAAGTGCAAGGTCTTTGGAACAGAAAAGACAGATGCACATAAATGTAAAAGAGATATTAACAGTTGTAAAAACTCTCAACACTCTCAATCATATATGATCCCCAGAACAAATACAAGAATCAGATCCTTCCACTGTGCAAACTAGCCGTAATAACCTGGGAATTAGCTTCTCAACATGATCTCACTTTATAGGTATCATACATTCAGCGAGAACAAGATTTTATGGTGCAAAGGCCAAGTAGGACCAGATCAGACCCTCTCAAATGGCAACTGAATAAATGGTCTTCTAGTAATTGATCCAGCTGTAGGAATTACCTCAGATAGATCTTTTTGCCTGCATTTACAATAGTCAGTTGGCAAACATCTGCTACATGACTCCATACAAGAAGGCCTGAAAAACAGATATGTTGTCCCTATCTTATCTTCATTCTTGTTGGTTGTGTTCGGAGCTGATCCTCTGCTCTGACTCAGCTGCATTCTAAAGCTCGAGAGCTTCCACTGGCTCGAGACTAGACCCTATCCCAACATGCCTAGCGAGAGTTGTCCAGATCTCGTTTGCCGCTTGAAGCTTCGGGATTGCTGACGACTGGCTCAGGCTAAGTTATACAGTTTTTCTACTTTGGTAGCATATTTATCTCTGTAGGTCAGTAGAGTCTGGTGTTTGTCTATCCCTCTATCTACCGCCTCTTTAGTTGCTGTTTATTGCTGAGGCCATCATTTCTTTACCTCTCAGGCCTACTTTTCTCTTCTTTTCTAACTTACGAATTCATTTGTTAGAGGATTCGTCCTACACTTTTAGCCCATTTTAGTGAAAGGCTTTGCCTTACTCCCCTTCCCTACTGTTTGTCTAAGGAGCTAGCCATTTAAGTTAGAAGCATCTCCTCTGTTGGAAGAGTTGTTGTTTGACTTAGAGACTCTCCTCCTTCTGCTATTCTCCTTTTCCAAAAAAAGAAAAGTCTTTGCGGTCTGTTTTTTGGCTGTTTCTTTCCTTTTTCCTACTATTAGTGGTCTGTTATAGCACTTTGTTGTTGTATTTTGTGGTAAATATGTCTAAGGAAGCTTTGAAAGAATCCAAGCCTTCTGGATTCCAAGCCTTCTGGATTCAAGAAGTGTGATTCCTGCACTCAAAAGATGCCCCTAACCGTTGGGCATACTAGCTGCGTATACTGTTTGGGACCTGTTCACCTGCAGGACTCTTGTTACATTTGTCATGGTTTTAGCTCTAGAGTCCTACAGGAGCGCAAGAACAAGCTAAGTTTGAGAGGGTTATTAAAAGGGCCGTTTGCGGCATCGAAGGAGGGGGATCAGGCAGGAAAATCTGACAAACCCTCCAAGTTGGCATCTTCGTCAGCTCCAGCCTCGGATCCATCGAAGGGTAAAGACAACCTTTCAAGTTCGTCGGATCCAATATCTGTCAGGTCCAACAAGGCTTTATCTCCTTCAGTTCCATCAGTGTCCTCTGAACCGTCTAGGAGCCATAAAAGAACCAGGTCTCCCTCCTTGGAACCAGTGCATTCCATACCACAGTCCCCACTTCTCCAGTCTGTGGCAGGCAGTTACTGATCGTCCACCCATTCCTCTCAGTCATCCAGGAGCCTTGTGGATGACGATGTGGAGACAGTGGTGAAGAAGCTTCTCAGGACACCGGTGTTGGCTTAAATGTTATCGAGCCCAGCCCATATGGAAGTGGAACTGACTGTCCAACTTACTTTGTCATCAATTCCTCCTTCGATTCACCTGAGTTGAGAGCCAGAGCGCATGTCGGTCATTGTGGTGGAGCCATCGGATCCAAAGAGCCCGGGTCTTTTGTGTCCCACAACTGTTCTGATCCCATCGATACCACCTTTTCTCGAGGGATCTGGAGACCGAGACTCCCTCGTCAGCGGGATTGGACCCTTGTCAATCCTACTTTCTCCCACTCAGAGCCTCGGTGCAGGTCAGTTTGGCGCCTTCATCGGCCTTTGAGTCATTACTCTTGGTTTGGAGGAGATCTCCTGTTTTTCCGGAGCTGGAGACTCTATTGGGCTGGGATCGTGATGCCTTCTAGGTGGATGAGGAGTGTGCTGTCCTCTCAGACCACTCCACCTTTGGTTCCAGTTGCTCCTTCCTTTGTCAGTTCGTGGAGCCCTTCAAGTCCTCCTTTACCAATGCCCCATTTGATGGCTCGTCACTGTTCAGGCCCAAGGTAAAAGAGACTCTCACCAGGTGCGAGCAAGATGGCAAAACTCTCTCTGCCATGAGAGTACGTTTCTCTGCGCCTAATAGACCTTACCCCAATGGTCAAAAAGGCGAGAAAATGTGGCTCCAGAAATCCCAGGGAGCTTCGCCTGATGCACGTGGTGACTTTTCCCCCAGGGGCAGAGGGGGGAAACAATAATGGGAGACACTGCCCTCATGGCTGAGGGGGTCCGCAGAGTCAGGGTGACAGAGATATGTTCTCTGGTAGGCCCTTTCAGCACTCCTGAAAGGAGGCATTCCTGTCTACCTCTGGAGGCAGTCGGGGGCAGATTGTCACTGTACCCAGAAGATTGGCAAAGTATCACAAAAGACACATGGGTGCAGTCGATAATATCCAGAGATACAGCATTCCTTTCTCCATGCCACCTCTTCCCAGAAAACAAAAATCCATCCCAGATGTGCCACCCAATCTATGGGAGCAAGCAACCTGAGAAGTTCAAAGGTTGCTAGAAGAACGAGTCATCCAAGAAGTCCCCGCAGACCAAATTGGATCCAGAACTTACTCAAGGTTCATTTTAGTTCCAAAGAAGACAGGGGACTGGAGGCCCATTTTAGATCTCCGCAGACTCAATAAGTTGTGGATGGTAACACTGCAGTCCATACTTCCCTTTCTGGGAAAGAACAATTGGATGTGCTCCATCGATCTCCAGGATGCGTACTACCATATTTAGATGGACAGGTGATCCAGGAGACATCTACACTTCCGGCTGGGAGCCAGTCACTGTCAGTTCAGAGCTCTGCCATTTAATCTCACCACAGCCCCCAGGGTGTTCACCAAATGCATGGCAGTAGTCAGGGCTCACCTGAGACATTTAGGATTCTGGGTGTTTCCATATTTAGACTGGCTCCTTACCGCCTCCACCGAGCATCGACTAACTGAGGCAAGGATACCACAATTCGCCTCTGCTCACAACTAGTCAACACTGTAAACTACGAAAAATCTGCCTTGTTGCCCTGTCAATATATTACATTTATAGGAGCAGATTTAGATACAAAAGACATGATAGCAAAATTGCCTCAGGAGAGGGCAACAGCCATTCAACATCAGGTTTCAATCTTAACCCAGAGGAAAAAGATTCAGGCAAGATTTGTTCTCAGAGTCCTGGGCTCAGCGGCGGCAGCAATAACACTAGTTTCCTTGGTGCGCTTCCACATGTGGATATTACAGTGGCTCCTATTTGCTCAGTGGGCCATGCAAGATCTACCAATGTCACACGAAATTCTTATCACAGAGACCTGCAAGAAAGATCTAAGTTGGTGGCTTAAGGCAGGCCGTTCATCCTTCCCCATCCTGTAGCCACACTGACCATGGATGCTTCCCAGATAGGGTGGGGGGGCAT